>NW_022111373.1:65376855-65378220 GCF_000313985.2 Echinops telfairi
CCAATTATGAATTGATCTCTGCAGCAGTTTCTTCTCATTCTGAGTTGTTTCCCCAAGCTTTACTCTGCTCACGTCATTCTGATCCTCTCTGCTTTGAGACGGCAGCTCTTCTAGCACATGTTCATGCCTTCTGACCCGAGGAGCTTATCTTCTTGAACTATCTCTGGAAGTGTTCGACTGCAATTCAGAAGGTTCTCAGTATCCATTCCTCAGACGTAGAGAGCGAATTCCTTTTCCATTATCTTTTCTTAGTTTTGAAGCTTTGCTGAAGCCTGTTTACTTTGCGTCACCCTGCTGGTATTTGAAATGTCAGTGACTTATCTTCCCGCAGCACAGCAACATCAATCACCACAGTATGACAAACTGACAGACACACAGTAGAAAATCAATCATGCTCTTAGATATATATTCAAATGAATTGTAGATATGTCCACCAAAAGTCTTGCATGTAAATATTTATAATACTTTTATTCATAATTCCCAGAAAGTAGAAGCAATGAGAATGTATAAACAAAAGATGGCATGCCTATATAAAGCTCTGCACTGTAACTCAATGATGGAAAGAAATGAACTATAAAACAAAAAAAAAAGACATAGCAAAACCTTAAATGCACAAACACATTGAAAGAAGCCAATTTGAAAAAGAGTTCTGTATGATTCTGCCTCTATGACATTCTGACAAAAGGCAAAGCTAAAGAGGCAGCAAAAAGATCCAGGTTGCTAGGGGTTCAGTGAGAGAGGGGAAGGATGAAGACAGGAATCGTGGCACACTGTTAGGACAGTGAAACCAGCTATTCTGTCTGATCCTGTAATAGTTGACCCATGGCATTACACATTCTTCAAACGCGATAGGACTGTACAATACAGAGAGTGTTCCCTAGTGCAAATTGTAGTTCACAACTGTGTATCAACATTAGCCCCGGACTGGTAACAATGATACCACAGGAATGCAAGATGGTAATAAATCAGGAAAGAATGGAGAAAAATGGGACATTGGGGAGCTCTGTGCTTTCTGCATGTTTTTTCTATAATGCTAAAACTTCTCTAAAAATAAAGCTAATTGATTGTGAAATTGGTGTTAATTTTTCTCACAGTATTATTAAACATTTACAATATAATAATATGTGGCAAAACAAGCTGAGTTAGTTAAAGTTTATTGTGCCAACCTGGCCGATAAACACGTGGGGTTAATTGAAGGGTGAAGGGATAAATGGCTCCATGAACCTCACCTTTCTAGTTCTCAGGTCTCTTGCTTTCTGATGGTCGGACAAGGGTGCAGCTGCCTTAGCCAGTTTCCTGCTACACATCCCCAAGGAGAAGCCACATGGACCTACCCCGATGCAGCTCTGGGTGCTGGAGCAGCCG
>NW_022111373.1:65379151-65381159 GCF_000313985.2 Echinops telfairi
TGATGTGCTATCAATTCAGGGACTGTATGCACAACAGATTCAAACACTGCACCATGCTGCGCCCTCCTTATGATTGCTCCTATGCCCAAGCCCATTGTTGCAACTGAGGTGCCCAGCTATTCCCTTGAGGGCCTTCCTCTCCTTCGCTGACCCTCCACTTTACCAAGCATGATGTCCTTCCCCAGGGACTGGTCTCTCCTGATAATATGTCTGAAGTTTGTAAGATGAAGTCTTGCCACCCTTGCCTCCAACGATCATTCTGGCCTTACGTCCCAAGACAGATCCGCTTGCTCTTTTAGAAGCTCGTGGTACTTTCAATATTCTTCTCAATCACCACCATTGAAATGCATCAATTCCTCCTTGATCTTCCTTACTCAACATCCAACTTTCATTGCCTCACGCAATGGAGACTACTGTGGGTGGGGTCAAAAGCACCTTAGTCCTCAAAGTAATGCACAGCCTTGCTGTTCAATACTCTAAGGAGGTCTTGTGCAGCAGTTTTAACCAATACAAGTCTTTTGAACCCTTGACTGTTGCTTTCATGAGCATTGATTGTGGATACAAGCAGGACAAAATCCTTGACAATTTCAATTGTGCCTAATAAAATATTAATGACCAGGAACATAAGTGCTAAAGCAATGCTAGATTATAGAAAGCATAGAGAAAAGCAAACCATGAAGTCACACAAAAAACAAATTCCCATAATACATGCATCTGCACGAGAGCAAAAATCTCCGCCGTCCCGTTTGACTTCACTTGGTAGCATTCACCCCGCTCAAAAGTACAAATTACATCGGGTTATAGTGCAATGAAGCAAACAATATTCATTGAGTTCAGATTTCTCGTAATGTAATGTCAATCAGCTCCCAAGGGGGAAAAATATTGCTGGCTGGTTTTAGTCATATGGCATATCTAGCATGAATCATTTGTTACTGATTCATGATGATTATTTTTTCTTAAGTACAAGTAGGTGACAACCCCAAAAAGCAATTGACCAAAAACCATTTTATTTCACCCTCTTCAAAATGACTATAAAAATTCATATATATCATACTGAAAACTATTTAGAGATCAACTTTAATATTCATTCTTTATTAAGCAGATATGTTCCATGTATAATCACCAGAGTTATGAGAGTTAAGAACTAAGGCTGTATATGATGAATGATCATCTGAAAATCCAGTAAAAGAGTAAAAGATTTGTTGTGTATATATTTTAAGAGTATTATAAAATAAATCAGTGAATTCTGTTCCTTATGATAATGCAAAACCTTCTTCAAAAGGTCATAACTAAAATTTGAGTCTCTTTATATTTTCTTCAAAAAACATATTTATACTACCTTAGTAAGTAATTGATAGATATTTATAAAGAAGCGCAGCATTTCATATCAATAAGATTGATCCATGGAGAACAGCATTCCTTTATCAGCAGGCCTACACTTTTGCAATGTTTATTTTCTATTTCAAAAACAGAATTATTTTTTAAGCAAAATATACCAAACATAGACTTACTTGAACACATACAAGTTTCTTCTAATCAGACACTAAGCCATATAATTGAGAAATAAATTTTAAAAAGAGATCCAATTTGACTCATAAGTAAGATTTTTGAGTGTGGAAAAAGTGAATTCCATTAATAAGAATATTAATAAATGTTGTTTTTTCTAATAAAAACACTTTCATATACCAAATATTTGCATGGAGTTTATAACCCATTTTCAAAATATATTTGTGTTTGGGGGTGGTTGCAGGGGAGAGGAATGTTACTTTAAGCAATCAGAGTTTGAATTTATCTACATCCATTTTAAACCAGTGCACTGTGATTCATGCTTTATATGCACACTTTTTTTTTTAGTTATTTTATTGGAGGCTCATACAATTCCTATCACAGTCCATACATACATCCATTTTGTCAAGCACATATGTACATTTGTTGCCCTCATCATTCTCAAAACATTTGCCTTCTACTTTAGACCTTAATATCAGTTGCTCATTTTCCCCCTCCCTTC
>NW_022111373.1:65382082-65391834 GCF_000313985.2 Echinops telfairi
AAGGTGTGCATCCTGGAATGCCAGTTTAATAGAACAATGTGTTCTTGCAATGAGTAAGTGCTTGAGGGGAGGCCCAATGTTCATTAGAGACATAATTTGTGATTTTGGATTAAAACAATGTGAAGGGTTAGAATCTGCAGTGCCAATGTTATTATCATTTCAATCTAACTCATTCTTTGCAGAATAATAAGGGGGGAAACAAACCAAAAAAAGAAACTAAGTAATGTTTATTTTAGAGCTATCACCAAAGACCTAAAACAGTGATTTAAAATAATAATTCAGGGCTTTAGCCCTAAGTGCTACTTCTTAAATATGCTACACAATTATTGTATTTCAGCCTAACTACTCAGAATTTTTCTCATTTTCTCCATTGCTTTTTCCATATATTAAATAGTCAGTATTCTAAAATTACTGTAATTTCTTACAGTAAAAAAGATATAAAATTTCAGCTATATTTCCTGACTTTTAGTACTTGTTCCTTTGTTTTTATTGGCATTAAAAAATTTAAACTTAGAGACATTTGGGAGGTCCTGAGAACATAAGATATGTAATCACTACTTAACCAACACTTGAGGGTGGCCCCCAGTTAATAATGAGTACTAGGTTTATGAAATGTTAACTACTTCATATGTGAAACACATTTAGTGTGTTGGCAGCATCAAACTTCTCCCTCCTTCATTGATCTTCTAGGGCATTATGTTTGCCTTTTCCTAGGATATTAATATTTAGGTCTATTCTATCATTGATTTTCTATTTAGCTTTTAATATGACACATTTCTAAAACTGACTAATACATCGAAGTTTTCTTGTAGACCTTGTGAATACTGAAAAATATGACCAATTATGATGATGCTCATCAAATTTACATCAAACAGATATAATTTAGTCCTACAGATAGGATATGAAATTTGGCAGAAGATTCAAGTTATTTTTTTAAACCAGAAAAGGGAAACACTTGTATCAGAAAGTGTGATTAAAATGTATCACAAGCCGGTTATGTTGTGAAGAATCAAGGGGAACTTGGAAAGTAAGTGCTAGGTGATAATTTATTATGTATATATTCTCTAATTTATCATGCTCAATCATCTTCAAATTGTGATCATTCAAAATAAAAATAGGAAATTAGTAAAAATTTCATTATTATCAGTGATGTCAAAAGGAAAACAACTAAAACATTTGACTTTAAATTTGGGAGATAAAAAGCTGTAATCTAAATTCATTTTCTATTAAGCTTTAATATTAACATTAAATTTTAAGCATGTCATTCAGTAAGAAAAAGCATAATGGAAATATAAACATAATTTATTTCTCCATAACATGATACAGCATACTGAATACATGAGCAAATACTATTTTAATGCTGTAAACTTAAAAACCATCATTATCAATTTAATAGATAATAAGATGATCCAGGAAATAGAAAAGTCAGTTATTTTATTATATATAAAACCACTCATGACAATAAGCATCAATTTTTGAAAAAATCATAGTAATAAAATGTAACTTTATCAATTGTTGTATTGCTGTGTAACAAATTCCCAGAATATCAATGATTTAACACTCAGATTAGAAGTTCTTTAGAACTTCAGAACTTCAGGCACATGATGATTGGGTTTCTGCTTAGTGTCCCAAAGACTGGAATTGTGGTCTCAACTCTTGCATTTTTCTTTGAAGATTGTGGTGTAGATTATGTTTTCGTGTTTAGTCAGGTCAATGACAGAATTCAGTGTAGGAACTAAAATTTGGGTATACTGTATTCTGTCCATTTGATCTCACATGGTTAATTTTTCTAAGACTTGCACTACTCACTATTGTTATTGTTTTCCTTATGTTGTTGTTAGGTTCTGGTGAATCAGCCGCAACTCATTCACTCAACCAGTAGACAACAATGAAAACATTGCCCAATTCCTACTGGTGCTCACCAGAGTTATGTTCGAGTAAGTACCTTGTGGCAGCCATTGCGTCACTCCATCTCATTGAGGGTCTTCCTCTTGTGTGTTGTTCCTGCTCCTTCCCAGTGTGTTGTGCTTTCCTGATAACCTATACAGAGTATGTGGGACAAAGCCTTGCCATGCCCTCTTCTCAGGTGTGTTCTGGTTGTACTTCTAATAAGACAGAATTGTTTGCTCTTCTGGCAGACCATGATTTTTCCAGAAATATTCATCAACAACATGATACAAAAGGATATATTTGTCTACAGTCTTCCTTATTTGTCCTACTTTCACATACATAAGGCAAATGAAGTTACCATGCTCAGAAGCACATTACTCTTAAAGTGATGACTCTGTCCTTTAACACTTTCAAAGGTCTTTTGAAACTACATTTACTTATGTAACACACAGATTCCTAGACTGCTTCTTCCATGAGCATCGATTGTGAATCCAAATGAAAGGGAAACCTTGAAAACACCCATCTTTTCTCCGCTTAACATGACGTCCATTGTTACAATTGAGAGGATTTTAGTTTTTGTTACATTGAGTTGTTATCCGTAGTAAAGGTTATAATCTTTGATCTTTATCAGCAAGTGGTTGGAGTCCCCTTCACTTTCCATAAGCAAGGTTGAAACATTTGCATATCAGTCTGTTAATGAGTTTTCTTTGAATTCTGATACCATGATCTTTTTCATGTAATCTAGTTTCTCAAATTATTTGTTCATATAAACCGAGTAAGTATGGTGAAAGGATACAACACTGGCACACACATTTCCTGATTTTAAACCACACATTTTATGAGTGTGTTAAGTGCTTCTAACTCATAGCAACCTGTGTATAACAGAAAGAAACACTACCCTTTCCTGTGTCATCCTACATTTGAATCATCACTGTAGTCACTGTGGCATTCCATCTCCTTGACAGTATTCCTCTTTTTTATTGTCTATTTTACCAACCGTGATGTCATTGCAATTGTGCGGTACCATCTAATCAGTTACAACCCAAGGTGTCTCTATGCAAACAGACTGAAACAGTGCATGGTCCTCACAATTGTTCCTATTCCTTAGTCTGGGGCTGCAGCCACAGTATCAGCACACCTACGTGAGGGCCTTCTTTTCCACTACCCCCCCCCCCACTTTACTAAGAAACTGCTCTCTTCTGACAATATGTCCAAAGTTTGTAAGATGAAGTCTTACCATCCTTGCCTCCAAGGAGCACTCTGGCTGTACTTCTTCCAAGACAGATCACTTCTTCATGTTAGCAGTTCCTGGTACTTTCAATATCCTTGGAAGCACCACAATTCAAATGCGTCAATTCTTCTTCAGTCTTTGTGAGACTTTGTCCAACTCTCACAGGCATATGAGGCAATGGAAAACACCATAGCACTGGTTAGACCAACTTTAGTCCTCAAAGTAAAATCTTGCTTTTCAATATTTTAAGGATGTCTTGTGCAGTTTATGTAGTGGCATGTGCCTTTTGATATCTTGACTGTGACTTCCATGAACATTGATTGTGGATCCAAGCAAGAAAAGAAAATCGACAACTTCAACTTTGTTTCCATTTATTCTGATGTTACCTTTTGGTCCAGTTGTGAGGAGTTGGGACTTGTTTACATTGAGTTTTAGTCCATACTGAAGACTGCGGTCCTTGATCTTCTTCAGCAAATGTTTCAAGTCCTGCTCACTTTTAGGAAGCTAGGGTGTGTCATCTGCATACCACAGTTAGGTAACAAATCTACCTCCAATCCTAAGGCCACTTACTTCTTCATTTAATTCAACTTCTCTGATGATTTGCTCAGCATCTATATTGAACAAGCATGGTGAGGGAATACAACCTTGACACACACCTCTCTGATGTTAAACCACGCAATATGCCCTCGTTCTGCTCACATCACTTGATTTTTGTACAAGTTCCTCATGAGCACAATGAAGTGTTCAGGAATGCACATTCTTCTCTAGGTTCTCGATAGTTTATTATGGTCCACAGTTAAATGCCTCTGCATAGTCTATAAAATACAAGTACACATCTTTCTGGAATTCTCTTCGGCAATGACATCCCTTCTTCCATGTCCTCTTCAGAATCTAGCTTGAAAGTCTGGTAGTTCCCTGTCAATGTACTTCTGTAATCACTCTTGGATGTTCTTTAGAACCATTTTACTTGTGTGTGATATCCATGATACTGTCCCATAGTTTGAGCATTCTGTTGGTTCTTCTTTCTCTGGAATGAGCACAAATATGGATCTCTTCCAGTCAGCTGGCCAAATAGCTGTCTTCCAAATTTGCTGGCATAGATGAGTGAATGCTTCCAATGTTTCCTCAACTGGCTAAAATATTTCAATTGGTATTTCATTATTCTCTGGAGATGGATATCTCCTGATAATATCTCCAAAATACATGAGACCAAGCCTCACCATCATTGCTTCTAAGAAGGGTTCTGGCTCTACCTCTTCTAAGACAGATTTCTTTTTCTTGGGGGGGGGGGTGCTTTCTATATTCTTTACCAGTATCATGAATCAAATGCATTGATTTTTCTTCAGTCTTCCTTATTCAAAGGCCAATTTCCCCAGGCAGATGAGGCAAATGAAAATACCATGTCTTGGGTTAAGTGTACCTTAATCCTCAAATAAGATCTGTGCTCTTCAAAACTTTAAAGGAAAACTTAATTGCGTCTTCAAAATCTTTTCACATGATTGGTGAGGTGCAGTGAACTTCCTTTATGATGTATGTCTAGTCATAATCTTTATAACTACTACCAAATGGGGTGGGGCCATGCAAACAGGGTGTATTAAACTCTAGCATGGAATTGTTCAGCTTTTCCATCCTGCTATGAATAAAAAGAACCATGTTAGAAGCAAGGATAGGAGATCTCACTACCATCAATAAAGAATTGAAAGCTTATGATATGTACATGACACAACTCTGTTGAAAACAAGACTTGAAGCATTTTGTGATGAAACTATAGGACTATAGCCTTTGTTATGACTGACCACTCACTGTAAAGAAAACCAAATCTGAAAAGCACACCAGCTTGTGTGATCTAAAGATTGTAAATAATAAAATCCAAATCCAAAGGAGAGAAAGGTATTAGAACTTAAATTGTGAGCACCTGAGTTGCAGAAGGTAATGGAGAACAGTGGGAACCCAAAACCCATTTGCAAGATCCACACAAATGTTAAACCTCTGGCAAATTCTCCTTTGGACACAGTTGCGGCATGTGAATAGCTTTGTTACCAGGGGGCACTGTAAAGTCAATTATAGTAGATGTCTTTAGATTAAATTATAACATTTCCCTTTGGGCTCATTTTAAAGTTGTTTCTGTTTAATGTGTATTAGGCCTCGTGAATTAACTATGATTATAGACCAGGCATGTGGGTAGCCATGCTATCATGCAGAATGCATTTGAAAGTAGATTATTGCAGATGCAGTTAGGTTGAAATTTAACACATTATCATTTAATCTCCCTTTTGATGCATTATAAGTTTGTTCTAGTTTCTTAATATTTTCTGCTTTTTTTCTATTGAGGTTTATCTGTTTTCCTTTGCTACTGTTGTTAGTATTTGTTATTGTAATTGTTTTAATGTTTTTCTGTATGGGAAATCCAGGATAGGTAAATCAATAGAGATAGCAACTGAATTAATGGTTCCTTGAGGGCATGGCAGGAAAGGCTGGGGGGAAATGGAGAGCTAATAATGATGAGTACAAGAACAAGGAAAGTGTTCCAAAATTGATTGTGATTAAAAAAAAAAAATTGATTGTGATTATAATTATACAAGTCCTCTAGAAATGATTGAACTATTGAATCTGGAGGCTGCAGTCTTTCACCTTCCTCAGCAAGAACTTCAAGTACTTTCACTTTCATCAGGCAAAGACTTCAATTTGAAGACTAAGGTGGGTCTGATCTAAACTTTGGAATTTTCCATCTCCCCATACGCATGTGCAAACAGTACTATGAATAGAGAAGACGGAAAAAGAATCAATACATTTGAAGTACGGTGCTAGTGAAGAATATTAAAAATACCATGGACTGTCAGGAGAACAAGTACATCTATTTTAGAAGTATACCTAGATGCTTCTTAAACACAAGGAAGATGAAATTTAGTCTCATACTCTTTGGACATGCTATCGGTAAAGACCAATCCCTGGGAAAATAAATAGTGTTTGGTATATTAGAAGGTCATGAAAAAAGAAATGGATTCGCATGGTAGCTGTAACAAGAAACTTAAACAATATTTGTGAGGGCAGCACAGGACCAGGCAGTGTTTCATGGTGTTGTACATAGGATCAGAATTGCTTAGAGGACATTTAACGATGACAAATAGCAATCAACTTCAGAGCAGTACACTTGGTTTTGTGGTTGTTTTGATGTGCTATCAATTCAGCTAAGGTCCATAGCGACTGTATGTACAACAGATTCAAACACTGCACTATGCTGTGCCCTCCTTATGATCTCTCCTATGCCCAAGCCCATTGTTGCAGCTGAGGTGCCAACTTATTCCCTTTAGAGCCTTCCTCTCCTTCGCTGACCCTCCACTTTACCAAGCATGATGTCCTTCCTCAGGAACTGGTCACTCTGGAGAATATGTCTGAAGTTTGTAAGATGAAGTCTTGACACCATTGCCTCCAAGGAGTATTCTGGTCTTACATTTTCCAAGACAGATCAGTTTGTCCTTTTAGCTTTTGGTACTTTTAATATTCTTCTCAATCACCTCAATTCAAATGCATCAATTCTTCTTTGATCTGCTTCACTCAATATCCAACTTTCACATGCATATAACCATGAAAACCACCATGGCTTAGGCCAGGTGCACCTTAGTCCTCAAAGTAACATCCTTGCTTTTCAATACTCTAGAAAGGTCTTGTGCAGCATAATGCAAGGTGTTGTTAGAGCTTTAGACTGCTACTTCCATAAGCAATGATTGTGGATCCCAGCAAGACAAAATCTTGACAACATCAAGATGTAACCAACATCATGATGTAACCTATTGGTTCAGTTTGGGGTATCTGGGTCTTCTTTCATTGAGTCATAAACCATACTGAAGGCTGAAGTCCTTGATCTCTACCACAAGTGCTTAAAGTCCTCTTTTGGTTCAATTTGGCTAGATTTAATATCATTTATTAGAAGTCATTGAGTATTGAAAACAATGACATAGCTTCTAGCATCATAACAACACACAAGCCACCACAATATGACAAGCTGACAGACAAGCAATGGAAATGAAAAGTAATCAGTTCAATTGACAGCCGCAAGGCCCTCAACAATAAGAGCATGAGGCAGATACGATATGTTTCTTTTTGAACAAAGGCACCATAGAAGACAGGCTAGGTGAGAGAGTTTGAAAAGAACATCATTTTGAAAAGACTATGTTATTCCTTTTAAGTGCCAGTGACACTGTAGCAAATTCGATTCCTACATATATGAGATCAAGAGATGGAAAGCACTCCCGGGCAATAAAGTCATTCCCAGGGACTCAATTCAGACTCATGTGTTGCTGTTGAGACGTACCATTTTGTCTGTTCTGACTCACAGCACCCCCATGCACAACAGAATAGACTTTTGTCATCCTCACAATTGTGCCTGTGCCTGAGCCCCATGCTTGCAGTCACTCTGTCCACCTGTGTTGTTGAGGGCCTTCCTCTTTTTCACTCGAACTCTACTTTACCAACCGTGGTATCCTTCTCTAGGGACTAATCTCTACTGACAACATGTTCAAAGCACGTGAGAAGTCTTGCCATCCTTGCCTCTAGGGAGCCTTCTGGCTGTAGTTTTTCCAAGATAGATTTGTTTTTTTCTTTTGGCAATCTATGGAACTTTCAATATTCTTTGCCAGCACCATAATTCAAATGAATAGATTCGTCTTAGGATTTCCTTATTCAATGAAACTCTGGTGGCAGACTGCGCTATATCTTGGACTGCTAACTATAGATCAGATATTCAGAACCTCCAGCTGCTCCTCAAGAGAAAGATAAGACTTTCGACTCCTGTAAAGAGTTACAGTCTCAGAAATCATGTTTCTAGCATGTCCTATAGGGTCTCTATGACTCCGAATCTGCTTGACGGCAATGAGATTGAGCATATCCATTCTGACTCATAGCAACTCTGTATCGTGTTTCTAAAACTTTGCTAAACTTTGTGGGAACAGATAGCCTCAACTTTCTCCCTAGGAGGGATTGGTGGGTGTGTGAAACCGAGTTGGCTAGAGAAACAAATCTAATGACACTCATATACGTGTAAGAAAGAGCTTTATATGAAGAAGTAATTATATAATCAAGAAAACATGCCAGCCCAGCCCAACTCAAGTTCTTAAGACCAATACTAGTCCATAAGTCCCTCTTCAGATTAATTCAGCCATATGCAATGATGCACAATGCAAGAAGACAAGAGGATCACAGGCCAGTGGGTACAAAATATTGTGGAGCCAAAGTCGGGGGAAAACTTCAGGGCTCCAGCAGCTTTCTGGGTGGCTCTCTGGGGGAATGGGGTGGAGAGAGAGAGAGAGACCAAAAGAGAGAGAAAGAGAGAAGAGACCGGCCTCTAGAAAGCTATATATCTTGGTCACATCTCCATGTGAGGTCATCAGGT
Organism: Echinops telfairi; assembly: GCF_000313985.2. Classification (NCBI taxonomy): domain Eukaryota; kingdom Metazoa; phylum Chordata; class Mammalia; order Afrosoricida; family Tenrecidae; genus Echinops; species Echinops telfairi. The sequence continues at coordinate 65,390,593 of NW_022111373.1, forward strand.
TGTGATCTGATTGACAGGCTAAACTCCACTTTTACACTTTTACATATCTTCAAGCTGACATGAAATTATGTAACTACCACAGAGGGATTGCATTACAGGTTTGAAGAGAGTAATTGAACCATGACAGCACCATGGCAACCAACAATTACATCAAATATCATGTACCAACATTTATATTGGTCTCCAGGAATTTTTGCAAAATCTTGGATTTTATTTATTTTGTATTTTAATAGCTAAATGTTCAGTTTGTGGCTGCTTTTGTAAAACAAAAATATTTAATTACTTTTTCAAGATTCTATATAGCTAATGAAATCTCAACACTTTTATTAGGGCATCTGTGGCATGAATTTTTACTTTACTAGAAAAAAATCCATTTTGAACAGCCCACTACATGTTGAATATTTTCCTAATGGAGTATTTTGAGAAGTTACAATTTTCTAGAAATGCATTTATTTTATAAGAGTTATTCCTCCCTCCTATTTGAAATAAAATTGCCAATAATAATTTCCCTTGGATTATCTATTTGATCTGTGCAGTATATGTGCTTATTCTACTTTCTAATTTTATTTATTTATTTATGGCAAAGAGACAAAGTTTTGTGGCAAGAATGAGCAAGGGACGGGGGAAATGATTCCTCTTACTAACTCCCTGAAGGAAAAAAGGAGGGGATTTTTATGTGATTATAAAGGGGAAAGGCCTGTGAAATGAACATTAGGAATGTTGAAACAAAATTACAGAATATTGGGCAGTAGACATGACATCTTATTCTCATGCCGTTTTTTTACTCAGACCATGAGTGATAGAACAACAGAAAAATGTAGCTTTCTCCACCTTTGGGATTCAAAAGAATCAGTTTCAGTATGTTTTGTTGTGGTTTTTTTTAAAGCATCTATGTTCTCCAACATGAAATCACAAGCAAATCATTTATTTTAGTTTGTATTCATTAAAAAAAATCTAAAACAAAGTTCATGGAAATAATGCAATGAAATTAACTTCATAAAAGTTTTAATAGTCCTGATCCACTTTTCCTCTGTTTCATTTTTAGTAATTTCATTATGCCTAGTAAATGTTTAAGTATTTCATCATTGAAAAGATTATGTACATAATCTTCAGGTTGATAAATATTTGGATATTTTTGAGAAATACTCTCCTATGTTTTTTTTTTAATCATTTTATTGGGGCTCATACAATTCATCACAATCCACACATACATCAATTGTGTAAAGCACACATACATTTGTT
>NW_022111373.1:65391978-65399857 GCF_000313985.2 Echinops telfairi
AGAGGAGGTTATATGTAGATCCTTGTGATCGATTCCCCCTTTCTATCCCCCCTTTCCTCCCGGTATCGCCACTGTCACTGCTGGTCCTGAGGGGTTCATCTGTCCTAGATTCCCTATGTTTAAAGAGTACTGGTAGCACTGTAGCATTAGGCTGATAGGCTCCAGATTATTGGTTCAAATCCACCAGCCACTCCAAGGTAGAAAAATGAGGCTGTCCATCACTGCAAACATTTATAGTATTAGAAAACCTATCCATTAAGATCGCTATAAGTTGAAATCAGCTCCATCACAATAGAGTTTTTGGTGTCTCCTTTACTCAAATGATCATTTAGTGTACAATGGGTGTGAGGAATATTTGTCAATTGGCTTTATGTTTAAATAATAAAAAATGATTTAAAAAAAATAAATAAACAATAGTTATAGCATCAGAGGGAAAAAAGTATGAGAGTTCAGAAAGGCAGGGTTGAAGTTAACATTAAAGATGCAACCCATAAAACACAGTAAATAACTAGGAAGGAAATAAATCATCTCCTTTGGCTAAGAATACTTCTGTATTGGATCATGGACTTAAATTTGAGGAGCTCTGGATGTATTGTGGGCTAGGCATTGGGCTTCTAACCACAAGCGTGGCTTTCTCTGCAAAAGAAAGATAGGGCTGGTTGCTACTCTGAAGATTTACAGTCTTGTAAACACTATACAGGTCACTGATGTGTTGGAATCCATTTGATGGTCATAGGTTTAGCTTTCTTGTTTTTTTAGTAGCTCAGTAATTAAGTGCTTGTCTTCAAACTTAAAGGTCAGAGGTTCAAATCCATCAGCTGCTTTGCAGAAGATATATGTGGAAATCTGCTTCTTAGAAACACTATGAGATAATTCCACTCTGTCCTATAGATTTCCTAGGAGGAGGAATGAACTAGATGGCAAAAGATTTACTTTTTCTGCTTGTTTTCCAGACTTAAATTCAATAACAGGCATAGGGAGAACTTTTCACATAATAATCTGAAATGGTTTTCTTATAGATTTAGAGTGCAAGGTACAATCTAAACTTAATGTTATTTATTTAAAACATCTTTACATATCTTCATTTTGGCTCTGGCTGTGTGTTTCTGAATTAAGGCGTTGAAGGTACAGGGGGAATAGCAATCTTACCTGAGATTTCTAAATCAATTACTCTGAAAGACATATCATTCCACACTCCATATTTTTTTTAAAAACTGCATTAGGTGCTTTAAGTGGAAAACATGCCAATGAGTGTTTAATAGAAGTTAAATAATTAATTTATCAGGAGGTAAATAATTTTAAACTCTGTCCAATAAATGCACTGACTATAGATATATAAAACAAATATTACAATGTCTACAAGAAGTTGAGATACTTTGCATCATAACTAAAGATTTGAATACCACTCTTTCAGCAATTCAGAAAACTTTGTGGTGCAATAGTCAAACTTTTAGCTACTAAAAAAACTTTTTTTAAAAAAGATCAATGGTTTGTAGCCAACCAGTTGTTTCATTAGAGGAAGGCCTGGAAATCAGGTTCACTAGACACGGTAGTGTAGGAAACTCAATGGGGAAGTTCTACTCTCAGACACGAGGTCAGAAAATAGACTCAAATGGGTCAAAAAATAGAGTCAACAACACCGTAGCCTAGAATGGAGTCAACACCGTAGCCTAGAATGGAGTCAACACCGTAGCCTAGAATGGAGTCAACACCGTAGCCTAGAAAACTCAATAGGGAAGTTCTACTCTCAGACCTGGAGTCAATAATGGACTTGGCAGCACACATGAGCAGCCTCAGGGAGTAAGCAACCTCCTTTATTTTTTTGAAGAAAAAGCACAGGAACTTTGAAAAACTTAGTTTATAAAGATGTGAGTTGCTTCTTAATACCTGGAAGGTAATAATGAATGGATACAAAAAATTTACCAAAGAGGACATACATTTTTGGTTAAAAAAAAATCATAATTATATGAGGGGGTACCCCCCCACAAAAAAAGGGAAAAAGCCCTCACTAGGCAGAGCATTTTTAGGATGCATTTTCCTGCTGGACAAACATTGAGCAACTCGCTCTGAGTTCGCACACCCAGGGACGTGGCTTTGGAAGATTCTCTCTGGTCATAGTGAATGTTTTCCATAAAAGCGGTTTCGCTCAAACCTTGTTTTTTTGTGATGGCTGATTTAAGAGAACAGTGTGAGACTGTGAAATTTTGTTTCCTGCTCAGGAAAAATGCTGCAGAAACTGTTGTGATGTTGAACACAGCTTACAAGGACAGTGCTATGGGAAAAACTCAAGTGTATAAGTAGTTTTCTCATTTCAAAAAAGTTGAAATGTCAATTGATGACAAACCTCATTCTGGATGTCCATCAGCTTCCCAAATGGACAAAAATGTCGACCCATAGTACATTTGGATCTCATTACACCAGATCAGACAGTTAATCATGCTTTCCAGTTAATCATGCTTTCTATTTAGAGGTTCTGAAAATATTGCATAACAGTGTGTGTGTGTGTGTGTGTGTGTGTGTGTGTGTGTGTTTGGGGGAATGAGGGAGGCTGATTTGTGGCAGATCGGGGGCTAGTTTTGTCACCAAGACAATGCACTTGCTTACACAGCCACCTAAGTGCACCAGTTTTGCGCAAAAAATAGCATGCCTCTCTTGCTCCATGCACCTTCCTCCCCTGACTTCACTACGTGTGACTTCTTTATGTTTCCATGAATGAAGAAGGGCATGAAAGGACAGCAGATATGATGACATGGAAGAGGTAAAGAAAAAACGAGGGAGAAGCTGTCAGCCATCCAAACAGATGAGTTTAAGAAATGTTTCCAAAATGCTTGTTGGAATTTAGTAGGACTGGAAGTCCTTGCTACTGAAGGCCATAAGCTGCAAACTTCATTATGGATTGCAGTTCAATTTAAGGAAACTGAAATCCTCACAAATGGACCAATAGATAACATTGTAATAAACAGAGAAAAGACTGAAGTTGTCAAGATTTCATTTTCTTTAGATCAGCAATGAGCAATCATTGAAGCAACGGTGAAGGAATCAAATGATGTATTTACTTCATTGGGTACATCTGCTGCACAAAATCTTTCAAAGTATTGATTGAAAGATGTCACTTTGAGGAATAAGGTGAGGCTGACCTAAGCCATGTTGTTTTCAATCACCTCATATGCACTTTAAAGGCGAATAATGAATAAGGAAATTCACATAAGAACTGATGCACTTGGATCATACTATTGGCAAAGAATATTGAAATGACCATGGACTGACAAAAGAGGATACCAATCTGTCCAGGAGAGGATCCAATTGGACCATTTCTAAGAAGCAAAGGTGACAAAGCTTTGTCTCATATTATCAGGAGAGATAAGTCCTTAAAAAGGGCATCATTCTTGGTGGAGAGTCCGTGAAAAGGAGGAAGACTGCCCGCAAGATGAATTGACACATGGCTGCAGAAAATGGGCTCAATATAACAATTGAGATGGCGGTGCAGGACACGGCACATGTTACATTTGGGAGGAAAAAAGACTCCAGAAATTGATGGAATATCAAATGAGACGTTCAAAATGGAACACGGTCCTGGAAGAACTTATTTGTCTATCCAGAAAAATTTGGAAAATAGCTACCTGGAAAAAATCTGGAAGAGATCCATATTTGTGTCCACTTCGAGCAAAATCAGTAATATACAAAGAAGAAACAATTGAACAATATTATTAATATCACATGCAAGTAAATTTTTGGTGAAAATAGTTCAGAAATGGTTGCAGTAGTACATCGAGAGGGAATTTCAGATATTCAAGATAAGGATAGGACGTGGAATAAGGTATATTGTTAAGATAACATTGCAAAAAAATGGGAATTCCAGAACACTTATTGTGTCGATGTAGGCTTTGCACGTTGACCAGGAAGCATTCTTTCAACTAAAGCAAGGGGATACAGTGTGGCTTTAAATTAGGAAAGGAATGTGTAAAGGTTGTTCCCTTTCACCATACTTGTTCAACCTGCATGCTGAGCAAATAATCTAATAACCTGGACTATACAAAGAAGAATGCAGCATCAGGATTAGAGGAACACTTATAAAAATGTGCAATATACAGATTAAACTATTGGTGGAAGTTAACTTGACTTGAAACAGTTACTGATGAAAATCATAGACTACAGCCTTCAGTAGGGATTATACTGCACTGTAAAGAAACAGAAACTCTCACAAATAATCAACAATATACACACAGCACAAAACTGTGTGCACTCATAGTGACCTTATAAGATGGAATAGGACTGTCTCTGTGTGTTTCTGAGACCTAATTTTTACAGGAGTGGAAAGTTTTATCTTTCTCCCATGGTGTGGCTGGTGGTTTCAAACTGCTGACCTTGTGGTTAGCAGCCCAACATATAACAACCACAGGTCCACTGCTACTCTCTGACTCTATACTATGGAGTAAAACTGCCCACTAATGTTTCTAAGACTATACATCTTTAAGTATTAAAGACTGCCACAATTTTCTCCTGAAAAGAGGATGCTTTAATAAGTGCACCACCAGCCCTCCTTTACTATCTTGATAAAGAAAAATATTAAACTGGAATTTAGTTATTGTCTAAGCAATAGAAAGATTTACTCATGGAATACGTCAACAACAGAGGACCTAGAACAGTGGTTCTATACCTTCCTCATGCCCTGACCCTTTAATACAGTTCCTCATGTTGTGGTGACCCCCAACCATACAATTATTTTGTTGCTACTTCATGACTGTAATTTTGCTACTGCTATGAATCAGATGACCCTTGTGAAAGGATCGTTCAACCCCTAAATGGGTCGTGACCCACAGGTTGAGAACTGATGCCCTAGAAGTAAAATACCACCAACAACCAAAAATCCCTGCTCCTAGCCAGTCTTGCCACTTCTTTCTCCACCAAGCATCAAACAATCAAATTCACTGCCATCGAATCAGTGCTGACTCTTAGTGACCACCTGTGGGTGTCCGAGATGGTAACTGTTGATGGGAGTAGAAAGGCCAGTCTTTCTCCCAGAATTGCTGGTGGTTTCAAACTGCCTACCGTGCAGATCAGTGTTCAATACATCACCAGGGCTCTCTCCACTATGCATATTGCTGGCCTTTTACAACCCAAGGCACTTAAAAGATTATTTGTAATTTCCATTTGAGCATGCTCCATTCCCACTAGCTCATTGGTTTTCAAGCTTCCTAATGCCGCCACCATTTAATACAGTTTCTCATGTTGTGGTGACCCCTAACTATAAAATTATTTTCGTTGCTACTTCATAACTGTAATTTTGCTACTGTTATGAATTGGGCTACCCCTGTGAAAAGGGTCATTTGACCCCCGAAGGGGTCGTGACCCAAAGGTTGAGAAGCACTGCACTAGAGGATGTCAAGTGACAAAGTATTCTGGGGAATGTAGTTTCATGGACAAGATGTGTCTGCGTGTAAGAAAGGGCGGGGGAGAGGGTGGAAGGGGTGGGGGGAGGAGGAGCATTGGAAGTGAGGGGTACAAGTCATTCTCTTGAGTTGCGGCCCCATGAGGGAAGAACTCTCATATCTTCTCCTGGTCTAGGTCTCCACATTTGCTCCCCTGCTCTGTCTTACATCTACTCAAATCACCCCCAATAGATTATATACACATAATTCTCTATGGAATCAAAGGTGAAGGTCTCTCCTTCTGTAGCACCTTTCTGCATATATGATGTTTAGAGTGTCACCCTACCTATATGGGTAGAAACCTCTCTTTATTTTCTCTGCCTTAAGGGAGCAAGCTCTTCCAGACGAAGAGATACTTGACCTAACGCTGTAAGTCATCCACAGGCATAGCCCTAGTCATTATATTGGGGCTTCAGTTCAGGGTCTTGGGCAAAAATGCATATTTCAGGAGTTGGTTCTTCTTTGTCTCACTTCTGCTCTGCCCTCCAGTTGTCCTCAGGACCAACTGGGTCTGTTGTTTCAGTCACATCAACAACAGTCTACCCAAAATTGCCCTATGTGGAATTCTCATGGTCATAACAATGAGCCAAAAGGAAAGGCGTGGTAAACAAGCGGAACCCCATCAGTGTTTTGTCTGCCCAAGAACAACACAAGGCTAATAGCATATATCAGTTAAAAGCCCCCCCCCCCTTCACTCTCAACAATTTTTAATACAAGTTTTATTGTAAGATCAGGAAGAGGCTGCTTGGTCTAACAGGCTTAAATGAAAGGACACAGATAGATAGATAACTCCTTGTCCCCACATATACTAATTCTGTTGACATTTCTATAGCAAGCTTTTTCATTTCTTTGTGTGTGTATATGTGTGAGGGAGCACATGTGTGTGCATGTGTAAACCTGCCTTAATTAATTGCATATTCTCTATCACTTCCCATAAGCATAGTAATTCTCTTGGCTTTTCTAAGATTTTTCTTGATCCAGTTTATAGGCAGTGGTTAGAAATATGTTTGGAGTGCACTGAAGATGGACTGCATGAAGGCATAGGATGGAGACAGGGTTTTGTTTTCAGGCTTTGGATTTCTGCAAAAGAGCTTTTTGGTTTCTGGCACTGATATATTTCTTCCTCTTCAGGAGGATTTGAAAGCAGGACACTGATGACTCACCGAGGCTTAGCTGGGCTCTTAAGATGGTGGCTGTGGCAGACTCTTTAAACTCACAGCACTGTCCATTGGATGCCACCTTGCCTTCACCAGATATTGGATGAGACCAAGGTCACTGTCAAGTACCTCATTGCTTAGCACTTTGGCCAAAGAGTTTAAGGATAGCTACTGTATCCCCACCCCCTCAGTAACAACTTCTGCTATTTGTACCATGATTATTGATAAATTTCTCAAAGACTATTTCTATTCAACTATACCAAAACTAGGAATTAAGTGCTCTTTTAAAAAAAAGAAGGCTCTGAAAGGATTAGCCCCACCCAGTGCTTTGGTATACTCAGGATATTTGCATTTCAAGAGATCTACCTAAGGGCAAAATTGACAGACTATAGGAAAAAAAAGAATCCTTTGGAGTTTGGAATTTTGAACCAGTGGTTTGTGCCAGTAGCTGGAAATTATCTGGAACCTTGAAGAAAACTCCTCCCTGGGACTGAAAGTTAAAGGGAGCCTGGGCAGGCTGAAATGCTTGCTAGCTGACCACTTGGATCCACTCGTTGAGTGGAAGTGGAAGAAATGCAGCAATAAAGAGACTGATACCTTGAACTTGGTTTACAGGAACTAGATGAGAAGATGAGAGGGAATTGACTGGTCTGAAATTCATGACCTAGCACAAGGGGGCTAGGCTGGTTGAGAATTTGTGCTGGAGCCATGGTCTAAAGTCAAGGCAACCAATGGACACCCTTGTGAGGCTAAGTGAGGCAGCCCACATTGAGTTGACCAGAACCTGACCAGTTGAAGAGAAGAGTTTTGAGCCTGTTAGTGACGCATATTGTTGCCAACTTTACGGTTGGCCTGTCTTGATTTGACTTTACTTATGGATGTGGATTTCACAAGGTTCCAACTGGAATGAAGATTCTTCACATCAAGGAATATGATTGTCTCCTCAGAGTACTAGTTTGAAGTGGGCAGTATAGAAATTGAATACCAAAAATTGGGGGGATAAATGTCTGAAGTGGTTGGCTTGAAAACTTTCATAGGTGCTGGAATATATTCATAGGATATTTTTGTTTTGTTCATTTATAGAATGTTATGTTTAAATGAGGGTGGCACAAATAGACAAGTGGGACATACTGAAGATAAGACACCTATGTACATCGAAAGACTTCACCAAGAGAGTAATAAGAGTGTCCACCGACTGGGAAAACATCTTTAGCAATGACACATCAGACAAAGGCCTTATTACTAAAATCTACAATACCCTGCAAGCTTACAATAAGAGAAAAACTAACTGCC
>NW_022111373.1:65401180-65409052 GCF_000313985.2 Echinops telfairi
GGGACTGGCCCAGACTGACCCTGAGACACCTAGGCAATCCACTAAAAGCGTGCCGCAGAGCAACCATGGGAGCAGGGCAGAGAGCCCCCTAGGGAGTACAAAGGACATACTTGGGGGTCAGAGCATGGTACCCCATCGGACCTGACTGAAGGACACATAGAGATCAAAAATCAGACCTGATGTATTTACAGGTTATTCTTTCTGTTTAAAAATTTGTTCTTTTAATTAATTTATTCTTCTGTGGGTAATTTGTTTCCTTTTTTGTTGCTAATGCTGTGTTCTCACTGATTGCCTATCTTGTTATGGCATGGTTTTTGATGCATATTATTAGCTCTACAGATCTATCTAGATAAGAAACACTGGATGAATAATCTGGAGGAGAAAACAATGGGACCAGCGGTTCCGGGGAGACATGGGAGAAGGGGAGGTGGGTGTAAGGAGGTGGTGCTGACCAGCCCAGGGACAGGGGAGCAACAAGTGATCCAAAATCGATGGCAAGCAGGGTGTGAGAGGCCTCGTAGGGATTCAGCAAGGGCAATGTAACCGAGAGAAATCACTGAAACACAAATGAAGACTAAGCATGATAGTGGGACAAGAGGAAATAAAAGGAAATAGATGAAAGAACTAGGTGACAAGGGGTATTTATAGAGGTTTTAAGACTGGAATGTACATATGTAAATATATTTATATAAGAGTGTGGGGAAACAGATCTACGTGCATATATGTATAGGTTTAGTATTAAGGCAGTAGATGGACATTGGGCCTCCACACAAGCACTTATTCAATGCAAGAACACATTGTTCTATTAAATTGGCATTCCAGGATGCACACATTCCCGACATGATTGTTGAAGAAAAAGGTGAACATAAGCAAATGTGGTGAAGAAAGCTGATGGTGCCCGGCTACCAAAAGAAATAGCATGGGGGGTCTTAAAGGCTTAAAGACAAACAAGTGGCCATCTAGCTGAGAAACATCAAAGCCCACATGGAAGAAGAACACCAGCCTGTCTGACCACAAGGTGTAGAAGGGATCAGTTATCAGACATCAAAGAACTGAAAATCTTATCAGTGGGTGCCTGCTTTACTGACACAATCACTGAAGACAAAGGTGTGCATAAGCAAATGTGGTGAAGAGAGCTAATGGTGCCCGGCTATCAAAAGATATAGAGTCTGAGGTCTTAAATACTTGAAGATAAACAAGTGGCCAACTAGCTCAGAAGCAACAAAGCCCACATGGAAGAAGTACACCAGCCTGAGTGACCAAGAGCTCTTGAAGGGATCAGGTATCAAGCATCAAAGAACCAAAAATCATATTGTAAAGGTGGGTGAGTGCAGAGTGGAGACTCAAAGCCCATCAGTAGGCAACTGGACACCCCCTTACTGAAGGGTTGTGGGAAGGAGATGAACCAATCAAGGTGCAGGGTAGCAATGATGAAACATATAACTTTCCTCTAGTTCTTGAATGCTTCCTCCCCCACCCCACTATCATGACCCTAATTCTGCCTTACAAATCTGGTTAGACCAAAGGATGTACATTGGTTCAGATAGCAGTTGGAAACACAGGGAATCCAGGACAGATGACTCCTTCAGGACCAGTGGTGAGAGGAGCAATGCCTGGAGGGTGGGGGGAATGTGGGGTAGAAAGGGGGCACCAATTACAAGAATCTACGTATGTCCTTCTCCCTACGGCATGGACAGCAGAGAAGAGGTCAGTGTAACTTATGACAAAATAATAATGATTTGTGAATTATGGAGGGTTCATGAGGGAGGGGGGAATGGGGAAGGAGGGGGAAATGGGCAGCTGATATCAGGGGCTAGAGTAGAAGGCAAATGTTTTGAGAATGATGAGGGCAGTGAATGTACATATGTGCTTGGCACAATGGATGTATGTATGGATTGTGATAACAATTGTACGAGCCCCCAATAAAATAATAAAAAATAAACAAATAAAATAAATAAATAAAATGAGGGTGGCACATATTGAATTATGTGCATTTTAGTTTTATCCTATTAGGTACAGATATGATTTTATAATTGTTTGAAAATTATATATGGAAAAAGAGTTATGTGAGTGTCAAATTGACAAGGGTGGTCTGTGGTAGTTACATAAGCTGATGTCAATTTGGGACTTGAGAGAACTAAAAGTGGAGGGGTGGAGCCTAGCCTGTCAAGCCTCTGTGTGGGTGTGGCCTTCTGAGAATTCTGGGAACACCTGTATTTTTCTTCTGGAAGGTAGGAGACACTTTCTTACTCTACTCACTCCCTTGGAGACACTCTACTGACAAGAAACATGAAACTACACTGATAGATTCCATGCCCTGGACCTGGAGAAGCCATGCAGAGACCCCTACCAGCACTGAGATGCTTATAACACCACTGGATCCAAAGACTTTCTATCCACTAGCTTGTGAACTTCCTGCATTCAGCATCATTTCATATGTTCCGTGAGTCTGAAGAGGACTTTACAGATTAGTATCGGATATATGGGCTAATATCAGACTTATGGGCTTGAACTGGACTGGGTTGGGATGCTTTCTTAATGTACAAGTACCCTTTATATAAGACTCTGTCTTATACACGTATGAGTTTCTATGGATTTCTTTCTCTAGTCTACCGAGACAAACACAAACTCCAACTAGAATGTTCAGAAAAAGGGTTTCTTCTGCCTCCTGTATATGTGAGGTTTTAATTCCAAATAGTTTGTTAAACCTTTCCCCTACCACCTACACACATTGCAAGGAGCATCTACTTTCACCACAATTGAAGGGAGGGTTTTGGTCTTGTTTTTTTATTAGCTGTGTGTCACATATGTACTTACTTAACTAGACTGTACATGAGATTAGAACATAGTACTAGAGGTAGTTGGGCTACTGACAGGGAGTTCATAATTTAACCTTAATTGTATAATCCAGCCTAATTTAGTAAATGATCGCAGCATTTTAAAGTGGGAGGTGGAATTAAATGATCATTTAAAATGGAAAGTCTTGACACAAATTCAATATTACATTAAATTACTAGCACTTGTCATGGATAGTGACAGTTTTTAAAAAAGCATTCTTAGTCCAAGCATCAATCCCCCTAAAGAGAAGAAAGGTAACTAGGCAAGTAATTAACAAAATTTTATATTAAAACATATAATAAGTGATATATGGGTGGATAATCAAACTGCCTTCTAAGGTGGACCACCCGTCCGAGGGGTGCTGATTGGTGGTTGATTCAGGAGGGCGCCTGACTTGTAGGGACCTTCCTCTATCCAGTTAGGTCGTTCAATCAGGAGCTTCATATAGTTTAGCTGAGAAAGACATCCTTGGATTTTATGCCCTGTAATTTTGCAGCATTTTAGAGCTTTTGCGCTAAAACAAAAAGTTATTTTGAGAGCCTTGGTTAATGGCAACTAGCTTGTTATAAAACTTTAGACTATCATTTTTCAGGCCAAAGTCCCCTACTGCTTCACTTATTGCAAAGAATATCAGTATTTTTCCTTTTTAGGGTCTGTGGATTAAAATGGCCCCAGTTCTGCAGGCTGCATCCCAGAAGTGGGTACAGAGGGATTGAACTATAGGTTTCAATTTGAAAGAGAGTCAAGGAGATCCGGGAAGAGACTTGAGTGTTCTCTGTTCTGCCCATGTAATAAGCCTGTTCAGAGAAGGAAACTCTTTAATGAACCTGGATTTCTTAAGTTAACTAGTTGTTCCTGGGAGACCCTACGACTCCTCACCCCACATGTGGTGAACCCTAATGCCCATGCTGTGGGGGAGACTCTCCAATAACTCTGGATTGCTTCTCCCTTCCTCCTTGCAGATGTTAAAAGCCATTCGCTATGAATGTGTGCTAAAATTCCTAAAAATATGGAAATTGGAGAAGGGAAAGGGCATGGTTATCAGACTCTCTGCACCTCCAGCATCACTTCTAGGATTTATAAAAAAGTGTCAACCAAATAAAAATGATACTTAGTTAAAACTTTCTCATAATACACACAAAGTAAAGTGCATTGCCTCCATTTGTCCTAAAGCTGTGGGGAAAAGTTGGTTGAAGTACAGTCCCACATGTGCCCTTAGTGGTTACACATGGGGCTCCTAAGTGTGTCAGTAATTCAGATCCACTAACTTCCCTGGAGAAACACAGGATTTTCTACTCCTGTAAACAGTCCTCTTAGAAACTCACGGAGGCCATCCTACCCTGGCTTTTAGGGCCACTGTGAGTTGGCATCAAGTCAATGGCAGTGAGTTGAGAATGTACAATCATATATGTAATGTGCTGGGCTGAAAGCTTCACCAGCTCTATCTTATAAAGAAATCCACCAAATTTTATCTAGTATTGTAAACATTACTAGACATTTTAAACATTCTAAAACATTTTGGTGGTTCTTGTTTTCTAAATCAAAGCCAGTAACACCACTGCCCCTCAAATTGTCTACAACTTACTGTACTCTTTCAAGGGAGTACTTACTGTACTCTTTCCACAGTTTGGCGAGACATTTCTGCCTTGAGACAAAGCCACTTTTATTTTTCTCTCTTTAAACACAAACAAAAGCACAAAACTTACTGCCAGCCCATCTGTCTTATTCCTAGCCCTTCAGCCTATGTCAAGATTTTAACTCAATTCTTTCGAGGGTCACTAGTCAGCACACTAGGATGTATTAAGCCATTCACCACCTTAGGAAATTACCTTTTAATAATTGAATATTATATGGATTCATTTATTAAAACCAATGAAGAATTTGTCAGGGGTATGCCAATTGAAAATGCATTGAAGTTTTAAAAAGTAAATCTTAAATAAGACAATAAGTAAGTGGCTAGAGTTATAAAGAATGAGGTAGCACTTAAAATAATTAGACATACAAAATATTATTTAAATATTATAATTACAAGATGTAAATGTTCACTATAACAAATCAGTGAGACAATAATGGTCCTAGAGTAGTTAGAATGTTATTTTAAATTCCACACACGCTGTGCTGAGGAACAAACATGGCACACTTGGGTGGGCTACAAAGTCAGAAGTAAGGTTAGACTATATAACCCTCCATGAAGTTCTGACTGATCAAGGTATTATGAGAAATTATGTGGAGTATTAGCCTTTTTAAGAGACCATATAGTTCAGTCTATCCAATCTATCCTTCACTTGAAAGTCAAAGAATTAATTAGATTTCCAAACTAGTAATCACAATTATTTTATTTTGATGGCAAGAAAGTCAGTTCTTGGTGAAATTTAATATTAATGCTCCCCACAGAAACTTAAACTAATTAAAGTTTTAGTCAGATTAGTAAAGTTTCGACTATATCAAATTTATCAGTTTTCATGTTCTCACTGTATAGTTCCTATAATAATCTTTTAAAATAAAAAATGGACACGCTAATTACTAGAACTGAATGAACATTCATATGAACTAAGAATTACACCAATCAGTGGTTATGTCAATTTAATATCAGCAAGAAAGTTATATATATGTTATCTTATATATATAATTTTTTAATGCACTTCCTTTTTAAAAATTATTTTATTGAGGGCTCATGCAATTCCCATCACAGTCCATACATACATCCATTGTGTCAAGCACATATGTACATTTGTTGCCCTCATCAATCTCAAAAAATCTGCCTTCCACTTTAGCCCTTAATATCATTTACTCATTTTCCCCCTCCCTTCCCACTCTGCCCTCCTCCATGAACCCTTCATAATTCATAAATTATTATAGTTTTGTCATAAGTTACACTATTCGACGTCCCCCACCCCACCCCCGTCCTCTTCTCTGCTGTCCATCCCCCAGGGAGGAGGCCATACATAGATTCTTGTAATTGGTTACCCTCTTCCACCCCACATTCCCCCCACCCTCCAGACATCGCCCCTCTCACCACTGGTCCTGAAGGAGTCATCTGTCCTTGATTCCCTGTGTTTCAACTTGCCATCTGTACCAATGTACATCCTCTGGTCTAGCCCGATTTGCAGGGCAGAATTGGGACCATGATATTGGGGGAGAGGAAGCATTTAAGAACTAGAGTAAAGTTATATGGTTCATCGCTGCTACCCTGCACCCTGATTAGCTCATCTCCTCCCCACATCCCCTCAGCAGGGGGGTGTTCAGTTGCCTACCGATGGACTCTGAGTCTCCACTCTGCACTCACCCACCTTTACAATGACATGATTTCTTGTTCCTTGATGCCTGACACCGGATCCCTTTGACAGCTCGTGTTCACACATGCTGGTGTGTTTCTTCTGTGTGGGCTTTGTTGCTTCTGAGCTAGTTGGCCGCTTGTTTATCTTCAAGCATTTAAGACCCCAGACGCTATATCTTTTGATAGCCAGGCACCATCAGCTTTCTTCACCACCTTTGCTTATGCACACCTTTGTCTTCAGTGATCGTATCAGGAAAGTAGGCACCCACTGATCTGATTTTTAGTATTTTGATGTCTGATAACTGGTCCCTTCTGCACCTCAAGGTCAGACAGGCTGGTGTGCTTCTTCCATGTGAGCTTTGATGCTTCTCAGCTGTATGGCCACTTGTTTATCTTCAAGCCTTTAAGACCACAGACACTATATCTTTTGATAGCTGGGCACCGTTAGCTCTCTTCAACACATTTGCTTATGCACACATTTGTCTTCAGTGATTGTGTCAGTAAAGCGGGCACCCACTGATAGGATTTTAAGTTATTTGATGTCTGATAACTGATCCCTTCTACACCTCATGGTTAGACAGGCTGGTGTGCTTCCTCCATATGGGCTTTCATGCTTCTCAGCTAGATGGCCACTTGTTTGTCTTCAAGCCTTTAAGACCCCAGATGCTATATCTTATGGTAGCTGGGCACCATCAGCTTTCTCCACCACCTTTGCTTATGTTCACATTTTTCTTCAGCAATTGTTTTGGGAAGATGTGCATCCCGGATTGCCAATTTAATAGAACAACGTGTTCTGGCAATGAGTAAGTTCTTGTGTGGAGGCCCAATGTCCATCTACTGCCTTAATACTAAACCTATAAATATATGCACGTAGCTCTGTTTCCCCACACTCTTATATAAATATATCTACAAATGTACATTCCAGTCTTAAAACCTATACACATACCCTTTGTCCCCTAGTTCTTTCCTCTATTTCCATTTACTTTCCTCTTGTCCCACTATCATGGTCAGCCTTCATTAGGGTTTCAGTGATTTCTCTCGGTTACATTGCCCTTACTGAATCCCTACCAGGCCTCTCGCACCCTCCTTGCCACTGTTTTTGGATTACTTGTTGCTCTCCTGTCCCTGGGTTAGTCAACACCACCTCCTTATCCCCTACTCCCCCTCTCCGGTGTCTCCCCGGAACCGTTGGCCCCGTTGCTTTCTCCTCCAGACTATTCATCCAGTCTATCTTATCTAGATAGATCTGTAGAGATAATAATATGCATCAAAAACCAAGCCATAGCAAAATAGGAGATCAGTGAGAACACAGCAATGGCAACAAAAAAGGGAACCAATTACCCATAGAAGAATAAATTAATTAAAAGAAAAAAATTTTTAGCAGAAAAAAAAACCTGCAAATAGATCAAGGTCTGATTTTTGATCTCTAGGCCTGTCCTTCAGTCAGGACCAATGGGGTACCATGCTCTGGCCCCCGAGTCTGTCCTTTGTACTCCCTCGGGGGCTCTCTCCTCTGCTCCCACTATTGCTCTGCCGCACGCCCTTTGTGGTTTGCCTAGGTGTCTCAGGGTCAGTCTGGGCCAGTCCCAACACTGAGTCTCCAGTGCTGTCCCCCTTAGAGCCTGGGGCCATCAAGAGACAGCATGTCTTGTGGTGGAATCAGCCATATTGTCCACTCTGTCCATTGGCTGTTCAGAGCGGGGATGTTGTCCTCCAGGCCTGGTGGGTCAGGATGTGCTCCACTCTCTCTTCCTCCC
>NW_022111373.1:65413313-65415573 GCF_000313985.2 Echinops telfairi
TTAACCTCTGCCTTTTAATGCCTGAGTTCAGGCCATAGATACTCAGTGTTACTGTATCCATCTGTGGACTCTGTGATGTCATCTTGTACCTTTTGTGTTGGGTATTTTCCTATCTACCTATCTTATCCGCTTGTGTTGTGTGTGTGGTTTATGTTTGCCTTCTTTCCACTATTGAGCTGATGGTATCCTGGGGGATGTTTCCTCTTTGTCATCCTATGGGTGGAGTTTTTCTATGTGATGGTCTCTTTTTTACCCTCGGTGAGTGTTTATCTTCTGCCCATATTTGATCGTCAAGGATCTTTTTTAGGGCTGAGTTTATTTTTGTGTATTTTTTGAGATTGTCCTGGTCTGGGAAGACTCTTATTTCGCCATCTATCTTAATAGATAACTTGGCTGTGTAAAGTATTCTTGGGTTTGCGTTGTTTTCCTTCAATTTTTGGAATATGTTACTCCATTCCCTCCTCTTCTTCATTTCTGCTGATAGGTCTGAATATACTCTTATTGGGGTACCTTTATACGTGACTGTTTGCTTTTCCCTAGCTGCTTTTATGATCTTCTCCTTTTCCTCAACGTTGGATAATTTGAAAATTATGTGTCTTGGTGACTTCTTCTTGGGATTAAGTCTGGCTGGTGTTCTTTCATCTTCTTGAATGGTTGCCTTATTTTCCTTTGTTAAGCTGGGGAAGTTTTCCTCTAAGAATTCCCTTGCTAGTTTCACTGTTGATTTCTTTGTTGTGTCTTGTTCTGTAGTCCAATTATTCTAATAATGTTTCTTTTAATAGCATCAGACAGGGCTCTCAAGTTTTCTTCAGCTAATTTGATTGTCTTATTTGACTGCTTTTCCCATTTGCTGAGGTCTGCTTGGCTATCCTCTAGGTCAATGGTGCGCTTCTCTGCCTCCTCAAGCCTATTGGAAAGATCTGTCAATTTGTCACTGGATTTTGTTATTTCATCCCTTAACTCTTGTATTTCCCTTTGGTGTATTGCCTTTACCTCCTCTATCCTCTCATCTTCTTTCTGCATTACTTCCTTCATATCCTTCATGACTTCAAGCAGCATTTTGAAAATTTCTTTTTGTGGCAGGACAATATCTGCTTCTTTTATGCCCATCATTATGTTCATAACTTCTTCCGGCATTGTCTTCTGTTTCTCCTGCTTTCTCGTTGAAGCTGTTAGAACTGGTTGCTGTTTACGTGTTGTTTAGAGGAGCCTGGAGCCATCATCCTGAGTCAAAGAGCCCTGAGCTCTCTCTTGGGGGATTTATATGAGTTCTTCTATGAACTACCTGCCAGTAGCTGTACTGAGAGGTCTGGCTATTGCTATATCTTCCTGTGGTTTCACTCTTGTCCTAGCCATCCAGTATTCCATTACTTGGAATGTGTGTTGGTTATTCCTCTCATGTGACACTGGTCAGTTTGTTGTGGGTCCACGAGGGCCTTGCTTCCCTGGCTGATCTCTAAGTAGGCTTCATGGTTCTTGGAGCACCTCGGCTGGCCTGTGGTGTTTTCCTCTGCGACAGGAGTGCTGATGAGTGCTTGGTGTAGAGCTCTGTAACTGGGAGGGGAATTACTGTAGACAGAGAGATCACCTTGGAGATTGGGTGAGTGTTCCCGCCATAGTGTGGAGTCCCAATAGTGGTGACCAGGCATTTCCCCCAGTCACTTGTAGGGCCTCGGGATATAGGCTGGGGATGCCACCACTTTTTGTAGGGGAGAACACCCTGCTGCTTGGTGTGTGGAAGAGGACTGGTTTGAATTCCCCAGCTTCTTGCCAGGCCAATAAATGAGGGTGGGAGCTACCCCACTTGGGCCTTCAGAGTTGCCCTATGCAGAAAGGAGTGGCCTGGTGGCCACTAGTGGCTTGTGACAGGAAAGAGAGTGAAAGGAGAGGAGAAAGGGATAAAGAGAAAGACATCGACTGGAGCAACAATGTCTAGCAAACTGACACCCCCTCACCCACACTCAAGTAAAATTCACAGAGTAAACAAAAGTGAAAACAGTAAAAAATTCGAAAATAAATTTTTTAAAATGTAATAAAAAAGAAAAGAAAGGAAGGAAGAAAACAACAAGAAAGGAGAACTTCATCTGCTGAGGGTGTGGCAGGATAGAGAGAGGAGTTTTAATAGGAAGAGGAATGAAGAAAAAGTGAAAGAAGAACACAAATAAAGTTAAAAAGAAGAAAAAGAAGGAGAGGGAGACAAAACTGACAAAATTGATAAATAAATAGCTGACCCCGTGCTATGCTGTGTGTAGCACTGAAT
>NW_022111373.1:65417385-65419948 GCF_000313985.2 Echinops telfairi
GTTCTCGGTTTGCTTTGTGAGTGGAAATCACACACAAAAAAAGGGGTTCAGGAGAGACCCTAGTACCGTAGTTCTAATTTCTGGACTCCACATCTCTGTTTCCTTCACCTTACCTCCCAATTTTCTGGTCTGGCAGCAGGAGTTCTGGATGGGTGTGTCCTATAGAGTCGCCATTTTCCCGGGTCTTCTATATATATAATTTCATTTGTTCTTTATAATATTAAAACCTTTTGCTTTATAAGCATGTGACTGTTATAAAATAAAAGTTGAGCTCCTAAAGAAAAAAAATATCCATATACACTTCATCTAATTAATACCATCTGGGGGAAATAGTTATATTTTTGTCAACATTTTGTTTAAAGGGCTCTTTATACCAATTAAAATAAATAGTGCACTCTTTAGAAGAATTGCTCTATTGAAGTCATACAAAGCTGTTTGTTAGCAAAGGAAGAAAGAATAAGGATAAAATCTTTCTGAAGTCAGAAACCGAACTCAAACCAAGCTCACTGTCATTGAGTCCATGACCTCCTGTGGGTGTCAGAGACGGTAACTGTTGATGGGAGTAGAAAGTCCAGTCTTTCTCCCACAGAGCTGCTGGTGGTTTCAAACTGCCAACCATGGAGATAGCAGCCTGACTTGTAACCCCTACCCCACTGGGACCCCAAAATGGAGACAGATTTACTCGATGGAGGACCCACATGTAGCAGCCTTCTGTTGGCTGCCATTTTAGGTACTGGCAGATCTGTGTGTTGCTTCCAAATAATTGCCATCTTGAGCATGAGTGGATCCTTGTGTAGCTTCCAGGAGATCACTAAATTGTGTGAATGGACAGACCCACGTGTGGCTTCCAGATGCCTGCCATTTTGTGTAAGGGAGAGGCTTACGTGTTTCAGAAATTAGACCACACTCACCGACTGATGCTCCCTATATCGAAGGAGACAGTCAGCTAAATCCTTCTTAAAACATTCCAACTCAATGTTCTTTTCTCCATTTCGTACTCACCACATTCTCAATGCAGGCTAAAGAGCAGAGAGAGCAGCAAATTCAGAACTAGCTCAGGAAATAGAAACCTGGATTTCAAGGGTCAGCAGAGAAATGCTGAGGAAAACCAGTTTCAAAAGCACAAGATAAATAACTTCATCCTGTCTGGACTTTACACAAGTCTTCCAGCAACCTCCCTAAGCCGAGAAAATCTTCAGGTGGTCATTACATCCCCCTGTCATTTTAGACAGAAGAGGCACTCCTTGCTCCTCACTGGGCCTTATAGAGACTTCAAGTTAATACCATATGAAATAATAGATAGAATACAAACCTAAAGGTAAGGCAGTAGACGAGAGAAAAATTCTTCTCCTAAACCCTGGGTTCTGGTCAGATTCTCATCAGAATCAGATAACATGCAGAATTGCCTGGGAAACGCACGGGTCATATGCCATCAAGGTGAAGAATATGCTTTTTTGTCCATCTCTATTGACTGGCTCACCACATATGTTAACATAATTAATGTTTTACTAACCAAGAGAAAGATTTACTCTGAAAAATATAAGGTAATGATGGGGGATTTTAATAAAAGCTCCTAAGAGGAAAATGAAAAGTACCCAGCCAGTCTGGTTGACATTCCACTTCTTGCACACCCACTGCCAACCTCTTAAGGATTTCTGGGAACACATGGAATTTGGGAGACTTTCTGTCTGAGCATGCTCTGTTCTCGCTGCATGATATCAGGTAGCAAGATGTTCTAGTAAATGTATCCCAAGTGTGAAATATGGTTAAGGCAACTCTTATTTTGAGCACTTTCTCCACATGGGTGCTAGTTTCACTCTCTTTCTGGTCAAAGTTTCCACTTTTGCTCCCATGACCTATCTCACTGTTATAAATAGACAAACAAACAAATAAATAAAGTAGGTTCTGATCTGCAATAAATGCCCATAGAAGGAGCAGCTGAGAAATCACATATTTTACTGCCTTGAGAAATTCTGCTATAAAATATATCTTTGAAGGTCTAAGAAGCAATGCTACAGATTTGAGGACTAATGTAGGCTCAACATGAATTCAATCACCTTATATGCATGGGAAACCTTGACAATGAATAAGGAAGTGAAAGAAGGATTGGTACGTTTGAGTTATGGCATTAATGAAGAATGTTGAATAGATCTTCTACTGTTAGAAGAACCAACAGATCTGTCTTGGAAATATTATTATCAAAATGCTTCTTAGAATCTGAATAGCAAGATTTATCTCACATACACTGAATGTGTCAATAAGGGGGAGCCAATTCCTGGAGAAGTTCATCATTTTAGTGGCAGGCCAACCATAAAAGGGAAGAGACTCAGCTAAATGGGCTAACTCAATGGCTGCAAAAATGGGCTCAAACACAGCAACGGTTATAATATGATGCATGGAGGGCAGTGCTTAATTCTGTTGTAAACAAACAAACAAACAAAAAACAGGAACACTATGAGTTAGAACCTACTCAGTGGTACTTAATATTAGCAATCCACATTTATTCTGTTGACCCAAAACATCATAAATAGCACATTCATAAAAATATTCAAATCATGGAGGA
>NW_022111373.1:65420786-65432030 GCF_000313985.2 Echinops telfairi
ACCAGTGTGTAGCTGCCTTGCTTGTTCTTTGCCTCCATTTACAAGCTACACTGTTTGTGGGACCCCTAACCCATGGACTGTGTCCCTTGAGGTTCCTTCAAGACTTGCTTTGCCACACCATTGGAATTTACATCTCTTGAGCTGGGGACTGTGGGACCCTGTCATCTGGCTGACTGTTGGTGACCTGCCTTGTTTGCTGCCTGTAGCTAGATGGCCTGAATTGCTCTACAGAGAACTACCCAGCAGCCCTCAAGACTTGAAGGACTGCCAGTGTCTCACAACTGTCTCACGGAGTGAGTTGCACTAAGCCATTTGTGCTGCTTTATAGATTAATTAGCTGTTTATTTCTTATGTTATCTATGTATAAATATATATAGATATATAATTATTAGTGCCCTGGTTTTGTTTCTCTGGAGAACCCTGTCTAATATAAACAAAAAATTCTTAAATCTTCAAAAAGAAAATACATTAAACATAAAATGGAAAAACAACAATCATTTCACTTTTTCTTATGTGTCACTGTTTTAACATTTTCTCTTCATGTGTAGCTTTTGTTTTCTCCAGGACTAATGCTCATTCTTTAATATATTTTGTTATCATTTTTAAATAATTAGTAAAGTGTTCCATTTCACCTGGTGGTTATGTTACTGTCCTTAATCCATGTAGAATTCAATGTAAATAATATTATAATCCTAGTTTTTCACACATAGAAATTTTATAAAGGTTTATAAACCAAAATCCAAAATTACTGCCATAAGTCACTTTTGATTTTCTGGCTAATTAAACATTGAGCTGCTAATTAAAAGATGGCTAATGCTGTCATGTCAGTTCTGACTCATAGCGACCCTGTGTACAATGGACTGAAACACTGCCTCATCCTGCACCATCTTCACCGTTGTCCTCTGTCGGGGTCTACTGTTGCCAAGAGTGGATCAACCCATCTTGTCAAGGTTGTGCTTTTTCACTGCCCTTCTACTTTACCAAGTATGATATCCTTTTCCAGGGACTAGTTTCTCCTGATAACAGGTCCAAGGTACAGGAGGCGAAGTCACCTCATCCTCACTTGCAAAGAGCATTCTGGTTGTACTTCTTCTAATACAGTTAGGTTTGTTCTTTTGACAGTTTATGGTTCATTCTTCCTTCCTTCCATCCTTCCTTTTATTATTTCTTTCTTTTGTGACTGTCTTCTTTTATTTAGCATCATGTTTCAAGGTTTATCCATGTTGAATCATGTGCCAGTATTTTACTCCTTTTAGGGTCAAAAGCTCTACTGTGTAGATACATAATATTTTATTGATTTATGAGTTCATGAACATTAGACTGCTTTCACTGGCTGTTGGAAATTAGTCAGCCATGAATATTTCTGTACAGCTATTAGTTTTCTTTCTTTTGTGATTGCTGTTTTTAATAGTTTTATTGGCACACAATCCATATGGCATGCTACTTTCAATACTCTTCCACAACACCATAATTCAAATGCATTGATACTTCTTTATTAAATGTCTTCCTTATTAAATGTCCAACTTTCACATGCCTGTGAGGTGATTGAAAATACTATGGTTTGGGTCAGGTGCAACTTAGTCCTCAATGTGACATCCTCACTCTTCAACAGTTTCAAGAGGGCTTGTGCAGCAGGTTTACCCAATGTATTCTTTTGTTTGCTGCTTCCATGATCATTGATTGTGGATCCAAACAGGACAAAATCCTTGACAACTTCAATATTTTCTCCCACTATCATTATGCTACCTCTTGGGACAGTTGTGAGTATTTTGGGTTTCTTTCTATTGAGTTATAATTCATACTGAAAATTGCAATTCTTGACCTTCATCAGCAAGAACTTTAATTCCTCCACGCCTTCAGTAAGCAAGGCTGTGTTAATTGCATAGCAAAGATTATTAATAAGCCTTCCTTCAGTCCTGATGCCACATGCCACATTCTTCTTCACAGAGTCCAGCAGCTTCTTGGACTTACAAAGTCTATTGCTTCTCAAAATTGCAAGCTGGGTGGTTTGGAGCCATCATGTGCTCCGTGGGGAAAAGATGAGGATGTCTGCTTCCATAAAGATTTACAATTTTAGGGATCCCGAGGAGCAGTTTTACGCAGTCCTGTGGGGTCACCATAAGTATTAGAAAACAAATATTTTACCAACATCTGAAAGCCTTTACATAACTAAGTGGGCCATCTTTCACTCCATGGCCAATCCTATTTTCACAGTTATTTTACTTGAGCACTGTTCTCTGTAGATTTAAGATTTAGTCTCTTACTAGAGTTACACACTACTATCAAGGAAATTGTGGCTCCAATTATCTAGACCTTGCTTTCCTTGTCTGTTAAAGAAGACAGTGGATTTCTGACTTCTTGCCTATTGTTAGTATATGAGATGACTTCAATATTTACATAGAAGAGATAATTATATTTTAGAGATCAAAATCATTTACTTAATAGCTCATAGATTACCTGATTACTGCTAAATTAGGTTTAAAATATTCAAGTCCATTTGAGCATCATCCTACACCCACTCTCATCTCCTGAATAGTGTATTTAAATGCTTAAAGAAACTCAGTTCATCTTTCAATAATTTGACACCTTTGAGATTGAGGAATAAATTCTATTCACATAACTAAGTGTATTTCTTAGTAATATGTCACCATTTGTCTTTTAGTTTGTTGGATTTGTTGCTGTCATAATGGAAATTATTTCATTATAATTTCAAAAGACAAAAGGTCACCCAGGGTGAACAGATATCAGTGAAACTTCCAGAATAAGACTGGAAAAAAGGACCTGACTGTCTACTTCTACATATATGGCCAGTGAAAATCCCATGAAAAGTACCAAGACATTGGCTGGCATAATGCTGAGAATTGACCTCATAGATTTGAAGACATTAAAAACAAAATGTGGGAAATCTGCTTCCTCAAAGTAAAAGAGATTTAATGATATGGATTAAATAAAACTTCCCAGACTTTTCATATGCTGATATGGGACATGACTCAAAATGATAAAAAGTACCTGTAAAATACATAAAATTTGAATCTAGGAAAATTTGAAATTGTCAAAAATGTAGTCAAATGCTTGGAGGTCAAAATCCTTGGCATTAGTGAGCTGTAAAGGACAGGTATTGACTTCTCTGAGGCAGTCTATCATATAGAAGACGATGTGCACAAGGACTAGCTAAAATGACTACTATTCACATTTATGCACCAACTAGGAGTGTCAAAGATAAAGACATTAAATATTTTAAACATCTCATCTAGTCTAAAACTTTTCAAACATACAATCAAGGTTCATTGAAAGTTACTGGTTATAAGAGAGTGAATGGTGGGAACAACAAAAGAAGGATCAGCAGTTAGAAAATATGCCCTTGGTGATATAATGATACTAGAAATTGAATAATAGAATTTTGCAATACCATCAACCTATTATTCATTTATCTCCAAAAGACTCACTGGCATCGAATCAATGCCAACTCAAACCAATCCCCCTAAAGCACAGAGGAGCTGTGTTTTTGAGACTGTAACTCTTGAGAAAAGTAGAAAACCCAATCTGTCTTCCACAGAGTCACTAGTGGTTTTGAACTGCTGACTTTGTGGATCTCAACCCAAGGCATAACCACTATGCAACCAGACCCCCGAAAACACGTAGTCACAAGAATCTATTACATCTGAGGCAAAAGTTGGATGGTGGGAAAAATCAGTATCAATAGAACAAGCACAAGGGCCAACAATAGGACAGGCCATAAATTGTTCATATGTAAGTTTGAAGAAATTTTCAACAATTCCACTAAAGCCAAATCAGGAACTTGATAATATTCCACCTGGATTTTGAAACCGTATCTTGAACAGATTTGGCACATTGGACAGTAATGACTAAAAACTAGATGAGATGTGATATGACATCATGGACATCACACATGAAAAAATAAAAAAACAATAAAATAAAAAAAAAGAAAAACAAAATAAAATGAAAGATCAAAAGAGGTATCAAAATTAGACTCTGAAGCTTATTTTTAAGAATAGTCTAGCTAAGGCTAAGGAAAGAAAAAGAGAAGTAAAATTACTGAACAAAAGGTTTCTGAAGGTGGCTAGAGAAGACAAGTAGGTGTTATAATGGATTGTTCAAGGACCTGCAGTTAGAAAACCAGAAAGAAGGAACACACTAAGTATATCTCAAGTTGAAATAACTGAAGAAACAATTAAGATCTTGAGTGGCAACACTGAAGGAGTCTGTGGGTCAAATATTGACCAATAAAAGAAGCCTCAAATGGAGATGGATGGACAGCTTTGCTATCAGAGTGCTTTGTAAAGTGGATTAATACAGATGTGTTCAGGTTAAAATGTGACACTTTGTCATTTCCTCCACTTGACTCATTTTAAATTTGTTCTAGTTTTTATATTTTCTATATTTTCAATTGAGGTTTATTTCTATTTTATTTTGTTTCTGTTGTTCTTTTTTGTTTGTATGGGGGTTTTTTTGCAAGGTTTTCCTTAAAAGAAAATCAAGGTGGGGAAAACCAAAAAAGCAAAAAAAGGAACAAACAATTTTTGAAATTAAGAAAAAAGAAGCCGGGGAACAAATAGGGAGTGAACAATAATATGTACACGGAAGAAGAAAATGCTATCAGAGTCATGCAGTGATGATGGCACAACACTTTTAATATGTTTAAACTATTTAGTTGAGTGATATCTGAATTATATGTCAATAAAGCTGTTAAAGATTAAAAAGAAGATGATGGAAAGATACACTGCATTTAATGTACAGGAAAAAAAGTCAGCATGCCCCCATGTCAGGAGGAGATAGCATATGATGAAGAGCCGACAATGTTGAAGAAAGAAATCCAACCTAAACAGAAGAAAGTAGAGAAAAGTAATGCTACAGGATTCCATGACATACCAATGGAGATATTTCAACAAAAGGATGCAGCACTAGAAGTAGTTATTCATCTAGGGGGAGAAATTGGGAATATGACTACTTAAACAACTGTAATGAAGTAAAATTGCTTATCATGGGTCCTCGGTGGATAATCTTAAGAAACTCTGAGAGCAGTGTAAGATAAAGGCTGGACTGCTAAACATGAGGTTAGTGGCTCAAATATACTAGCTGTTCCACAACAGAAAAATGAGGTTGTATTCTCCCATAAAGCTTTATGGCCTCAGAAACCGTATACACATATTTTCTCTGAGTCAGAATCAACTTGAGTGTGGCTGTCTGTTTTTATCTCACCCAGTGAATAAATGGGAACTTAAAAGAAGACACAGAGGACTCTAACTTGAGGATTGGTTGGCTTTGCCATTCCATTGGCTATCGGCGTGAATCATCTCAGAAGCACAACCAGTAATCCCATGACCACAATTAAGAAAGAAGAGCCACTATCAAAGCGTGCGCAAAATCACCACCTAAGAGACACAAGAGACCCTGGCACCAAAACCTGGAGATAGAGCAGAGAAGGACAGGACAGTGAATCAGAGTGGCAAGCACATTCCTGGCCCACAGAGGCAGAAGTCATGAGACCACTTGACTGACAGGCTAAGGGCCGTATAGACATGCCCCCCAGAATGGATGAGAAGAGGAACTGCTGAAAAAAGAACTGGATGCTTACCATTTTATAACTTGTTAAATTTCCTAATACCCCATAATAATGAATAATGGGTTCTGTGATCCCATTGCAATAATTTCTCAAACAAACCCAGCAAAGTCATAGAATGTTAAAAAAACAAGGGGAAGATAGAGGCCTGTCTGACATCTTTCTTGTGGAAACCTCTTTGGGGCTGGAATGAAGTTAGGTTTGCTCTATTAAAACCCGAGGATGTCAGATGGGGTGCCCAAGCCATTTTCTTACAAACTTACTAGAAAAGATACATATTTGTGCCAATTCCAAAGCCAGGTGGCCCATCAGAATGAGGAAATAATTGAACAGCATCTAAATATCACATGGAAGTGAATTGCAAGAATTTTACCCCAGATTCAGAAGAAGATATGTACAACAGATTTCCTAGCTGGCACCTTGGCCTAAAGCAGAAAATGGCAGAAAAATGTTTACCTTGGTCTTATGCACTGTGAAAACGAATTTGACTGTGGCAAGCATTACAAAGCATGAGAATTCTATAACCCTTAATTGTGCTCATGTAGAACCTGTACAAAGACAGAGGCAAATGTTCAAACAGAATAAGCGTATACTACATGGTTTACAGTCGTGAATGGTATGTCTCAGGGTTCTATCTTTCACCATAATTCTTCAATCTATATTCTGATCCAATAATCAGAGGAGTTAGAGTATAAGAAGAATATGTCATCAGGGTCAGAGGAAGACTTGTGAATTATCTATTATATGCATATAACCATACCTGACTAGCTGAAAGTGGCTTTTGGAAGCATTTAATGATTAGGTTCAAAGACTACAAGCTCAGTATGCAATACACACCAAAATATTTAAAAATAAATAAATGAATACAAATTCACAACCATCAAGTTGATTCCAACTTATAATGATCCTAGAAGACAGAATAGAACTACCACTGTGCATTTCCAAGTCTCTAAGTCTTTATGGGAGTAGGAAGCCTCATCTTTCTCTCATGGAGCAGCTGATGGATTCTAGCTGCCGATTCTTCAGTTAGCAGCTTGATGTATCCATCTAACTCACTACACGAGCAGGGCTTCTACTAAAACACAAAGCAAAAATCCTTACAACTAGACCAATAAGCAAAAACAAAATTCTAAATATAGAAAACATTTAAGTTGTTAGGATTTCATTTTACATGGGTACACAATCAAGGTCGACAGAAGCAACAGTCAAGAAATCAAACAATATACTGTTTTAGGATCATGCAAGCAGTTGTAGATGGATGATAACTATGCATCTGCACAGGCTCAACAGCACCCAACAACAGCAATCCACATTTCTTTTTAGGCCTCAAGCATAATAAATCTACTAACATCCATCTATAGCTCAATCATAAAAATTCAAATCATGAAGGATCTCTAAGTGGTCTTCTGGGAAGAGCTATCTCTAATAGCTCTGCTTTGAAAGGTTAATGGTTCCATAAGAATCGAAAAATATTGGTGTTATGTTAGGTAAGCCAGTGCCCACATTGGTATTCAGATTCTTATTATGACTAGATATATTTCACCTAATTATGATTCATTGATGATCAAAACCCATGCTTTGGCTTTTTTGTCATTTGTAGTTAACTAGTTTGGGCAGGGAGCTGGAACTCACTACCAAAAATTCTAGCTACATAGAATTAATCTAGTATTAAAAAATATCTCCAATGTAATTTTGTTAGCTCAATATTTAACATGATTTCAATAAATTTATAGCTTTGACTAAATTTCAGAAAGCCATAAATATTGTATTTCTAAGCACACTCCTTTATTGAAATCACTTGTGGTTTCATGAGACGTCTCTGAAATAAATTTTTTGTATCATTTTTTAATATTTATAACTATATGAGGGAGCTTCAGACAACTCAAGGAAAAATTCCAATAGTTTTAATTCCATTTACCAATAAACATTTTGAAACTCTCTCATGTGTATGTGTGTATGAATATAACAATATGGGTATGTGTGTGTCCATGAGTGTAAATGTGAATTTATGTAAATCTGCATTTATTTGAATGTGTGTATATGTCTAAACTAAACAGAAGTAACTAAAATTTGAAGTAACTAGAATACAAAAGTAAAACAAACATTCTGTACAAAATAGTTCTAAAATTAAATTAGGCCATTTTAAAATATTAAACTTGTAAAGTATATAAATGTTAATCTGTGAACTCAAACTGGGCCTATTTCTATGATTATAGTCTTTAACTATAACAATTAAATATTAACTGTTTTATTAAAAGAGAAATACTTTTAATATGTCTTATCTCCTGAAAAAAAGAAGTGCTATATCTCATAAAAGAAACATCTTATCTCATGACAAAAGAAAAATTTTGGATGAACAGGAAGAGTATACAGAGAATTTGTAAATCTTCAAAAGGACAATGTAATAAATAGAAAATGAAAAGAAAGTGTTAATACTCATCTAATTCTTTCCTATGTGTAATTTTTCTTATATATGTCACTTTTTCTTACAATCATCCATTCATATAATAGCTTTATTTACATACTTTACTTTCTTTACTCCAGTATTGCCGTACAATTATTTAAATCATTTTATTAGGGGCTCATAAAACTCTTACCATAATCCATAGATACATCAATTGTGTAAAGCACATTTGTGCATTCATTGCCCTCATCATTCTCAAAACATTTGCTCTCCACTTAAGCCCCTGGCATCAGCTCCTCATTTTGCTCCCTCCCTCCCACTTCCCCCCTCCCTCATGAACACTTGATAATTTATAAATTATTATTTTGTCATATCTTGCACCGTCCGACGTCTCCCCTCACCTAATGTCCTGTTGTCCATCCCTCAGGGAGGACGTTATATGTAGATCCTTGTAATCACTTCCCCTTTTCTACCCCACCTTCGCTCCACCCTTCCGGTATTGCCACTCTCACCACTGGTCCTGAAGGGATCATGTGTCCTGAATTCCCTGTGTTTCCAGTTCCTATCTGTACCAGTGTCTATCCTATCCTCTGGTCTAGCCAGATTTGTAGGGTAGAATTGGGATCATGATAGTGGGGGGCGGGGGGGTGATATTAGGGGAAGTAGCTTTTAGGAACTAGAGGAAAGTTGTATGTTTCATCATTGCTACACTGTAACCTGACTGGCTCATTTCCTCCCCGAGACCCTTCCATAGGGGATATCCAGTTGCCTACAGATGGGCTTTGGGTCTCCACTCCGCACTTCCCCTTTCACAATGATATGGTTTTTTGTTCTGATGATGGCTGATACCGCATTCCTTCAACACCTCGTGATCACACAGGCTGGTGTGCTTCTTCCATGTGGGCTTTGTTGCTTCTGAGCTAAATGGTCGCTTGTTAACTTCAGTCCTTTAAGACCACAGATGCTATATCTTTTGATAATCGGGCACTATCAGCTTTCTTCACCACATTTGCTTATGCATCCATTTGATTTCAGCGATCATATCAGGGAGGTGAGCACACAATGATATGTTTTTTATTCTTTGATGCCTGATAACTGATCTCTTCGACACCTCTTGATTGCCCAGGCTGGTGTGTTTCTTCCATGTGGACTTTGTTGCTTCTGAGCTAGATGGCTGCTTGTTTACCTTCAAGCCTTTAAGACCCCAGAGGCTATATCTTTTGATAGCCGGGCACCATTAGCTTTCTTCACCACATTTGCTTATGCACCCATTTGTCTTCAGCAATTGTGTTGGGAAGGTGAGCATCATGGAGTGCCAATTTAATAAAACAAAGTATTCTTGCATTGAGGGAGTACTTGAGTGGAGGCCCAATGTCCATCTGCTACCTTAATACTAAATGTATACATATATGCATATAGATATATTTCCACATCCTCATATATAAAAATATATACATATGTACATGCCTGTATTTAGGCCTCTATAAACGCCTTTTACCTCCTGGCTCTTTCCTCTATTTCCTTATACTTTCCTCTTGTCCTACTATCATGTTCAGCGTTCATTAGGGGTTCAGTAATTCCTTTCAGTTACATTACCCTTGGTCCCACCCTGCCAAGCCTCCTACACCCTCCTTATCACAGATTTGGATCACTTGTTGTTCCCTTGTCCCTGGATTTGTTAACACCACTACCTTTTCCCCCACCTCCCCCTCTCCCATGTCCCCCAGAAACTGTCAGTCCTGTTGTTGTTTTCTCCTCCAGATTGTTCATCCAGCCTGTCTTATTTAGACAGACCTGTGGAGATAATAACATGCCCCAAAACAAGACAGAGCAAAACCAAGCAACAATATAAAACAAAACAAAACAACAACAACAAGCCAATGACAAAAACAAAACACAACAACAAGAAAGAAAAGCTTGTAGTTAGTTCAAGGACTGTTTGTCGGCCTTTAGGCGTGTTTTCCAGTCGAGTCTGATGGGGTGCTAAACCCTGGCCCTAAAGTCTATTTTTGGTATTCCCTGGGGACTTTGTTGCTCTGTTCCCCTAGCTGTTCTGTTCCATGCCCTTAGTGTTTTGTCTAGGTGTGGTGGAATTAGATCGGGTGGAATTCCCACACTGTGTCTCCAGGGTTGTCCCCTGTAGGGCTATGGGTTATGCTGTACAATTTATACAATGTTTTAATATACGTTCTTTTTAATATCTCTCCTTGAATTATTACTAAGGGCTTTGCATTGAAATACTGGTAATAATTATTCTTTTTCATTTTTCAAAAATTTTTATTATATTCCAAATTTGGCATAAATTGAAACTAAAATGGTTTGACATTATGACCACAACAATGGGCTCAAAAAGCAGAAATTTTGACAATGGTGTAGAAATGGGCAGTATTGTTGTTTTATTGTGCATTATATAGCTATGACTCAGAATCAAACTGACAGGCCCTAACAACCAACAAAAGGTTCATAAAGCATAAATAATTTTCCAGAATTTCAAAGCATTTGCATGGTAATGATCATATTTTACTGCAATACTGAACCTCTCAATCGCTCTACTAGAATACCGTTGTCTTTTGATATAGGGTTTCTTCTCTTACTCTATCACTATAAGAATCTTCAATCAATTTTTGGAGCCCTGGTAGCATAGTGGGTGCACATTGGGCTGCTAGCAGCAAGGTCAGAAGTTTGAAACCACTAGCCATACCATGGGTGAAAGATAAGGCTTTCTACTTCCATAAAGAGTTACATTCTTGGAAACCTATAGGAGTAGTTCTACGTTGTCCCATAGGGTCACTATGATCAGAATCAACTCCAAGATTGTATTAGACTGGGTTGACTAGAGAAACAAATCCAGTAACACTCATATATGTAAGAGAGAGCTATTTATGAAGAACTAATTACAGATCAAGCAAACACCCCAGATCAAGTCCATAAGTCGTATTCTAGTCTATAAATCCAATACTAGTTCATAAGTGCCTCTTCAGACTCACGCAGCCACATGCAATGATACAGAATACAGAAAGATCACAGGCCAGTCGGTGCAAAGTTGTATTGATCCAATGGCGATAGGCGCATCACAGGTATTGCAAAAACCAGGGTCAGCCTGCAGGAAGGTGATGGCAGAGAGAAAGGGGAGGTTTCCAGATCCCTCCTTATGAGAAAGCCACACCCACAAGAAGTCACCATCAGTCTGGGACCAGATTGACAGGTTAGATTTCACCCTTAAACTTTTATATATCTTCCAGCTAATGTGAATTACGTA
>NW_022111373.1:65433197-65434918 GCF_000313985.2 Echinops telfairi
ATGCCTTATACCTGATCCCTTCGACACCTCGTGATCGCATAGGCTGGTGTGCTTCTTCCATGTGGGCTTTGTTGCTTCTGTGCTTGATGGTCGCTTGTTTACGTTCAAGCCTTTAAGACCCCAGACGCTATCGTTCACATGCAACATTGACATCATCTCATACACTAAAATAGACAAGGAGTCAGAATGCTAATCTAACATTTTGTATAATACCTAGCAATTTTTAAAGCACATCTAATCAACCTCTTATTTAACAGAGAATGAAAGTACTATAACTATTATTCAAATTCACACAACCACCACTATGATTTCTTCATTGTAAATACCTTATTTCAGCCACATAAATGATGACTTTGCACTTAGTCCTCTCCTGATAGAATACACAGAAATTAAATTGACTACATCTGTAAGAAGACGCAATGAAGATCTGTATCAGCAGCTAAAATTAGGCCATGGACTGACTGCAGACCAGGCCCAAAATTGCTCATATGTAA
Organism: Echinops telfairi; assembly: GCF_000313985.2. Classification (NCBI taxonomy): domain Eukaryota; kingdom Metazoa; phylum Chordata; class Mammalia; order Afrosoricida; family Tenrecidae; genus Echinops; species Echinops telfairi. The sequence goes on from NW_022111373.1 coordinate 65,433,692, forward strand.
GTACAATTGAAGTTGAAGAAAATGAAAGCAAATGCAGGAGAGCCGATGTATCACAAGGAGTATAGCCCATGTGTATTCTAAGAACATCTCAAGAATAAATTTGACTTATTGAATATTAGTGACAGAATCTTTGACAAGCGGTGGGATGACATCAACAACATTATACTCGAGGAAAGCAAAAGGCCATTAAAAAGACAGGGGAAAAGATCAATGTGGATATCTGAAAGACTCTGAAACTTGCTCTTTAATACAGTTCTAGAAGTGCAAGAAAGCTCATTAACTACCTTAGATATGCAAAAGGTATAACTTTGCTTGCTAACAGTGAGGAGAACTAGAAGCCCTTGCTGATGAAAACCAAGGATTGCAGCCTTCAATAGGCATTATAACTCAGTTTAAATAAAACAAAAATCCTCACAACTGGATCATATCAAGATTTTTATAAAAGGTGAAAATATTGAATCTGTCCAGGATTTTCTCACTTGGATCCACCTTCCATACTCATGGAAGGAGTAGTCAAGAAATCAAAAGACACATTGTATTGGGTAAATTTGCTGCCCAAAGTATTACAGGACAACGATATCATTTTGAGGATTAAGGTATACTTGACCCAAGCAAAGATATCATCAATTGCCTCATATGCATGTGAAAGGTGGACATTGCCTAAGGGAGACTGAAGAAGACCCTGTGTCTTGCTTTATGGTGCTGGTGAAGAATACTGAAAATACCATGGACTGCTAGAAGAAAAAACAAAATCTTCTGGTTGGAAGAAGTGCAACCAGAATGTGCCGTAGAAGCAAGATTGAAGGCTTCATCTCATATACTTTGGAAGATATCAGTGCTGGAAATGGTCATAACACTGTGTAAAATTGAAAGGTAGAGAAAAATAAGACACCTCTCCATGAGGCAGATTTAAATAGTAGGTGCAACATGGGCTCAAACATAACAAAAACACTTGTAAGGATGTTGCAGGATAGGGCAGTATTTTGTTCTGTTGTACAAACAAAACCAGTTTTCTCTTGTGAAACAAAACCAGGACACATAATTTTATATATATTTATATATATATATATAAAATAGGTTTATATTTATATATTTATATATAAATATATATATATATTTATAAAATATAAAAATGTTGCAGGATAGGGCAGTATTTTGTTCTGTTGTACAAACAAAACCAGTTTTCTCTTGTGAAACAAAACCAGGACACATAATTTTATATATATT
>NW_022111373.1:65435911-65437517 GCF_000313985.2 Echinops telfairi
TCTGTCCTAGATTCCCTGCGTTTCCAATTCCCATCTGTACCGCTGTGCATCCTCTGGTCTAGCCAGGTCTGCAAGGCAGAATTGGGGTCCTGGTAGCTGGGGGGAGGAAGCGTTTATGAACTAGAGGAAGGTTGTGTGTTTCATTATTGCTATACTGAACCCTAAGTGACTCATCTCCCCACTACCCCTCTGCAAGGCATGCCCAGTTGTCTAGAGATGGGCATTGGGTCCCCATCACGCGCCACCCTCATTGACGAGGATATGATTTTTTTCCCCGCCTTTGGTGTTTGAAGCCGGGTCCCTTTGGCCCTTCATGATCACACATGTGGGTGTGCTGCTTCCATGTGGGCTTTGTTGCTTCTGGGCTAGATGGCCACTTTACTTCTAGAAGATTTGAGTCAAGAGTTTTAGGCTCTTTGTAAAAGCAAGAGTTTATCTAGAGATGACCTAACTTAATACAGCCATAGTTAATTCATAAGAGTATTTCAAAATGAAAGATTCGATGGACATTTTGGATCCAATGAAATTCCAAATAAAGTTAAAGTCAGAGGGAATGTTAGACAAAAGATACCCTAAAAGTACAATTATTTACCTTACTTTGAAAGCGTTTCAGATATAATGCCAGTAAGTGACTAGATTTAAAGGAATAAATTGGAAATTAAAATAATTAAAATGCTACTACTTAGTAAAACTCTTTTATGTTGTGGCTTTCCATGAAGTTTCAAATTGTTGAAACTTTGTAAGAATCTGAGAAATGAACCCTGAGGCTCAGCTTTTTCTCAGAACCATATTTGGTGGACCTAAATTACCTTTATCATTTAAAACAAATTATCCAAAGAATGAATTAAACCTTCAAGCCAGTGATCTTGAAACATTTTGTTAAATCAACAGCAGGAAAACCCATTTTTAAAATTTTATGCTACTTACTATTTAAAGCTGTATCCTCCTCCAAATTTAAGTGGTAGACTTTAGTCTGATAAAACTTTACTGTATCAAATAAATTTATGTTTGATGAATCTTAAAATAGCTATGTCTGCTTAAAAGGAAGATTCAAGTATAATAGATTAGCTAGAGAAGCAATTTATATTATGCTCATAATTTTAAACACTTCTTCCATTTATATTGTGAAGTAATGTTATGCATTGGAATGTGTCCTCCAAATATAGATATCAAAGACCTAACACATGTGTTTATGAATGTTACCCTGCTTGGAAATAAGAGTTTTCTTCTACTATGTTAATGATTATATAAAATAGTACAATGGGTCCTAAACCTAAGCTCTTCTGACTAATGTTATCTAAAAAGCACATTATAGACATAGTAATATTCCCAAAGGGAAAAGACTGATGTTATATGAAGGTCGTACTACGAGCTAAGAAATATGAAGGAATAGCCAGAGCTAGAGACAAGGAAGGGTCCCACCACTTCACCCTTAAAATCAATGCTCTGATTTAGGCTGTTTCAAATTGTGAACCAATAAATTTCTATTCTTTAAAGCTACCTATTTTATAGTTTTTTGTTTTGTTTTGTGTCAAGCACATATGTACATTTGTTGCCATCATCATTCTCAAAACATTTGCCTTCTACTTGAGCCCTTAGTATCGGC
>NW_022111373.1:65440370-65446880 GCF_000313985.2 Echinops telfairi
GGTTTGACTCCACACCTATCCAGAAGTATCTAATGGACATAATCCCTAACCAACACACCATGGTAATAAATCCTCCCAGTTTAAAGACACCTTAGAGGTGAGTGTATCACTTACTCAGACCAATATTTCCTACCCTTTGGACTCTTTTTCCTCATTTAGGAGCAAAAACTCTATATTACCTTCCACATGTTCCCCATTTGGCCAGTCCACAATTTTACAAATAATAAGATAACTTCTGATTGGATTTCACATATATCTTATGTGACTCCTGACTCTGGAGTCAAACTCTAAAACTATGCTCTTCAGAGTAGTAAGGATTCACACAGTTACAATGAGCCCCAAGTGGTAGTCAGAGCTTCCTATGTCATAGATACCCTCACATAAAATACTCTGTCACAGATTATAGGTCTATTTATTCCTCCCTTTTTTAGTGAAAGGACTACCGGGGGAAAATCTAACTTGATATTATTAAAAGTATCCTTCCATAGAAAGTTTGAGAAGTAAGGGATATAATTATTTTGGGAGGATGGAAACTGTAGTGAATAAATTCATGAACAAGTTATTTTTGTGGGAATAGCTTCTGGAGCTAGCTGGTGCTATTGTGAATGAGGATAAGAGATCCTGAGTATTAAGAGCGATCACCTACTAAGAACTGTAACCAGCAGAGGTAGCTAGCGTGAAAGCCCCATGTTCAACAACCAAAGGAATTTACACTGGGCCAAAATTTAGCAGCAATATAACTTCGCATGGAAACAATATGATGAATAGATTTTCTCGACTTCTGGAGATTCTTTGCTCGTCTCTAAAGGAAGGAAGGACCACCATTGAGTTCTTTAGGCCATTAATATATTTGGAGAAATTATAAAACTCCCAAGAAATAATTAATGGTCCCTAGGAAATGCATTAGAAAACAAGCAAAAAAAACCCCTCACTTCCATCAAGTCAATGCCAACTCAGAGCGACCCTCTTCGACAGGTGAGAACTGCCCCTGTGAGTTTCTGAGATTCTAACTGTAAGTGGTAACTGTTGAGGGAAGTAAAAGGCCCTGCCTTTCTTCCTAGGAACATCTGGTGGATTTGAACTGCTGACCTTGAAGGTCACAGGCCAACATGTAACCACTATATACCACCAGGTCTCCAAAAATTACAAAAAGAGAGTTTTTGTTGTTGTTGTTTTGTTTTGTTTTCTTTTCTTTTCTGCTTGAAATCTAGCAACCAATTAGCACACAGGGGAGATTAATCTGAAAAGTTACAATGGTCCTCACCCATAAATACATAAATTAAACATGACATGAGATGTGGGAATGAAGCTTTCCAAGTTTTTTTGATCTGGACAATGCATCAGAGAAAAAGGAAAATGATAGCAAATAGACTGCTTAGCCTCAGTCTGACTAAGTTTGGCCCGCCACAGGGAGAGTAAATAAGGACAGGAGGTGAAGAAATTGTTCTCAGGGAGACATGCTTTGACGTTTACATACAAGCAGTGCTGATTCAGAGCATACGTGTCCTTACCCCCAACCCTGTCTGCCAGGCTTCTGAACAGCTGCGGCAACTTGCCTACCATGGGAGAAGCAGGACTGTAGCAATGCTGCAAGTGTATGCAGACTTCTTTCAATGCCAATCAGAAGCGTGGTAGAGGATGTCTCAAAGAATGGGGAGATATTTGGAAGTAGACATTGATTCTTACGCAAAAATTATTCCAAGAGTACTTGGGGATTTATATAGTGTGGCCTTACTTGAACTTACAGGTTGGGAAGACATAGGACATTCTGGTTACAAAATCAATTAATGAATATGTATGTAGCCATCAAGGTGTACTTGTTTTCAGCACTTTTCAAGGGTGAATAAATGTTTTGTTTTGCTTTGACTTTTGAAACATAATTATCAAAAACGGATTTAGGAGAGGTCATCTGAGAGTGAGCTGTTCTCTAAGCTCTTCTTGGTGTCGTACATTATGTGGATATTCCAATGCTGCTCAATACATGTTTATTAAACTGAGTTTGCATATGTAGGAAAATCTGAGATGCCACAGGGAATATTCTCTTGGAGGAAATTTGTAAAAGCTGGCACAGTATTGTAATCACCAAAAATTTGAAATGTAGAGTTTTCATATTGACAATGATAGAAAGAAGTTTTTGTTCATTATAGAGCCCTAATTATGTTGAGAGATCCCAGAGTGACATGAACAGCTTGCACTCAGTTGGTAACTGTGTTAGTCTGGTTAGACTACAGAAGCAAATTCATAAACACTCATATGTAGATAAGAGCTTCATATACAAGAGCAATTGAATATTGAGAAAACATCCCAGCCCAGTCCAGATAAAGTCCATAAGTCTGATATTACCCCAGCTGTCAGATATTAATCTATAAAGTCCTCTTCAGACACATAAAACACATGCAATGATGCCAAATGCAGGACGATCACAGGTCAGTGGGTATAAAGTCTTGTGGATCCAGTGGCAGTAGAAGTGTCTCAGCGCTGGACGGGGGTCTCCACGTGGCTCCTCCAGTTCCCAGGGCATGGGGCCTGTCAGCATAGTGCCATGTGTCTTGTCAGTAGAGTGTCTCTCAGGGAATGAGCAGAGAGAGTGTGTGTCTCTCACCTCCAAGGAGGAAATACTGAGTTCCCAGAATTCTCAGGAGAAGGCCATGCCCACACAGAGGCCTCATTGGCTATGACCTGATTGACAGACTAGACTCCACCCCTTCACTCCTAATCCTCTCAAGTCCCAAATTGACACTAGATTATATCACCACCACAGGGGCCTTCAGAGGACTCATGTAGCACGCAACCCCCCCATGTAGCACACTGGTCCTACACTCTATGGACAGGGAACCTGCTCTCTTTGACAAAGCCACCCAGGGTGTTTTGTGGCTCTGGAACCAAGGACATCCATCCCAAACACACAGTGAGGGGATCCTAGACCTGGTGAAGGTGGTGGCAGTAGGCCAACCTGTCTGTGGACAACTGTAAATCCCTCCCCTGCACAAGTATTGAAGATGGAGCTCTGCTGAAGTGACAGAGGGAAAGGGAAGGTGGCAGTGACAGGTGACCCCAGCAGGATGGTTACAGTACAGGTGGTGAGGGATGAGAAGATGTGGTCCTCTTTATTTTTGCATAACACTGATTTTTTCAGAATGACACGATTTTTGGAACCTTACAATGTTGATAAATGGGGAGAAGGTATATGACTTACAGCACAGGAAACATTATGGACTTTATGATTTCCCCCTTTGCCCCAAGTCCCACAAAAGTAACACAAGAAATCCAGTGGTGGGGTGCTGCACCTACAGCGGGTCACTGTCACTTTGGAGGAAATCCAATCAAAGGAAACTGAACAGTCTCTACTAGGAACGAATATAATGGGCAATTAGCAAATTTGTCTGATGTTTGCTCTGGAAAGAGATTCTGACTTCATTTTCCTGGACCTCATTTTCTTTTGTTTTATTTTGATGCTTGGAAGAAAACAGTATTGTTGCATCCCAAGGGTGCTTCGCAGAAACATAGTCTGAAATAAAAGCGTGCTCCTGTCAGCAGTTCAAAGCCATGACCTGCTCCACAGGGAAAAGATGAGGATGTGTGCTTTGGTAAAGATGTAAAGTTTTGGAAAGCCAAAATAAAAGCATGTTCAACTCTGACCTATAGGGTAGCTGTGTTAGACAGAGTTTCTAGAGAAACAAAATCAGTGTCACTCATATATGTGTAAGAAAGAGTTTTACATCCGGAAATATATTTATACCAAGGAAGCAGCCCGACCCAATCCAACTTAAGTCCATGGATCAAATGCAAGCTGGCAGCCCCTCCAGCCTCATGCAGCTGCCTAGCCAGGAAGCAGTAACAAGCTGGGAGATCACAGAGACTTGCTTGGTTGCACAGTCAGGAGGATTCTAGCAGGGCACCAACAGTTCCAGGATTGGCAGGCCACACGGACCGCCTGCTCCAGAGGCAGACCTAGGCTTCAAGCAAGCAGGAAAAAGAAAGATCAGTCCCCCCACAGTGTCTCATTTGTAGGCCCCACCCCTAAGATGACTCCATCCATCAGTGTCTTACTGGGAAGTTGGACTCCACCCACACTTCCCCACTTGTGCAGCAAGTTAACATACAACCTAACAATTAGCAATCTCTATGAGTCTGAATCGGCTTGCTGGCAGTATGTTTGGTCTGGTGAGTTTCTACTTAGAAAATATATAGAAATGATAGTGATTTGTTAATATATTTCCTCCCCAAATGATCAATTCCTCATGTCTATATGATCGCACCTTTTGGTGAATTTTGCTAAGAGTATGCCACATGGTAAGCCAGTTTGATTAATATCTCGTGTTTAATAGTGAAGCTAGGAAGATGAATAATGGAAACTGCAGGGAGGGAAAAAAAAGAAAACTTTAACAATATGATTCATTTCCTCTTCTTCAAGGAACTTCGACTCTGGCAGCTTTCAGAGACTTTGTCTACCCAGAATCCACCCTAAGGGTTTTTCTAAAGCTGACAGATTTTTGGGACTCGGGGGTGAAGGCTACTCCCCAAAGGACAGCCATTTAAATAGAATCAAACTATTTTCATCTTTGTTACTTGGCTTTTTATAGAGAAAGAAAAAGTGCTGTGAACACAGCGGTTGTTCCTTAACTCTTCGTGGGTTACGGTTAGAAGGAGATAAACGCTGTTTTCATTTGCTATTTCCCGTGTTCAGGGTTTCTTCACTTTATCTGAAGTTTGGATCTGGATTTGTTTTGTATCTAGTAAAAGTAGTAAATAAATGAGGAATTGCATTTTGTATATGTTTTATTTTTCCTGAGTTTTAAGATATTTTAATTAAATAATGTTTATTAATTATATATAACTTTCCAAAGAACAAAGAACTTGATACTCCCATATTTTAACAATGTCCTATTTATATGCACAGGATAGAATGTGAAATATTCATTAGAGATTATATAAAAGAAATTGTCCTTTATAATTTTAATTTTACTTTTTTCTTTAATTTTGAAATTGTTTTGCTGGTCATTACATTTATATATATGCATTTTAATGTTTATAGTATGTATATTGTAATGAAATATTGAGAATAAAGTCAAGCTGAAGATTGTTTTAAAGAAGAATAAGAAATGTTTCTATATATTTTCATATATAAAGAGAAAGGCCAGATAAATTTCTGAAATGTTGTTCAGCAATGATAGAGATTATTATACTTCGTTTTACTACATAGTCTTAATATCATACTTTTAATTTGGTGAGGTAGTTCCAATGTATACCAACTGCCCTTCAACATATAACAGTACATCATGCCTTATCAGACAATTCACTAGTCGCATTTAGAGATGACTTAGAGCTTGGAAGCTTATCAACAGTGCACAGAAACTGAAGGTGAAAAAGGCTATACTTCATCAATCTTAAAAGAGAAACTCCATGGCTCTGATTCTGTGCAACATGGACTTAATGAGGGCAACTATAAGTTTTACTCAGTAGTCCTTGAGATAGAAAATTCAGTAAACTAACCTCTCATGATAACGGTTTTTATTACAATGGTTTGATACTAAATACACTCCTTAGTTTGGAGAAAAAACAATCTTGTCAGATTTAAATAATCCAGCATCCTTCAATCCACTCTTCTGAACCGGGAAAGAAATGGGGTCCATGTTTCGTGCAGGGAAACGGTTGCTGGTAGTGGAGTGGAGTCTGTTCCGACTCCCAGACCCTCGTAGTGGCATGGTGTCTCCAGGGAGAACTCCTTCCCTTTTGTCCAAGCTTGTCACCTTTCAGACACAAAGCATCGCGTATGTCTTTCAAGGCCAAAAACCTTTGAGCTAGTAATTTAAATATTACAATTTGCACCATCCAAGCACTCCTGAATTGAGCACCATGAGAGCAAGTTTAAGAAAAATACTGTGAGGGTGTGGAGTAGATTTTCAAATGACTTTCTTTGAAAATTATCTATGAGTGTGTGTCATGTACCAAGGGTTTCCTTGATGTTTTTCAATCCAGTCTATCCACACCTATCGTAAGAGACAGGGATTTCTGTCTTCCTACCTTTGGTACCTGCATTTGTATCCTTCTTCTTCTTCTTGAACATGGGGAAGAGACCACGCAGAGTTTAAAATAGCATTATTTAAAAATGACGTCAGATGATACAGGTAGCTTCCTCAAAACATTCAGATTATTCTTAAGTATTTACAGGTTTGTAAGTTTATGAAATAATAACTGGTAAATTTTGACTTCAAAATTTTAAAGTAGAAGCTATCCAGTCATATGTATTCTTTGGAAAAGAACTCCAGTGACCAAATAGAATATTCTTAGCCTTTGAGTGGGCAGGTAACCAAATTCTCAAGACCTTAATAAAGAAGGGAAAGTGATTTTAAAATGTTGAAGATGAAAAAATGGCCTCTTTATTAAGAAAAACAATTAAATTTGTGAACTGGCTGCCACTGCTAAACCATTTTAGATAAACTATTTGAGTTAGTTAATTGTGCCAACCTGGCCGATAATCACATGTGGGGCTAATTGAAAGGTGGAGGG
>NW_022111373.1:65448544-65460418 GCF_000313985.2 Echinops telfairi
AGATCCCTGCTAGTGCTGAGATGCTTATTCGTTCACTGACTCAGCTTTCCTCCTGCAGCCGGCATCATTGCCTCTGTTTTGTGAGATGGAGGACTTTGTGGACTGCTGTTAGGTTAATGGGTTAATGTTGGACTTGTGTACTTGGGCAGCATTGGGTTGGGATGTTTTCATGATGTACATTTTCTTTACATAAAACTCTCTCTTATATATGGGTTGCTGTGGGGGTTTTTCCTCCAAAGTAACCAGTCTAATACACTATTCTATTTAAGAATCCTGAGGAGAGGGACGGGAAATGCAGAAAATAATTTCATATTCCTGTGGACACCAGGTGTGGTAGTTACACAATTTTGTGTCAACTTGAAGATATATAAAAGGGTAGGGGTGTCATTCAACCTGTCAGTCAGGTCACAGCCTGATGGTGCCTCCTTGTGAGTACGGCCTTCTCATAAGGGGGGCCCTCGGAACACACCTCCCCACTCCACTACCCCTTCTCTCTCTGCCTTCACCTTCCTGCTGGCTGACACTAATGTTGCAAGACCCACTGTCAATTGGATCCACATGACTTTGCACCCACCACCTGTGACCTTACTGCATTCTGCATCATTGCATGTGGCTGTGGGAGTCTGAAGAGGGACTTATGGTCTAGTTTTGGACTTATGGACTTGAGTTGGACTGGGCTGGGATGTTTTCTTAATAAATAATTACTTCTTGATACAAAGTTTTTTCCTATCATATATGACTGTCTCTAGATTTGGTTCTCTAGGCAGCCTGGTCTAACACACCAGACCTTTAAGACTCAAGGGACTGGTTGAAATACTCAAAAATATTGCCCTGAGATCATCTTACTGTTCCAAACCCTGGAGAATCTATGCACAAAAGAAATAAGTTCTACTACCCTATTCGGTTCCATTCATAATTGTTCCTAAGCTTCAACACTTTGTTGCACCTGCTATATCAATCCACCTCCTTTTCTTAATTTCTTCCTCTTTTTGCTACTCCTCTGCCAAACATGATTGTGAGATACTGTAGAGATTGGCTCTTATCTTACAAATTAAATAGGTTTGAGAGTGTATGATCTTCAAGGAGAAAACTTATATACAAAAGGTACCGACACAGGGGGCCCTGCAATATAGACACCCCAGAGCCTCAGACTCTATTAGGGCCAGGCATAAATACATTCCCTGCATGCAGCCTGCAACATCTGATAGGTTTTATACAAAGGGACAGTTCACAATTCTCTGATAGTATACAAAGGAGCATTAACACTTCAACCAAATTGTTCCCAGACTGGAGGGGAGGATCACGCTGGGAACATGAAATAACTATTAAGTTTGCAGACTGCTGCCTTCTGCAGCTTTAGTCGGGGCATAGGAGGCAAGTGTCTGTTTATATCAGGCAGAGAGACAGGCCAGCCATTGCTTCATCAGCCCCTGTGGCTGAGCCAACAGCATTCTCCCATGGGCCATGAACGTGGAAGCTGATGGTCCTGTCTGCATTTGCTTAGGGAGCAAACAACTTTGCCTGCACACATGATGTCCTCTTGAGGGACAAGTCTCTCTTGACATATCCAATGTGTATAAGGCAAAGTCTTGCCATCCTTGCCTCTACATAGCACTGACTATATTTCTAAGACAAACTTGTTTGTCCTTTTGGTTGTCAATCGTACTTTCAGTATTCTTTGTAGCACCTCAATATTCTTCTCCAGCACCTCAATTCAATTACACTCATCCTTCTTCAGTCTTCCTTATTCAATATCCATCTTTCCCATGGAGATGAGGTAATTGAAAGTGCCATGGCTTATGTCAGGTATCCCTTAGTCCTCAAAATAATGTCCTTGCTCTTCAACACTCTAAAAAATGTCTTGGGCAGCAGACTTACCTAATACAATGTGTCTTTAGAGCTCTGTCTGCTGCTCCCATGAACATTGATTGTGAATCCAAGTAAGACAAAATCATTGACAACTTCAATCTTTTCTGCATTTATCATGATATTACCTAATGGTCCAGTTGTAAGGATTTTGGTCTTCTTTACATTGAGTTGTAATCCATACTGAAAGCCATAATCCATGATCTTAATCAGCAATTGTTTTAAATCCTCCTCACTCTCATCAAGCAAGGTTGTGCCATTTGCATCTTGCAAGTTGTTAATAAACCTTCTTCCAAATCTGATGCCTCATTTTTCCTCATATAGTACAGCTTCTCTGAGGATTTTCTTCAAATACAGATTCAATAGGTATAGTTAGAGGATATAACCCTGGCACACACCTTTTCTGATTTTAAACCATGTAGCATTCCCTTGTTCTGTTTGCATAATTGCCTCTTGATCCATGTACAAGTTCTACATTAGCACAATATAAAGTGTTCTTAGGTTCCCATATTTTTCAAGGTTATCCATAGTTTGTTATGATCCACACAGTCAATGTCTTAGCATAGCCAATAAATCACAAATAAATATATTTCTGTTATTCTCTGCTTTAAACCAACATCCGTCTGACATCCGCAATGATATCCCTTGTTCCATATCCTTTTCTGAATCTTCCCTGAACCTCTGGAATCTCCTTGTCAATGAATTCTTGCAATCATTGTTGGCTGATCTTCAGATAAACTTTACATGCATGTGATATCAATGATATTATTCTGTAATATGAGCATCCTGTTGAGTGTTCTTTCTTTGGAATGGGTACAAATATGGACCTCTTCCAGTCACATGGCCATGTAGCTGTCCTGCAAATCCCCTAGTGTACAAGAGTTAGTTCATCAAGCGCTTCATCAACTTGTTGAAACATTTCTATTGGTATTCCATCAATTCCTGGAGACTTGTTTTTGATGAATGTTCTCAGTGCAGCATGAAGTTCCCCCTTCAACACCATTGGCTCTTGCTCACATGCCACCTCCTGAAATGGCTGAATGCTGACTAATGATTTTTGGTACAGTTTTTCTGTGTATGCTTCCTGCAGCATTCACTATTTTTCTCCATAGAATCTTCCAATATTGCAATGTAACTCTTAAAACAATAGTTTCTTTAATTGAAGTGGTTAAAAAAGGGCTTCTCTTAAGCATTTTGCTATTTTAAGAACTATCTACATGAAATCCAAATGAAAATATCAACTTGGAAATTGTGATAAAAACCTTTAGGGGCAGTGGCTTTATATTAATGGGGAAGGAAAACTCAGAAAAGGAAGGTGTAAATGGTTACAACTCCATGAATGTAATCAATGTCGGTGAATTGCCCATGTATAAATGGTTGAAATTATGTATATTTTATGATATATTTCCTAACAACAAAATAGCTTTTAAAAGACACTGATCCATAAAACAACAGTGAGAGTTTCCCCCTCTAAATTGCAGGAGTAAATAGAGTTTATTTAGAAGTGATTTCTCTTTTTTGAAGATCTTTTATATTTCATGGAGTCAAGAATTAAAATATTTCTACCCCATTAAGTCACTAGAGATTACACAAAATAAAATAATAGTAACTTCCATTCCAATAGAAGATAAAAATATATTATCACACTTTTTTCCCCACAAAATATGCATATTTATCTTTTGATATTTTGTTTTCCTTTTGTCTTAGAATTGCTTCTTGTTAACTAGTTTTTATATATTATCAAATAAGCTACTCATTTTTGAGATTTGCATAATTGAATTCAAGGTCCTTTGCAGTTGATTAGAATCTGTCAAATGATACTGACATCAGAGCCGGCGCATCTATAGTCTATTTGCTACCAGTAAGCATTACTTTTATATGTAACCCACGCTCTTAGTTCCTAGTGAGAAAATAGCCCAAATTTGATTCCATTCTGGTTTCCTCAATAAGGCACATTTGTGGAGATCAGGCCTATTGAATATGTATTGTTATCACCGGTGCCACCTCTCCAGTTATGTAACAAATGATTGTGAGTGCCTTGTGTGTTGTAAATGTTGTATAATGTTATAGCATTCAAAAATGAGCACATTGAGACCTCGGCTCTCATTGACTAATCATGAAGAAGGACATATTCACAAGTCATAATCACATATTTTCCTTTCTTCAGACCACAATCCCCCTAGCAACAATTGGGCACATACATATACTGGGACAAATAGACTTTAAAAGATTGAAAAGAAATATCCTTTTTAAACAGCAAAAAAATCTCACTTTTTAAAAGCAATCATCTTTAGAAGCCTTTTGAATAAGAAATACATAAACATAATTGATACTAACAATATTGAATATATATAATTCCATCTTCTCTTCTTTGGCCTCAGCTACGTTGTTTCTTTCCTCACCAGCATTTAGTATTAATAATTTGTTCCAGAGATATTGTGCATATACAAATAAATCCTTTCACAATACAAATCTTAAAACTGTGTAAACACTGTTAAACACCTGTTTCAGTTAAGCACTATTATAGTTAGCCTTAGTGTCAACTTGGCTGAGACAGAATACTTCGTGGTTTGTAGTTAAACACTGTTAATTATGATGTGAACTAACAAAGTATAATCTACTCCATAATGAGGCCTGCAGGGAGCAGCCAAGCACTTGTACACAGATTAGGATGGAGCGCAACACCCTCAGCTCACAGTCCTGATGCAATTCAAAGAAGATTTACTTGGGCATGTGATCTACTGCATATATAAATAGATCCTGTGGGAAAAGCTTGATTTCTTTCTTTCTGGGTCTTGATCCTTCATACGCCTCATTGATCTCTCATTCTTTAGACTTGAGCATTTGGCCTGCCATATTGCTTGCTACACTGGGAGTCTGCAGTGGCCTGCTATCTGACTTGCCACTCTTGGGTTCATTCATTTCTGCAATCATCATCCTATTGCCTTTATACCAATTATGGTTCATAAGTCTCTGCAACAATGTGAGTTAGGCAAATTCTCTAACCTATTCTCTGACCCACAAACTTGGAATCTGCCTTAAATTGGATTTAGGCAGTTCTACAACTCTGTCTCACGTTTATTTTCTATATTCATCTTTAAGAGCTTATTTGAATGGGAAATACGCAAATGTAATTAAGTCTAAAATTATATTTCTATTTTCTCTCTTTTGCCCTCAATAAATCTCCTGTAGGCAGATACAGAGTCCCAGCAAGTATGAAGGTGAAGGGTAAGAGAGAGAGGTAGTTCCCAGTTTATCCCTTAAAAAAAGGTCACACCCACAAGGAAGCATCATCCGGTTGTGACCTGAGTAATAGGCTGGACTCCACCCCTACACGGTCAACTTCCTGAAGAATCTTTACTAAAAATCGGTTGTAAGAGGGAGTAAGCTAGGGGAAGGGTTGATAAAAGTCAGAATCAACTTAATGGCAGTAAGTTTGGTTTGGAGTTTTTGATCTTTTGTTGTGAATGTTACTGAAGGGAAGAGAGTATTTGAGTTGATCCAAGACAGACATCTCACTACATTACAGTCAAAAATGGTAATACTAGATCCAGTCGCAAGGAAGGCTAACCCAGAGGGGACAGTCAACCTGGTGGACCGGATAAGTGTGTTGTGAACCTTGCTTACCCAGAGATGGGGAACTGCCTCTCTCCCTCCATAAATTCTCAGGACACTCCCAAGGAAACAGCTAATACGATGCTTATGGAATCAATTCTAGAATGGTGTTGTGGTGATTGGGATATTCATCCAATGAATATTACTTTACACATCATGAGAGATATGGTAAAATCAAGGAAAGGTAACCCAGAGGGGTTCTACATGGGAACCCCATGTAATTTTACTACTGCAAAACAAAGCAGCCTTCTGAGTAGCAGTGTCAAATTTGGCACAGATTTCCCACATGACTTCTACCGATGCAAGGAGCAAAGAGTGTAATTAATGGAAGAATGGAAAGGGGCAATTGAGAAAGAACATATCCAAGTAGGAAATATATTTTAGAGAGCTACTAAGAAATGGGATTAATGTAGTGGATGTTTATGGGGTTTATTTATATGAGGGTTCTAATACAGGTTGGGTGGATCAATGGAAACTTGTGCTGTTCCACCAACATTAACGAGGATTGGACAAGCACCTTCCTGTTCATCCCAGCCAGCAGATATTTAATGATGGGAATTCCAACCTGTGACCATGTAAAGCAGAGTCACAGCTGTATGGTGAAGATAAGGATCGATGAGGGAGACAAGATCCTTGGGTTCAGCCCCCAGTATGGGACCCAAGGCCATATGCAGACATTTATATAACATGACCTGAGGGCTAGAAAGAGACCTTCATGGGGGTTTTAGAGATAGAATCCCAAAGTACTATAATTCCAAAACCTGCCAATGAAATATTGAAAGGGGCTTAAGGTTATGTTCAGGGAACTTGGAGATGTAATGTTTGATGGGCTAAGGTGAAGTTTGGATGATAATTGGAATATTTAAACAGATCTTGTTAGAAGTAGTTGTCTCTCCTTAAAAGTCTTATTGTATAGATATTATATCTAATTGAAGAACACTCCTCTACCTGGAATTAATATTGAAGGGATGTAAGTTTACTCTTAGGCTAGTGTGGATTGCATTTGCTAAATTGGAATGATTACCATGAACTAAAGCCATTTGGATTGTTAGTATGGAACATTATAATATACCTGGTGGACAACAGGAGCATTACTGCTTTTATTGAAAACATGTATATTATGGTAGTTAGATTTTATATCAACTTGAATTTGTGTGAAGGTGTAAGGGTGGAGTCAGGTCATATCTGATGATGCCTTTTGGGGCATCTGGTCTATTTATAAGATAGACACTGTTAATTGCTCCTTCCTCTCTTTTCCTCCACTTTCATCCTTGCTGAGACTATATGCCTGCCTCTAGGGGTGTCCCCATGTGGACTGATGGGAACCGAGACATGTTAGCACCTTGCCATGTTTCTATAAATACTGAATCCATGGGATTCTGTTCCCACAGGTCTCTGATACCCCTACTTCCCTTTCCATGACATTGGATTTTAGCTTTGTGAGTCTAAAGAGAACATCCGATTTGTGAATTTGTGTTGGTCTTGGATGGGATGCCTTCATGATATAAAGTATCATCTTATACATACATATGTGGGTGTCACTGGTTTTATTTCTCTAGACAACCCAGCCTAATCCACCTGTTAGTGGCTGGAGTGTTGGTGCCAACCAATTATCTGTATGAGTCCTGTATGGCCAATGCAAAGGCAGTTGGCTCATGGAAAATGACAGCTTCCCCAGGCCTAAACAAAGTAATGCCACCTGTACTTGAACAGGTAGCTTCACCTGATCAAGACATAGTATCTAGGATACAGAATATACAGCAGCTTAGAGGAGACTAGGACAGTAATTTATCTTCAAAAAGCTTTTCTCCATCCCAGTCTCTGAAAAGAGTCAGCCAACGTTTGCTTTCATGTGAGAAGGATCACAATATATGTTCACTACATTGTTTCAGAGTTATTTAATCTCTAGCCTTGTGTCATAGTTTGGGTAAAACAGACTTGGTCTTGGTGTAGTGATGCATTACATTACATTACATTACATTACAATATATTACTCAAACACTGTGATCCATTACATTGATGATGTTGTGTTGTGTTCATAAGAAACAGAACTACAGACGGGCAGATTTTAAGAAAGTGATGGCTCACTTAACTGTTAGGTAGCAGGATAGGGGGTTGTTCCTCTCCATGCCTAGGAGCCCCCTACAGGAGGTTGGAAGGCAATGCAGGCTAAGGGGCATGGGCTAATTCAAGCTCAAGCTAGGTGGGTTTAGTTCAGCCAATGTCAACCAGTACCAAGGCCGGAACCTGGAGACCACCGCTCTCTTTTTCCAGCTGTTCTTCCACCTTCTACTTGGCCGTGCTATTCTCTCTCTCTCTCTCTCTCTCTCTCTCCTGAGGGTGCCACGTACGGATGTGCAGTCCCATGGAGGTGCCTGTGTTGAGTGACTGTAAAACCTGACAATTCTATCGTTTATAAAAACCCACCTGGATCACAAATCAGGCTTTGATGAGAATTCTTTCTCATGGGAAGCCAAGGACCGAGGTATTTACCACCCGAGAAATCTAACATATTCAATAGAGGCTGGGTGGTAAATCCAGCAAAAATTCAGGATCCTGTTCATATGGTGAACTTCTTAAAAATAACTTGGTCAAGGTCCACTCCCTACATTCCACAAGAAACCAAGCAAAAGTTCCTGTGATTATCTATCCCCAAGCCTAAGCAGAATGACCAGAGTTCGGTTGCCCTATTTGGATTTTGGAGGACGCATATTCCAAACCTGGGAGTATTACTAGCTCCCATCCATGAAACTACTTGGGAGAAAATTGAATTTGAATGGGGCCTCTGAGCAACAATAGGGTGTCTGAGCTACAGGAAGCAGTCTCACTGCTCTTGCCTTTAGGCTCTCATGATCCTATCTGCATTCAGACATGATTTTGGAGGTGTCTGCCCCACTAATTTATATGGACTGGAGTTTATGGCAAAAACCGTGAGAATGTGGCCCTGTGATGTTCACCGGGCTTCTGGCATGGAAATTTCCAGAAGCGACAGCAAAATACATGCCATTTGAAAGGCAATCACTTGCCTGGTGTTGGGCATTAGTTTAGACTGCCTCCATTACTGAAAGATATAAAATTGCTATGAGACTTGAGATACCCATATTTTCTATGGTGATGTCAGAGAAACACTCAAATAAGGAAGGTTCTTCCCCCATACAATTCCATAATAAAATGGAAATGATTCATATGGGAAAAGTTACTGTGAGAACACTGGGTGGCACCCACTGTATCCTCAAAGGGGCAACATAGACGCTCCCTTGCACCTACTCCTCTACTTTACCAAGTGTAATGTTTTTCTCCAGGAACTGATCTCTCCTGACAATGTTCCAAAGTATGTAAGACACAGTCTTTCTGTCCTTGCATCTAAGGAGCATTCTGGCTGTACCTCTTCCAAGTCAGACCTGTTGTCCTTTGAACAGTCCATGGTACTTTGAATAGTCTTCACCAGCACCACAATTCAAATACATCTATTCTTCTGTCTTCCCCATTCAATGCCCAACTTTGACATGCATATGAGGCAATTGAAAAAAACTATGACTTGGGTCAGTAACACCTTAGATTTACCAAATACAGCACATCTTTTGATCTCTTGACTGCTGCTCTCATGAGCATTGATTGAGGAGGCGAGCAAGACGAAATACTGGACAGTTTCATGGGCTGTGTATGACTTGCTTCTACTGGATGTCCAGTTCTTGGGACTGGATCAGCATCCCATTTCCTGACTTGATGGTCTGAATCAAGAGTTTGGTTCGGGAAGAATGAGAAGACACCTCTAGAGAGACATCGGAACTTTGGATTCGGGACTTCATAGCCTTCACAAACATGTGAGCCATATTCTTGCTTATTCATCAGTTCTGTGAGTTCTTGCAGCAAATTCTGAATGCTTTGATGTGAGCAAAAATACCAAGGAGAGGAGTAGGGATTGATTTAAGGGATAATGGCGTGGTTATAGCATTTTGGAAAAGTTGGGCATTTGGAACACCTTTACCTTCCACCTTATTGGCACTGTTACTGTGAGATGCCATCAACTAGGTTCTGACTGAGCGAAGCCATCTGTACAGCAGAACAAAATGCCGTCCAGCCCTGCATCAGGTAGCACATGGCGATGTCCTTCTCCAGGGACTGGATTCTCCGAGGAATTGTCCGAAGTAGGTGAGAAGGAAGCCTCTCCGTTCTTGCTTTAAAGAGCATTCTGGCTGTGCTTCCTGTAAGAGAGATTTGTTTGTTTGTTTGGCAGTCCAGGGTATTTTCAACATTCTTTACCAGCAACGTAATTCAAGTGCATTTTCTTCTCCGGTCTTCTTTATTCAATATACCTAATTTTCATATGCATATGAAGCAATTGGAAATATGTGGCATGAGTCAGGCACACTTTAGTCCTCAAAGTAGACCCTTTCTTTTCAAAACTTTAAGAGCTTTCTGAAGCACATTTACCTAATACAATGTGTTGTGTGAGCTCTTGTAAGCTGCTTCCATGAGCACTGATTGTTGATCCAAGCAAGACAAAATGCTAAGCAACATCAATCTTTTCTCCATGTATCACAATATTATCTATTAGTCCAGTTGTGAAAATTTTTATTTTCTTTGTATTGAATTGTATTTATCTTATACATTTTATATGAGTAAATAAAGAAAATATATCAACACAGACAAATTCACATGGAAATATACACACAAATTCATACGCATGCAAAGTGGTTACATTTTTATATTCTGGCATCTGATTTCTCATTTTCACAGCCAGGAACTCCCCCATAGGGCAGGGGATCTCACTTTTTTAATACATAGGAATAGAGCAAATAATGATACTAGAGACCTTTCTTAGAACTGCTCTGAAAGATAAGCAATATGGCTGCCTTTTATGCATAGCTTTCACCTAGTAAATGCTTGGGAAATGATACTTAATGATGTAAAAAAAGAAAAGAAAAGAAAAATAAGATCTACATCTCCAGTTACCAGATAGCAAGTTACATAGGCTTCTACACCCCAGCATTTTAAAAAAAAATTAGTAGTTGATCTCTTACATTCAATTTAACATCAAGAATCTATATTCAGTGGCTGTATTTATAAATGATCTTTGTTCTGAAATGTTAGCATTTTAATGAAATTCAATCAGGAAAAAATAGCACAAAACTGTTGTTTTAATTATTATTATTATTATTATTATTGCTACAATTATTCTTATTCACATAACTGATTATTATGATTTCTAATGCTTGTTTAGCATTTTCTCACCAAAGAGTGGTGCATGGAATTAATATATCATTTGTACTGCAGAAAATTTCCTCTGAATTAAACACTATTGTTATTTTAGTTTTACAAATAAGGAAACTGAAGCTTAGATGAGCTCAATGTATTGACTATGTTTATGTAAATGGAAAGTGGTAGGAACAAGAACTGGAGAGTTCGGACCAATAATGTAATCAAATAAATATTAGGGTTATTTGTTGAGGGACCATAGACGGTGAAATTAGTGTTTTCTGAAGAAATTAAATAGGAAATTCCTGAAAAAAATTTCAATTTCCTCAAAGACACAAGCTATTTTTTATGGTCCCCAGTTTCCTTCATAATATCAATTAAAAGAGTAGAATCTTAATAAAAGTATGCTGCCTATATAAATTACTCAATTAGACTATTCTAATATTATCTAAATCTGTTCCTCAGAGGAAGCGAGTCAACTCACACCATGAAGTAGCTGTGCTAAAGGAAAAGCACAGTGTATTAATAAGGACACATAAAAGTTGGCCATGGAGGCAACCAGAAGCCTGTATACAGATTTTAAATTCTCCAGTTGCAAGTTTGTTTGTTTTTTCATAACGAATGTTTGACTCCACAATGACAGTGATCATTTACTTTCCATGTGGAGATCAAATGGTTAGCAGAAGAATTAACGTGAGAATCAGTGGTCAGCGCAGAAGGTCAAGCCAGACTTCTGTCTTTTTTCAAGACATCGTTTTTTGATGAAGTGTGGCCGACCTAAACAGCAGCAACATCCCAGGAGATACATTCTAGCAGAATATAGAGCATTGCAATATCCTAGGTATAGGGATTTTTATTTATTTATTTATTTTAAAATATTAAATCTCACTTATAATTTGTCATTTTCTGGGTTTTCTTCCCCCAAATCTATGAGAATAACACAACACTACCAAGATAATCACAAATTTTGAGTAGGTCATGTTGACAAAATATAATCTTATAATTCTACCTCTTAGCATGATACTCAGATTTCCCAAAAATTAGAAACAATGTAGAACATTAATAGCAACTGGAAACACAGGGAACCCAGGACAGATGACTCCTTCAGGACCAGTGGTGAGAGTGACAATACCTGGAGGGTGGAGGGAATGTGTGGTAGAAAGGGGGGACTGATTACAAGAATCTACGTATAGC
>NW_022111373.1:65462747-65468571 GCF_000313985.2 Echinops telfairi
CTCAGACTGCCAAATTAAGAACAAATAATTTAATAACTTAAAATGATCTTTCCCCAAGCATGGAAGGCATCAGCTATTCCTGAGACCTAGTAAGGAAGGCCCGAGCTGTTCCCACACCACCTGCAAGGAAAGGTTTATCCACCCGACAAATTCATCAAGGAAGGTCCTGGGCTACTCTGCTCCTTTGCAATGTACCCTTCAGTCATTTCAGCCCCTAACCAGATAGGTATAAGGAAGACCTCAGGCATCCAAATGACCCAGTAAAGAAGACTCTGGCCATATTCTAGGCCCAACAAGTAGGATCATATTCTGATGTGGTAATTACATAATTTCATTTCCACTTGATAAATATGTGTAGGAGTGGCATCTAGCCTGTCAATCAGGTCACAACCTAATGATACCTCCTTGTAGGTGTAGCTTTCTCATGAAGATTCTGGAAACTTCTTTGCTTGATCTCCTGTCTTCCTGTTGACAACCTGTGCAGGGACTTGCTGAGACCTGTGAGGAATGTCTCTGCTTCACCTTCCTGTTGAAAAGCCACACTCAGAGATGTGGAGGCACTATGTGCAGACCCATGCCAGTGCTGAGATGATTCCACTGCCATTGCATCCACAAGATTTTGCACCCACCAAAGTCTCCTTTGAATTTGATCTTCCTGAATTTTGCCTCATTGTATTGGACTGTATGAGTCTGAAGATGAAACTTATTACTAGTATTGGACTTATGGGCTAATCATATATCAGATATATGGATTTGATTTGGACTGGACTGGGATGTTTTCGTAATATATAATTACTCTTTGATATAAAGCTCTCTATTACATATACATGAATGTCAATGAATTTGTTTCTCTAGTCAACCTGGTCTAACACACCTGGCAAGGAAGTCCCCAATCATCCTTGCCCTCCAGTCAAGAAAGACCTCAGACATCCCAGCAATCTGGCAAGAGTCAACAACCCCCCACAATGCAGCAGCCCACCACGATGCCAGATAACTGCACCATGATGCGAGAGAAATAGCAGTCAATTGCAGTACACTAACAAAAATACTAAGAAAAATAGTCATAAAAAAGTGAACACCAGAACCCAAGAATACACTGAAGAAGAGGTCCTGGAAATATAAGAATAGAATTCAGGAAAAAGAAATGGTGTTTAGATGTCTCCAACTGATGAAGGAAATAATTTAAAAACTAGAAACTCTACCCAAAGTAAACTCCAGAAAAGAAACAGCAAACTAACAAAATTAGACAAAATGATAATAGACCAGAGACATAGAACTGAAGAATAGGAAAACTGAATTGCTGAGTTCTAAGACAATTCTTTCAAATACAAATAGTTAGAGAAACACTCAGGAAAAAAGCAAGGAATTTGAAGAAAGCCTGTGATGTCCAACACCATCAAGAGAACAACCTACATGTCAGTGGAATCCCAGAGCAAGAAGAAATAAAATCTACATAGAAAATAATGCAAGGACTCCTGGAAGAGAACTTCTCATGCCCCAAGAAGGAGGAGAAACTCACCGTATAAGAAGATGAAAGAACCACCAATAGGCTAGACCCAAAAGGAAAACATCGTGACATGGAGTCCTAATCGAGCTCTCATATGTCGAGGAAAACCAAACAATGCTGAGAGTACCTAAGGAACAAAGAGCCGTCACCTGTGTAGGAAGACCAAAAAGAATAAGTCTGAGCTTCTTCAAGGAAACCATGCAGGCAAAAAGAAAATAGAGAGACATATATAAAATAATGAAAGAAAAAAAACCACTAACCAAGAATCCTATATTCTGAAAAACTCTCTTTTCAAATCTAACATTGATGAGGAAAAATGAGAGGAATTTGTAAAACGCAAGACAAACTCAACACACACACACAAACTAACTTTGGATACAGAGTCAGCAACAGGAGATAAATCTGAGAGCAAAATACAAGTAAGTCAACGACACCTAGAAATCAATCAACAAAACCAGTACTCAAAACAACACATAAACAGAGGATGAAAAAAAACCCCAATAAAAATCACAAAAACAAACAACAGGCAGAAAACTGACAGCAATAAACTCACAAACAACCATAACAACACTGAAGAGTATTGCCTTAAATAAGCCACTCAAGAGAATGAGGGTAGCAGAATGGATTAGAACAAAAAAGGCACTATCTTGCTTACAAGAAACCAATCTTAAACAGGAGGACATAAAAGGATCAAATTTCAAAGGACAGTGAAAAAAATCTCCAAGCTAATTGAAGCAGGGGTAAAAAGCAACAGTAAAATAAATTAATCTCTAATAAAATAGAGTTCAAGACAAAAAATATCATGAGAGACAAAGACAATGTATTAAAAAAACAATATAACAAGAAACAATCATATTAAGAATATACTCCCCCAATTAAAAAAAAAACACATTGAAATACATTAATCAAACTCTCACAGAAAAGTGAGAACTCAACCCTTATCAATAATGGTAGGAGATATCAGTATCTTATTCTCAAGGAAATAAAAGTATCTGGAAAGGAACTCAGCAGAGATAAAGAAGAACTAAATAACACAATCCACCCAGTCAGCTCCCTCGATGCACACAGCACACACCACCCCACAGCGGCACAGCCTACATTCTTCTGCAGTGCAGATGGAAAACTCTTGAAAATAGATCACACATTAGTCACAAAGCAAACCTTAATAATTTTTATAATATCGTGCTTCTACAGCTCATCTTCTCAAATCACAAAGCTCTAAAACTAGGTATAAATTATAGAATAAAGACCAATAAAAAAGAAAGAATTACTTGGAAACTGAATACATAACACTTACAAGTGTCTGTCTGGCAGTAGAGCAAATATGAGATGAAATAAAAAAATTTAATTGGAATAAATGAGAATGGGAACACAAGATATGAAAATCTTTGGCAAAGAGTAAAACAGTTATCAGAGGGAATCTAGAGCAATAAATGCACATATAAACAAAGGAGAAAATAAAAATCAGTGCTTTAACACAACATCTTCAACAACGAGAACATGAACAACAGACTAAACCCTCAACCATTAGTAGAAAATAATCAAAATAATCATAAAGATTAGAGCAGGCATAATGTTATATATAAAAAAAATCAACGATACAAGAAGTTAGTTATTTGAATAGAATAACAAAATTGACAGACCACTGGAAAACTTAAAGGAAAAGGAGAAGATGCAAATGTGTAGAATTAGAGATGACAAAGGTGAGATAACAGAATCAAATTAAATATAATGAATAAAAACACCCTACTATGAAAGATTTTACTCCAAGTCTTAAAACCCCAATGAAATGTTCAAATTTAAAGAAATACACCATACACCGAGATTAACATAGACTGATGTAGAAAACATAAATATACTCATAAAAAAGAAGAAATAGAGCAGGCCTTTAAAATGTTTCTAACCAAGAAAAAGTCCAGTACCATATAGTTTCACAGGGGTATTCTACCAACAATTCAGTGAAGAGCTGTTACTAATTCTACATAGACTATATTAGAATAGAGAAAATTAAAAAAACAAATATTTTGTGAAGTAATCATAACTTGTTAGCAAACCCAGGCAAAGGCATCACAAGAATAGAAAACTAGAGGCCAATATCTTTTATGTGCAATGAAGCAAACATTCTCAACAAAATCTTTGGCACTAGAATCCAACAGTGGGAATCACATGAGGTATACAAGGTTGGTTCAATATTAGACAAACAATCAATGTAACCCACATATAAACAAGGCAAAGATTAAGAATCAACTGTTCATATCAATTCCTACAGAAAATGCATTTGACATTATTCAACACCCATTCCTGAAGTGGCAGTCAACAAATTAGGGATGGAATGAACATTTCTCAACATAATTAAGGCCACATGCGAAAAACCACTGGTCCAATTCTTGCTCACCAGGGAAGAACTGAAAGCATTTCCTTTGTGAACAGGAAGCGCACAAGATTTCCCCCGATACTTCTTGGATATAAGATTAGCAAGCATAAATCAATCAGATTCCTGTATGCTAATGAAGAGAGCTCTGAAAATGAAATCAAGAAAACAATACGGGTGACAAATGTCAACAGAAAGATGAAGTACTTAGGAATAAACCTAAACAGGTAAACAAAAGGCCTGTAGAAAGCCAACTACAGGACACTCACAAGAAACCCAGAGACCCACAAACACAGAATACCCATGTGCATAGAGAGGAAGCCTTACAATTGTGAAAATGGCAATCCTACCAGACTGAGAACAGACTACAAGGAAGGAGTAGGCTGACCACGTCAGAGGAATCTGCCTCTGGAAACGTTATGGAGAGCCTTGAAACATCGTCGGATACCAAATACCTCATGAATAGAAGCAGAGTATTTTCAGAGATCGTGCCAGAAGATGATCCCATCATGTCAGAAGTCACTCAAAATATTACTGAGGAAGTGCTGCCGAAATCATTATAATGGTGTGATTGGCAGGAAGTTTCAAGCCTTCATTTGCTTATAGAGCATGATTCAAAATGAAAAGAAACAGCTGCAAAAATCTATTAATAATTAGAACTTGGATTCATACAGTAGCTGCACCAATTGGCTCAGGTACAAGAACAATTGTGAGCATGGCACAGGACCAGGGGGTGTTTGTTCTGTTCTACAAAGGGTAGGAACTGGCTCAGAGGCACTGAACAAGAGCAACAGCCCCACACAACCTAGAAATAAGATGCGATTCTGATTCATATCTCAACTTCATTTTTTTAAGTAATTGGAAAAACTAGTTTCATATGGAGAGGGAAGAGACCCAGGATGAACAAGGAACTCCTTAAAAAAACAAGAAGAAGAAGAAGAGAGTAGGAGGCCTCACATTTAAAACTCTCAAATTCTATTACACAGCAACAGGAGACAAAAGAGTTTGGAATTGGTACAATGATAGTTCTGTAGAAAATGGAGCAGAATAGAAAACCCAGAAATGAAATCACCCACCTAAAGCAACTGATCTTTGACAAGAGTCAAAAATATATATATTACATGAGAAACAGACAGTCTCTTCAACTGATGGTGCTAACAAAATTGTATCTCCATCTTCAGAAGCATGAAACAGGACCCTACTTACTCACAACATAAAAATGAATTCAAGGTGGATCAAAGACCTAATGCAAACCTCAGACCTATAAAGATCATCAGTGATAAAAATAGGGACAACCTTAATGGCCCTTTTGTAGGATATGAACATACTATCAAAGGTAATGAAGAACATACACGCAGATAACAAAATAGATGACTGGGAGCTAATGGAAATAAGACACTTTTATTCATTAAACAAGCAAACAAACTCACTGACATCGAGTTGATGCCTACTCACAGTGACCCAATAGGATTGGGTGAAACTGTCCCAGTGGCTTTTTGTCACCTTAACTCTTGACAGAAGTAGAAAGTCTCATCTTTCTCCCTCAGAGTGGCTAGTGGTTTTGAACTGCTGATCTTGTGGTTTGCAGCCCAGCACATAATCATTATGACAACATGGCTTCTTAAATGTATCCAGAAACTTCATAAAAGAGTAAAAAGAGAACCCATTTACTGGGGAAAAAATCTTAACAACAGCACAACAGATATGGGATAACCTCTAAAATCTACCAGCTATCGAAAAACCTCAATTAAAAAAATAATAATAATAATTCAACTAAAATGGGCAAAATATATAAACAGAGATTTCACCGAAAATGACATTCAAATGACTGACAAGCATTTGAAAAAATACGATAAGCCATTAGCCATTCAATAGGTGATGCAAATCAAAACAAAATGTGATACCAACTTACACCAATGATGGCCCAATTTAAAACAAAGCACACA
>NW_022111373.1:65469821-65489674 GCF_000313985.2 Echinops telfairi
GCCATTTGTACTGCTTTGTAATTTAATTAACTGTTTATTTCTTATGTTATATCTCTCTCTGTATAAATATATATAAAATTATTAGCATTCTGGCTTTGTTTCTCTGGAGAACCCTGTCTAACATAATCTCCTTCTCCAGGCTCTGGTCTCTCATGGCAGCACATTCAAAGTCTGTAAGAGGAAACCTGGTCATCCTTTCCTTTAAGGAGTATTCTGACTGTATTGCTTCCAAGACAGATTGATGTGTCCTTTTAGCGTCAATGATATTTTCAATATGCTTTTTCAGCACTACAATTCATATGCATCAGTTTTTCTTCTATCTTATTTATTCAATATCCAACATTCACATGCATATAAATCAATTGAAAATACCAGGAATTGGTTCCAGAGCACCTTAGTCCTTACAGTAACATCCTTGTTTTTCAGCACTTCCTTACTTGTACATCTTGAAAACCACTTCTTCCAAGGAATCCTTGCCTCGGTTGGGGTCAGTTTTTTATTTCACGGTGAGGGACAGAACCAAATAGTTTCGCATTTAGCATTAATTTGTCACACCAAATAATAAACATTCCTATAATGATGGTCAATGAATTTTAATGTGTGTTCATGACCAGAGGAGGAGATGGAAATATCTGTCTCCTGGAATGTGATTTCACTTCTGGTTGTGATTAAACTAAGGAAGGGCAGCCTGCCCTGCGGGAAAATACTTACCATTTCTTATACAGACTCCCACTAGGAAAAGCAACCCTAGTATTATATTGCTAATCATGCATGTTTGACCAAATTTCTCTTCAGCCCTCAGTGACCCGAGGTGCATGTGATAGTCCACCTAGGTTTAAGCATTTGCTGTTTCAAAGTGTACATCATTCTTCATAAGCCTCGTCAGAATTATGTGATTTGGAACTCAGGGAACCAGACTTTGCCTTAAACATACCTGTTAGAGATTAAAGTGTCTGAAATACTCCTTTGAGCTTAGAGATGAAACAACTAAAGTGAGAAAAAACAGATTGACTCTTAACTCAAATTGTGGATGTGGAAGTCAGTGAACTTTGGCTCAGATCTCCTGATTTTGATGATGCCCTATAACTGGTCATTTAAGACTACTAAATACATGCTGTTTTCATAATTTCTTTGCTTTTTGTGACTTGTCTTAGTTCTACAGACATAAGTTCATGTGTGTTATTGAAATATTTGCTTCATATATAACCCTCATTGCTTTCTTAAACACTGCTGAGTTACTTAACTTTGTAACCTGCAAAAGTTAACAACCTATGTATTTTAGTTTTTAAAAAAAGTTTTCCTATATGTATTTATATGTCCTTTTCTCAATAGTACTTTAAAATCTATAGAATTTCACCAGATTAATAACACTGTCATTAGAATTGCCAAATATCTCATGGAAGTTACTTACATTATTTCTTAACAAATGGATAATGCTATTTCCAAAGTGAACCGGGGATATATAAAAGCTTAATACATACAAATGTGTTTTGAGCTGTCACTGAATGGTAAGCCTTACTTTAAGACCAATTCGTTCTTACAATGGGACCCTGCTCAATACCCTCCTGAAGTGATCACTTGCAGTACAGGTGCTGCAGGTACAGAGAAGAGCTCACACAGGGAATCCAGGACCAGCAAAGAGAGTAGTAATACCAGGAAGGTAGGGTGAAGGTGAGGAGACGACACATACCATCCCCCATCCCCCGGGGGGGACAAACAACAGAAACCATGGGGGAAGGAAGACAGTGGTGGGTGTGAAATATGAAAATAATAATAATTTGTAATTTATCAAGGAGTCACAAGGGTGGGGAAGGAGGGAGGGAAAAAATGAGGAGCCGATACTAAAGACTCAATAGAAAGTAAGTGTTTATAGCATAGTGATGGCAACATATGTGCCAATATGCTTGATACAATTGATATGGATTGTTATAAAAGCTGTAAGATCCCTAATAAAATGAACTTTTAATAATAATAAAAATATGCAGGTGCTGTAGCAAAGTGTGATGAAGAAATCAGATGGTTCTTGTCTATCAGAAAGAATAGTGTCTGGACTTTTAAAGGCTTGTCTTACAAGAACCAGCCATCTAAGTGAGGTGTCCACTAAGTCCACAAGGAGGGAGCACACCAACCCATGTGACTCAAAGATTGCAAATAACAAAAGCCAAAATCAAAGGAAAAAACTATCTTAGAGCTTAAATCCTGAACACCTCGTTTACAGAAAGGTATGGATGACATTGAAAATCCCAAATCCATTTGCTGGTTCTTCACGTGGACTAAACACTCAGACAGAGCGCATTGGAAAGTGGATAATTACAGACATAGTGAAGTTAAAGTTTAAAATAGTATCCTTTATTTTACCTTTTGGCTAATTTTTAGTTTGTTCTACTATCTTCTAATTTTTCTTGTATTGAAGCTTGTCTGTTTTATTTAGTTGTTATTGTTGGGGTTTTTGCATGGTTTTCCTTTGTATGAAATCCAGGATAGGTAAATCCGTGGAGACAGTAACTGGATAAACAGTGTATTACAGTTATGCTAGAGTATATTAGGGGATAACGGAGAGCTAATATTAATAGTACAAGAATAATAATGTTTTGAAATTGATTATGATAATGGCTGTCAAACTTTTTAACATATTTAAACCATACAATTGTAAAATATATGAACTAAATTCCAATACTACTGTTATAAAATAATACCTAGACAGAAAACAAAAGGAAAGGAAGGTAAAACAAGAGAAGAAAAAAGAATAATGAAAAAAGAGAGAAAAATTATAATAAATTTAGGTGGATACGAAAGAGAAAAGAAAATAGTAAAAAAACAGAAATCAGGAACGCAAAAATAAAGGAGGGAAACAAGAAAAGAAAATGAAAAATTGGAAAGCAGAGGGAAAAAAGATTAAAAACAAGGCATAAGAAAAAAAGAAAAGAAAGTGAAAAATTAGAGTAGAGGCAGGACCCAGGAAGGAGAAAATTGTCGCGCCAGGTACCTGGCATGGGTCAATTCCCTCTGTCAGGAAAGATGGAAAATGGATGGATGAGTGGGTAGAATTCTCAATTCTGGGGGAAGTTTCTACAGACCTCAATAATGTCTGGAGTTAAAATACCTGATCTGTAGGTAGTTTGTGCCAGCTAAGAGGGTGCCTGAAGTCCAGTTCCTTGTTCCTAGAAATATTTTTTTCAGACTGGAAGGGTGCTAGGGGAAGGCTACCTGGTTAAGGAAGGAATTCTTCCAAGGGCGGCCAAGGGCAGGTTGCTCATCTTCACTGAGTGCATTGCTCATGTGAGGAGACAGGATTTGCATGCCTCTGGACACAAGAGCCTGGCTCTGACCACAGGCAGAATAAGGACTGCCCAGGAGGGTGTGCAATACAGACCACTGGGTGGGTGGGAGTTGGGCCTGGTCACACTTGTGGTGCCCCAGGAGGATGTGAGGGATAAGAGTAGTATTGTACCTTCTGACAGCCAGTCACTACTGTGGAAGTTTGTTCTGCCCCAATGTAATGCTGCTGGTAAAAGTTCAAGATGGTCACACTGTGGCAGGCTCGCTGACAATTCACAAGTTCCCTCTGTCTCCTTTCCCAATGCTTTTATTAAGTTTATTCTTCAAATTCATTCAATTACAATCTTTCATTTTTTCTGTAAAGCTCAGAGTTCCAGGATTGTTGTCTGCATTCAGTTCCATTTGGTCTCTGGTGTCTTGCACATCCTTCCATCTAAATCTTGACAAACATAGGCATGTATCCACACACATAGATGCAAAGTTGTAAGAATTATGATTATTATGAGTTTGCTTTCTGCTCAACAAAATTATCAACCAAATGTTATCAAATACGAAGTTCTGAATTTAAAATATTTAACGGCTATAATCATCAGCTTCTGCTAGCCATGCCGTTTCCCCTTTCAAGCTTATAAACCCAGCCGTGACTTACTCCTATTTCAGACCCTCTTCGAGAAAGATGAGACTGCTGGAAAGATGATCTCCTGAAAATGGAAGTCTTATTTAGGTTAACACACACGAATTTTCTCCCCTTGGGGAGTCTGGAGATAACAGATTTTCGCTCTATTGAGGCACTGTGCTTGACACTGAGGAAGAGCTAGAAACAGTCCCCTTGTTTGAGTTGGCAGTTTCACGAAGCTTCCTCACATTTGCTATAATAAAGCGTAACTTACATAAATTATGTGCAAATATATAACATGTACTTTTCAACTTTGCCACTTTCCCTATTAAATGCCAATTCTCTACCTATGATTTTCCCTTATATATCTGGAAAAGAGTAACAATTGAAGGAGAGAAATGCAAACAAACTTTGAAACTCTAAATCGCACTCCCCTTTCCATGAGGACATGCCTCGCTGGAGGGAATGCATCTTTCCTGCAGCAACTTGCTTTATCACCAAGAAAACTCACTGCCACTGACTCATACTGACTCCTGCAGCCCTATAGAACAGCGTAGAACTGCCCTGCAGGTTTCTGAGACTGGGACTCTTTATGGGAGTAAAGAGTCCCCATCTTTCTTTCAGAGAGCACTTGGTGGTTTCAAACTGTTTTACCTTTCAAATTGCAGCCCAATGAGTAACCACTGTCACACAGAAAACTTCTTTGAATGATTTCTCAGGGATGTGGGAGGCAACTTCACTTGATTTTCACCCTATGTTAAATCATTATCTAAATATCATGATGAGAAAGGCATTTCTGCCTGCTCACATAAAACACAAAGCTCATTAATTTAGTGGCTTATTTGCTAATTTATTTAAAGTTACAAATTGAATTTCCTGGGGTAACAAATTGAAACAGACAGGCAAGGTCAACAAATTATATGTTTTGAGGGTACAGGAAAATATATTTCAAGTGAAGAAACAAATGAAAAATAACTAGCATACTAATAATTGGCAAATAATTGCATCAGATGAGAGTGAACAATATATAGAAATTAAAAACAAAATTATTAGACAAAGTATAACAAAGATAAGGATTGAAATAGGGCTTATTAACAGTATGTGGTATACAAATGACACAGTCTTTCTTGCTAGGAGGAATTGAAGCAAGAACTTGCAGATGAAGATCAGGGATTGTAGCCATCAGTGAAGCTGTGGGGAGCGGGTGGAAAGGAAGAAAAGGTAGGCAGTTCTGCATGCTGGGGAAGTTAAGTGAGGGATGGGGGGCAAGGGGCTGACTGCCTGTGAAAGGACTGAGATGATTCACTTTCCATGACAGTAAGCAAATGTTGTATATCAGCTTATGGTCCAAAGCAAGAATGATTTGGTTTACATCCTAGCATCTCGGTATACTTGGCCTATATCAGGTACCTCGAATGGCAATACTTTTCAAACAGTAATGGTGTAATTCTCATCAAGTTGATTATAGCGATTGATAGGTTCACCCTAAAGATTCTAATGTTACTGCTGGTTATCCCTTGGCCCCAGGAACAGAGAGTCAGAGTCACCGAGGCTGCAAACAACACAGGAGTTTATTGACTAGCTCGAGCGAGGACCCAAGTGCTAGGGTACCAATGCAGTGGCCTCCTACAAGTCAAGTGGAGGACCCCAGCCTGGGGCACAAGCCAAGCTTTTAAACTCTTTACAGGTTATGTAAACTGGGTGAAACTATCCCCCTCACCCTCCCATAGTTCAATGGCTTCATCTGGAGACAATTGGTTGTGCAGGTCTTTTTGGTTGATTGGCTCCACTCTCTGATGTTCCAATTGTGGTCACTCATGACTTTCCAGGTGTGGTCAGTGTCATTTCGGGGGAGAGGATGACTTTGTTAGAGGAATGAAACTCAAGGCTGTTAAAGAAATGAAACTTAGGCCTGCCTTAAAATGCTTGGCCTGTCATGGAGTCACCGCTGCCTTACACTATTAACTTAAAATGCAACGTACATAGATCCAGTGTGTGGTTTATTAATATGTATTTACATGTAAGCTACTATTCTTATATTTTAAAGAGTGGAATATGGGAATTATATAAGGGGAGATGGGGGAAATGGAGGAAAGAGGGAAACATTAACATAAAACAAGGTGAGGGGGATATAAGGAGAAATTGAGAGATTAGAAATATTTTGAAGGTAGAGTGCATTCTACTTGGCTCTCTGAAATGAGTAAAAGAGAAACCAAGTAAAGTACCTAGATTGTCTGTAAATACCTGGAAATATTGTGTAATTGTGTTCTCAGAAGGTTTTTAAAGGAGCAGAAGTGATTAAAGAAGCAAAGCTTTCTCTTTTGTATATCTTACAATTCAGATACCTATTACACATACAAGAGGATGAGTCCAGATGGCATAGAAGTGTATGGCTGTGTGGTGCATGGAGCTTTTTACTTTTAAGATTGGGATATACCCGTCAGAATCAAAACTCCTTAATAGTTTTTTAAACTATGAAAATAGATGAGATAACCTCTGGGGAAGGTGCAAATAGACATTAGAAGAGTGCCTAAGATAAAGTCTTAGAAAATACCATTTAGAGGTTAATAAAGAAACTAGACAAATAATCAACCTCTTGACAAATTGAAGTTGTCAAGGATTTCATTTGGATCCACAATCGATGGCCACAAAAGCAGCTCTCTAGAACCAAAAGGACCAATTGGAGTGGGCAAATCGATTGCACAAGACCTTTTTAATGTGTTAAAGACCAAAGAAGTTACTTTGATGATTAAGGTCCTTTATATCCCAGTAACTGTATTTCCAAGTCCTCCATATGCATATGAAAGGTGGACCATGAATACAGAATGCCAGAAAAGAATGGATTTATTAGAATTACAGTGTTGGAAAGGAATATGGAAATCACCATCATCTGCATAAAGAACAAACAAATCTGTCTTGTAATAAGTACAGCCACACACTTTAGACATTTTATCAGGAGAGAGCAGTCCCTGGAGAAATGTTTCATACCTGGAATAGCAGAGTGTCAGCAACAAAGAAAGGAACCCCCCAGTAAGATGAGTTGACATAGTGGCCGCAGTAATGGCTCAAACCTCGCAACAATTATGGGAAGAGTGTGCAGGGACAGACAGTGTTTCATTCTGTTATACAAAGATTTGCTATGAATAAGAATCTGTTGAAGGGTACCTGAAAACAGCAACCAAGACATTAGAGAGGAGTTGTTTCTGAGCTACAAGAAAATAGGATGTCACTTAATCCATGTTTCCATAAGAAAGGAATGACCAAATCACAAATGCTGGTGAGAGGTTAATTATGGAAAGTATATCAGCCTTTGATCTAAGGTCTTGGGAAGCTTTACTGGCAGTCACACTGTCAGTCTTATTTGATCATTGGTAACAGAAGCCCATATATGGAGTGGAGACTATCATAAAGGGAGATATTGTATTAATGAACACAGACTACTCTTTCAGGAAGTTTTACCACTAGCCTTTTTCAATTATCAAATTGTGAAGTGTTATCCATGTTGTAGTACCTATTAATACTTCATTACCATATAATGTTTTTGTATGGATGTACCAGAATTCATTTATCCATTAGGTGAAATTGATGCCACATATCACAATAAAGATAGTGTTAGCAAAAGGTGGCTCAAAGTTTCATGTCTTTCTTAACCTTTCTTTACAGACAAGCCACATCATTCAGACCAGAATCAGAGAAAAGGTTTCAACAGAACAAATGAGTTTATTAAGGAGGTTCTTCAGTATGAAACCCAAAGGGCCCTTAGCTAACGTCAGGGTGCAGTGGGGTGAAGAGCCAAGTTTTCATCTAGCTAATGGTGGACCTCCGCCATTGCTTGGCTTTCTGGTCTATCTTCTGTTATCAGATGCTCTCTAGTGGACCTCCCCTTTCTGGGTGTGTGTGCCCAGAGTTCATGTTGTGTCTGTGTCGCCAGGCCTCAGAAACCAGGGTCAATTTAACTTTTGTGGGAACAGTGTAAACATCCTGTCTTTGTCCACACCCTTTCATTATCTCCATGTCTCCCATTGATAAGGAAATGTATAACTGCCTTTCACTGCCCTTTGCAGTAAGAGCCTAGAGCACTGGTTCTCAACCTTCCTAATGCTGTGACGCTTTAATACAGTTCCTCATTTTGTGGGGACTCCCCAACTGTAAAATATATATATATATATACCATTTATGTATTTCTATCCAACTCCAGGTTCACTGACATTTCACTGGTAGTTTACATGTGTCAAAGTGAATATTTCTGCCATAAAAATAAGAAAATGATACAAACGTAGGCTCCTTTACCACAACCCACCTACCAACTGATTGTTCAGTATTTACAAGCACACCCCATCTCTGAGACAAAAGAACTTCTGATTTTATTATAGGAGATATTACTGATTATTTGTACCCTGATGCTTTTAAAGGGAGTTTTTTCATATCAGTTGAATGATTCCATTTTTTGCTATCCTACTTCTGTTAAGATAAAATACAAGTCAATTTTCTAGGTTTAGACTTTCTCAGGGAAAAATTATAGTAGAATATTGGTAAAATAACGTGTTTTTTTAAGAGGTCAAGAATAGACAGCATCCACAATGCAAGTGAAACATTAATTTGCAGTAGGTTAGGGTCTTCTCTGGTGACAGCAGAGATGATGCAAGTAATCTGGTTCTGCTAATGTGGGAGATGATGAGCACATTGCTTCTTTTGTCTCCTGAGCGACGAGACACTCCCGACTAGCCCAAAACTATGAAAGAAGTCTCATTTCATCCAGTTGGAACTATGATATCAATCCATAACGAGGTTCCATATGGTCAAACATTTGTCAACAGTGTCCTCATTAAACCAGATTTCCTGAGATAAAATTGTTTTAGTGACCATTCAGTTAAGATAATTTTGCTCAATTATTTATGAAAATCCTTACAAATTGAAATACTAACCCAAATTTATTTACATCATCTTCTTTTAGAAAAAATTAATCTCTGAAATTATAGGCAAATCATAAGCCTCACAAATCCTCTAAATACCTATCAGAAATAAACTCCTGGCAGATTTCCCTAAAGTTTCTTTAAACTCAAAAAGAACTTCAGAGTTTTGTTAGTAGATTGGTTAGTCCCCAGTGCGGTCTTCAGCCCCACTATTAGCAAGTTCCATTAGCTCTTAGGGCACTTGATAAAATACTCTATTTCTAGTACCCAAATGTAAAAATTAGAATCTGTTATCTATAAAAACTGAGCAATTTTCAGTTGCCGGATAGCCATTGGGAGAATAGGTAATCCCTAAAATAATAAATCTCTCAGCCTCTCTGAGTCTAAGCCTTCCCTCAGGAACTTGTCATCAGATGAGACTACCAACTGAGCATGATATTCAGGGTAGACAGAAATATTCTCACAGTTCTTTAAATGGCTTTCCTTTGCTGATGATTGGAAGCCAACTTGGATATTGTGATTTTATGATTGTGGTAGACATTACCATTAGAAAATTTATGGTATCTCTAGACCACAGATAAAAGAAGCAGCATAGTCTGAGCTAATTGTCAAGTATTGGGCTAGGGTAACTTTTATATTACCAGAATAATTCCAGTTCTTACTTTTTTAATAGTGTTAATAAAAAATATGGCAGTTTTCTAAGGAGACTATTTTTAAAAGACATCCTACATCACAGATATGATTATTGTACCACAAGTCCAGAAAGTCATGAGTCAAATAAAATGATTCCAGGAGATTGGTTGGGTTATTTAAATAGGATATCTATCCAGGTGAGTAAAAGGGAGGAAACTTATTTTAGAGATATATACAAAGTAATAAAGGAAGTACAATCTCATAAAAATTAAAATAAGAAAGCTAATAGGCTGGTATTCCTGAAGAAAAAAAATCTGAGTCCAAAGAATTCTGATATATTGAAAACAAGAGATTGCATACTGACTTTCTAGAAATTTAGAACTAACCTGACACATATCCCTTGCATGTCATTCTGCACCTTCACTCATTACTGAGGGTGGTTTTCATCCTCTATTCTGTGTGTCTCATTCAGAGATTGTCTCATTCAACCAATCAGGA
The DNA here is from genome assembly GCF_000313985.2 of Echinops telfairi. Classification (NCBI taxonomy): domain Eukaryota; kingdom Metazoa; phylum Chordata; class Mammalia; order Afrosoricida; family Tenrecidae; genus Echinops; species Echinops telfairi. The sequence goes on from NW_022111373.1 coordinate 65,479,761, forward strand.
TTTGCGGATCCCCTCTTTTATGCCATGCATGTGCTCGGCAATCCCATCGCAGGTGAATTAGAAAATAAGGACATTGCCCTCCAGGAATTTACTTTTTCTTGGGGAGATAGAGAGTAAACAAGTAATTTAAAGACAGTTAAAACAATGTGAAGCAGGAACTGAAAAGTCTTGTGATGAACAAGGCACCTGCGTGGGACAAGACACGGTGTGAGAGGAGGCTCTGATGGATAGCCCTCCTTTAGATAGAGTGATTCAAAAGAGTCAGCTCTTCACAAAGGTGGGGTTTGAGCAGAGGATGTAAGCAAAGGGTGTGAGGTGTCAATATTTTGTTTAATAATCACTGCAGTCATTTGAGCTAAATGAACAATCAATCTGCCTTGGAAGAAGTACAGCCAGAATGCTCCTGAGAGTTAAAGATGACGAGAACTTGGTCTCACATACTTTGGCCTTGTTGTCAGGACAAAGCAGACTCCGGAGAATGACATCATGCCTGGTGAAATGGAGAAACAGCTACAAAGAGGAAGGCCCTGGACAAACACAGGCTGTAATGATGGGCTGAAACATAAGAGCAATTGCGAGGGTGATGTAGGACTGAGGTGGAAGTCCTCACCGGGCGTGTTCTTTTGAACTTAGGGTTGTATAAGTCAGATCTGATTCTATAGCATCTGAAAACTACAAAAGCTATATTTCTGTAACTCCCACCACATGAGTGTGTGGCACTACGCAAATAGGGTGAGTGTAACACTAATAAAAGGGACAGGTTAATTTCAGTTACCACTTTCCTAGCAATAAGACTGAGCCATTTCAGAATCAGGAACACAGAAAATTCCTGGGACCAACAAGGAAGAAGAGACCCCAAGGGAACACATTGAACTCTTTTTCTGAAGTGATGGAATCTGAGACCAGAAGCACCAGAGGATGTGGCCGAGAGACCACAGCACAGAGAGAGCTGAGAAATTGTCCTGAGACCAGAGTTTGCGGCAAGGAGGCCATGAGACAGAATCGAGGAACAGTGCCAAATCTGTAAAACTCTGAGGCAAAGCAGTGGGCAGCCTTTCTGACCAATGGAGCCAATGTCCAAGGGACCACATGGTGAATAAGCTCAAGACTGAAGAGATATGTGGCTTTTGGTTGAGAAGAGGTATTGTTATGAACCAATAACTATCCTTACTGTTTATTGCTCCTCACTTGTAATAACCTGTAAATTTCCTGAATAAACTCCCTTAATTGTGACTGTGAATGTTGTCTGTGCAATAACTGTGAATGTTGTCTTTGCAATAATTATTGCAATTGATTATTGAACCCAATAGAAAATATAGTGTTGTCAGAGGAATGGCTCATATCTGAATAGGATAATGAAAGATGGAAGATCCAGACATTGCTGACCTCTGCCTTAAGGCACGAGTCTTGGGTAGATGTGGAGACAGATTTTCCTCTTTTTGGTACTCAATGGGGGTCTGATACAGGATCCACATAGTTTATTTACCCACATTAGTACTCCTGGTGACACCCTGTTCTTCAACACTTTAAAGAATATGTATATTATATTCTTTCTTTAGTACTTGACAATATGCTAAGGAAGCTATGCATTTTTAATATCAAACCTTTATTGACTATGTAATTTGCAACTTCATAACTGACTAGATTCTAGAAGCAAGAAAATTGAATCTGTTTGGTTCACTAATGTAACTCTAGAATCTAGAACAGAATTTTGTATGTGAGAGGGATTCAATAAATCATGATTGAAAAAAATATTTTTTGAATAAATTTTGGGAAAAGTGGATAGGTGAAGATAACAATCTAGGTAGGGATCACGGGCTAGCAACTCAAGAGTCTTGCTTGAATTATTATGGATAGGAACTAATACCAAGAACTCAAGTGGAAAGCAAATGTTTTGAGAATAATGATGGCAACAAATGTACAAATGTGCTTGACACAATGGATGGATGGATGGATTGTTATAAGAGTTGTACAAGCCCTCAATAAAATGATAAAAAATACTATAACATATTTATACATTTCAAGTTATAATACTGTGCTTAGAGTTAACTAGTGTCAAATAAATAGATGCAGAAAAAAACTAATGGATTTGAATATATATTTTTATTTTTTCTCTCTTTTAATTTTGACCTGGGAAATATAATATGGACTATTTCCTACCTCAAATACATAGAAATGCCAATATAGTTTTCACTTAAAGAATTAATATTATGCAGTTTTATTATATTTTCCCCTCAAAGAATAACTTTTTTTTTCAAATAATAACATATGTAATTTTCAGAACTTTCTACAAAATTATACATCCTATAAAATAAAAAATAATTATCTGCATAAATGTCTCCCACAGAAAAAAAGTCACAAACCAGATGAACATGTTATTGTTTTTTAAATATACTTTGAGAAACTTTTTTTATTCATTAATTAGTTAAAGATAGTTCGTTTTTGTTTTTTTTAATATTACTCAAACCTCCACACTGTCAAAATCTGATGGGTACATTTTTTTCTTTCAGATTAAATCATGAACAGATCTCAACTATAAATAAATTTAAAAATAATCTCCAAGTCTAACAAACAATTCAGATTTTCTTTTGAAAAAATTGATGTAAGTTTCTTTGCAGAAATCTAAACATTTTACTTTGTAAATCATAAGAATATGAGCCAAATTGTCCCACGGTCTCTTGTGTTGTGGCTCTTTATTGGACTAACAATCTCTGACATCTAATCACAATTAAATTTAAGACTGAACATGTATCTCTACAGTCATCAAGGGAGATGAGATAAAATACGCAGATAAGTTCTGTCTGAAACAAGAACTTACTTTCAAACAGTGTTATAATATATGCAAGGCTCCAACAAAGGCAAAATCAAGTGTTAACCGTTTAAGAAACTTAACAAATGTCTACACTGTCAGAATACTGGCAAACTGTTCTAATTATAATTGAGATGATTCTATTCAGTAATGCACCCTAAAAACCTCTGTCTGTTATTTAATCAATATTAAGTCTTGTTCTAGGTACTATTTGATTTACTTTGTGGCAAATAATAATTTAAAAGTTATAAAGATGATTTATACAAACTCATTATGTTGTAATATAAATTAAAATAAATAGGAGTTGAAATATTTCCAAGTCAAAGGCTATTGACCCAAAATGGGGAAACTGGTGCCCACACAAGGGTCATATACTTAAGTTAAAGAATAGGACATGCTATATAACAAATCAAGTCCCAGTACTCAAATGACAATGTCAGTCCTCCAGGATAAGCACACATTTTTTATAATTTTATTTTGTTTAGTGGAAGTTTTCTTTAAAAAATGTTAATCTGAAGTCAATAATATGATCACATAGCACAAAGACAAACTTTTGAAGAATTTATATAATTGTATTTTATTGTACCTTGGATTCACTCCTTTTGCTCAGAAATAAAATCAATCTTACTAGTTTTTAATTATCCTAAATTTTTCATAGAAATAACAAATATACATGTGTGGATAGATAGATGTTGATATATAGATGATAGAGAGACAGAGAGATGATAGATGATAGATAGATAGATAGATAGATAAATAGATAGCCTGATTTCTGACAATTCAAAGATCAAAAGTTGGGCAGTTTGCATCCACTAGTCGCTCCCTGGGAGAACCAGGAGGCCGCCTGTGTGCACAGAGATTTACAGCTCTGGAAACCCTGTAGAGCTGGTCTATTCTGTTCCATAGGTTCACTCTAAGTCAGAATGAATTTCATTTACTTTGACTTAGTATATTTACATAGGTGTATTTATCTTAATACAAATATACTTGCTGATGTGTATATGTAGAAAGGTAAAAATGTGGCTCCACAATCAGAGAAATCTTTATGAAACAAAAAGATCAAACTATGATGCGATAGCTTCTCCACGTATCCTGCATCTAGGATGAAAAACGTCTGAAGGTAGTGTTGTTGTTGTTGTTTTTAGGTGCTATTCAGTCAGTTCCAACTCCTGTTAACCCTGTGTACAACGTGCACAGTCCTGGCCATCCCTCATAATAATTCTTCAAATTGAGCCCATTGTTGCAATCACATGTCAATAAATCTCACGGAGAGCCTTACTCGTTCTCATTGCTCTTCTTACCTTACCAGGCACAATGCTTCTACGGGGACTGGGCTCTCCCAACAATGGATCCAAAGCACGTGTGTCCATAACTCCAATCTTTCCCAAGGCAAGGTTTTACTCTCCTATTTACATGACAGTTTTGACATCTTCTAAAAAGTCTCATTGTGTTCCTTTGAAATGTTCTTAGAGGGGCCAAGTTTAGGACTGTGTGATATATGGGTAAGATTTTTAAATCAAAATGGTCATAGGACATCACTTATAACTATGGAGGGACACTATCACAATTGAAAAGAATACTTTGGAACTACTTTTGGGGCCTTTATATCACCAATCCAGTTTCCAATGTTCTCAACACTTTTCCCCATAAGTACCCTATAATAGCCATTTGTCCTGTGTAAAAAAATCTATCAAAAATAACCATTTAAGATCCTCTAAACAGTTACTATAATCTTTTGATCTGACCTCTCTGCCTTGAATTGTACTGACCAAGTTGATCAGCACAGAAAATCATCTTTTGATTATTTCCTTCTTACTGGATTATTTTGGTAAATCTGAGCTTAGTCCCTCCTTGCAATTTCTTCTATTGAATCATCTTAATTATTTTTAATCTTACCTAAAAAACTGCTGTTATACTCTTTAGTATCCTTTCCTTTGAAACCACCCCCTTTGCACACATACAAACATTCTCCCTGCCATCGAGGCAAGTCTGACCAACAGCAACACTATGGGGCAGGACAGAGCTTCCCCTGTGGGTTTTCGAGACTGTAACAGGAGTAGAAAATCTCATATTTGTCCCATGAAGTGGCTGGTAGTTTCAAACTTTTGACTTCATGGTTAGCAGTCCAACATATAACTCACTACACCACCAGGGCTCCATGCAGTCAACTTATAAAGACTACAATAAAGCTAATTCTGATAAAACTTGTTTGCATCTTTCCATTGATTTGAGAGACATACTTGAACTCATTTTGTTTGGTATAAACTTGTGGATGCATTAACTAGATACTACTTCTCTGTCAGTTTGTTATACTGTGGTGTCTTGCTGGTTGCTGTGGTACTGAAAACCATGTTACCAGCATTGCAAATACCCTCAAGGTGAACAGGTTGCAATAGACCTTCCAGAATAAGAGCAGATTAGGAAGAAGAAATAGACTGTCAAATTCTGAAGAATTATCCACTGGAAAGCTTATGAATAGCAGGAGAACATGATTGATATTGTGCTAGATTTGGAGCCCCTCAGGTTGAATTTACTCAAAATCGGTTGAAGGAAAAGCTGCCTTCTAAAATTAGAATTGATCACAAAAATGTGGTCGAAATAATGCTTTGGGTTCCTTTATTTGCTCATGGAGCAAAATGCAAAATGAGAAGAAAAAGGTCCAAGCATCCATTAATAATCAGAACATGGAATGTATGAAGTATGAATCTAGGAGAATTGAAAGCCATCAAAAATGAGATGGAACCCAAGAGATCAATATCCTGGGGACATTGTTGAGCTGCAATTGGTGGTATTGGCCATTTTGAATCAGTCCATGGATCAGATGTTAAGCTACAAGATTTTCCTGACTCAGCTCATTCTGACAAATCACAAAGAAGGAAAGAAAACCATGAAACAGGAAGAACACAGGGTAGTGGAAGCAGCAGCAAATGAATTCAAACTCAAAGCCTTGAGCAGGTCAGGCTCAAGGCTTTTCCTGACGTATGCCATATAATCCTTTATGCCAAGGCTTATAAACCAAAAAATAAGAAGACAAACTAGGCAGTAAGTCAGGTTCATGGTTTCAAAGTTGAATGAGCCCAGGTTCAGCAGGCAATATGGCAAACCACTGTTAGCTCCCAGGGCTGGCAGGCAATATGGAGGGCAATGAGTCAGCTTCAGGATCTGGACCAGCAAAAAGTGAACTAGCTTCTCCACCGTGTTAAATGTTATGAGTAAACAAATTTGCATTAGGGCTGTCATCTGATCAAGGGGGAAACATTTCACCCTAATATTTCCCCAGCTATTTGACTGCTCACAATACATCCCCTTATGTTAAATCACAGGTTCCAAAACTCATTAGCCTTGTTGATGTTGCTGCCAGATTCCATTGAGTGGGTTCTGCTTCACAGCCACCCTACGGACACTATGAATGAAGCATTGTCTGATCCTGTAACAGCCTCACACTATTCTTATCTTTGAGGCCATGAATGTAGCCACCATGCCAATACATTTTATCAAAGGTATTCCTCTGTTTTCTGCCCAGCTACTGTCCCAAGCATGATGTCTTTTTCCAGGGTCTGGTCTCCCTGAAACATGCTCAAATAATACGAGACAAAGTCTTATCAGCCATTCTTGATTCTGAGAAGCAGTCTGGCTGTACGTTTTCCAAACATATTTAGTGATTCTCTTGGCTGTATGTGGTACTTTCAATAGTCTTTGCCATCACCATAATTCAAATGTATCAATTATTTTCCAGTTTTCCTTATTCAATGTCCAACTTTCATATGACATTGAAAATGTCATGGCTTGGGTCAGGCCCACCTTAGTCTTCAAGGAACATCCTTGCTTTTTAACATTTTTAAAAGGTCTTGCTCAACAAATTTACCCATTGTACTATGTCTTTTGATCACTTGACTGCTCTTTCCATGAGCATTGATTGTGAATCCAAGCAAGACGAAATCCTTCACAACTTCAACCTTTTCTCTTACGATGATATTGCCAATGGTCCAGCTATGAGGATTTGGGTCTTCTTTACATTGTGTTGTAATTCATACTGATGCCACAATCTTTATCATTTATCAGCAAGTACTTACAGCCCTCCTAACTTTCAGCAAGCAAGATGTGTCATCTGAGTATTGCAATTTGTTAATAACCCTTCCTCGATTTTGATGTCACATTCTTCTTCATATAGCCCAGCTTCTCTGATTATTTGTTCAGTATACATATTGAATAAATATGGTGAGAGGATTCAACTCTAATCCACAACTTTCCTGATTTTAAACCATGCATTATGCCTCATTTAGTCTGCCACCCTTTTTACAAATTAGTGAGTGTCCCTTGGCAATTAAAAACTTTTGTACTATAGCTCACTCTACTGGATATATGTATGTTTCTGCTTTGTAGACTACTCAGGTATTCCAGCATCCCTATAGGAAATTTACCTTCACTTTGGGAAACATTGTGTTTGATCATATAGTGGGGGCAGCCCTAAATGTCAAAATAATGTCAAATAACCCAACCAAGCTAATATAAAATCTAACTATCATACTGGGAATGAAAAATCTAAGAGGAATGGTTTTGCTTTTATTGTCAAGAACTATCTTGAAGTACAACTTGTCTGTGATAAGATAACGTCTATATACCTATAAGGAAATCCAGTTAATGTAATTATTATTCAAATTTACACACATCAAACACTTAAGCTAGTGATACAGTTTTGGAAGAGTTCTTCAGACTTCTTAATTATCAAAACGATCAAGTATTCAATCAAGATGCATTGATAATTGTTCATCATTGGAATGTGAAAGTTGAATACAAAGAGAAAGGAACACTAGATGGGAAATATAACTTTCATAACTGAAATGAAGCTGATCATCACTGATAGAATTTTTCATATCCAGCAACTTCTTTAGTACAAATACCTTTTGTTCCCCTCAACAGCATGAACTGCGACTCCACACAGAGACCTAACCAGACAGAGTCCATAAGACTCAGGTTGACTACTACTGTGAGAAAAGACCGTGAAGAAGTTCAATAATAGTAACAAAAATGAGGATAAGGCTGACTTTGAAGCAGATAATCAATTTCTTATAGGTAAGTTCAGGTTAAAGTTTAGAAAAATGAAAACAAATCAATGAAAGCCAAGATGTGCCCTTTAGTACATCCTGCCTAACACGCAAGGATTTCTCAAGAAGAGATTTGACTCATCCCACACTAATGACAGAAGAATTGACACATTGTGGAATGACATCAGAACATCACACTTGAAAAAAGTAAAAGGTCGTTTGCAATATAAAAGTGCAGGTCAGAAAAGGCTCTGAAACTTGCTCTTGATCACAGTAGCTAAAGCAAATGGGAGTAAAAGATCTGAACAGAAAAGTTCAAAGGGCAACCCTAGAATAAAGTAAAAAATTATAGTGAAATGTGCAATGTCTGGAATTGTACAGCCAAAAAAGAAGTTTATAGTTAACATATGTCAAGCTGAAAGACTAAATAAAAATCTAAGTCTCCAATTGCAATATTGGAGGCTTTTATGGGCAAACTATTGAACGATGCAGGAACCATCAAATAAGGATGGAAAGAATACACAGAATCATTGTACCACAACGAACTAGTTAACCAATCGTACTGAAGGAAAAAGTTCAAGCTGCATTTCAGGCCTGAACACAAAATAAGGCCTCAGGAATTGACAGAATACCAATTGCAATGCTTAGCACTCACTTGTATATGTTCAGATAGTGGATGATACCTGACCAAACAACTGCAATAGATTCATATTTGTAGCAATTCAAAGAAAGGCAACCAAAAAGAATGCATAACTGATCAAACAATATCATTTTATTTTAAAATATTATTAATTTATAGTTAATACATATGTCATATCATTTAATAGTTTAATCATGTAAAGCAGAATTTTACAATTGCTACCACAATCAGTTTTCAAACATTCTTTTCATTCCTGGACTCCTTGACACGATCTCCGTTTTACCCTACCACCACCACCATACACACGCCCTGACCCCCCAAAACCTTATTCTACTTGCTGTCCCTATAGGTTCATCAATGCTGGATTTCATATACTGAAACACAGAAAAACATATAACAAAACTTCAAGAGGGTGACCTCTAATAGCATAACAGACCTGACATACACCCTAATATGAATAAATAAACACAAAACAAAAATACAGAAAATATTGAAATCCAGATTGGGTCCAGCATGTATCAGAGGGGGAGGGGCCAACTCACCATTAAATGGTACCTGGCTGACATATAATATAGTGACTGGGGTCTTAAAGGCTTGTCTCCAAACAAGCAGCCATTTAAGTGAGATGTCAACTAAGTCCACATGGAAGAAGCACACCACCAGTCACCGGAGCACTATAAATCATATAATCTGAAGTCAAAAGAGGGGTTAGTATCAGAGCCTAAATAGTGAGAATCTGACTTGCAGAAGACTATGGATGACAGTGGGAGCTCAAGATTCATTTCTGGGAACTGCATAGGAAAGAAGCTGCCAGTGAACTCCCTCTATCCACAATTGAGGAATGGGAGGAAAGGTGGTTACTAAACAGTGTGTATTGGAGAGATAAGTATAGTCGATAAGAGCATAAATCTGACTTGAACTGTTAAACCTTTGTCAAGCAATATCCTTAAAGTCACATAGAAGTAAATTTTTACTTAAGATCATTCAATAAAGATTGCAGCAGTAACTTGAGAGAGAGCTGCCAGAAACTTAAGCTGGATTTGGAAATGGACTTGGAACAAGTAACCATAATTCCATTGGTTTTCACTAGATGAATCAATGACTATTTCACTGTTGTACAATACAAACAATTGCCCTTGCTCCAAACTGAGTCAGTTTGTCTTTATACTTGATACACAGAAGTCATTCTGTCCCCTTACCATCATCTAGGAATTTATTTTCCCAATCTTCTTCAGTGTAGGATCTTTTATATCAGATTAAAAATAACTTCCTTCCTTCGCTTCCTTCACTCTTGATAAAGGATACTGCTTTCAATATGAATTACAACTAAATGCAAAGGAAACCAAAATCCTCACAATTGAACAAATTGTGTTAGTCTGGGGAGACTAGAGAAACAAATTCATAGACACTCATATGTGTA
>NW_022111373.1:65490988-65504052 GCF_000313985.2 Echinops telfairi
GGAGGGGAAAAAAAGAGGACCTTTCACTCTTACATTGCAAACTGAGAACAGATTATGTAACTACTCCACCAATAGACAACATGGCGATGAATGGAGAAAATATTGATGTTGTCAAGGATTGTGCTCTTTTCATTCACCCTCCATTTCTTCCTTTCTTTCTATCTCCTGCCCGTCTCTGCTTCCGCTCCTCCTTCATTTTGCTCATGTATTTCACTTTAACCTCTTCAACTTATGTCAAACTCTTATTTCGGAGGATCGTGGCCTCAGAGCACATTCAGAAGAGGTGTCAGTGAGTAGTACATTTTTAAGTGCCTTGTCCTATTTTACCCGACTAGTAATTTGCAGGAGCATAAATGTCTATGTGACAGTTATAATTCCCGTGTCATTCTAAAACTGTTGTTTTACTACGTTCCTGCTCCCACCATGACTTTCAAACTGTCTGAAACCAATTTGATTCTGGTCTTCCTTTGAAATCGCTTTGTTAAGGAGTTTTTAATTATAAAAAAGTCTCTTCAATAATCTAAAACTTGTAAAGATCTATTTTCCTCATTCTTTAAAAACATTTTGGTAAAAGTGTGCACAACAAGACACACACCTATTTGACAATTTTTGCATATACAATTTAGTGATATTATTACAATCTATAGGTAGGACCAGTTTCCCCATATGCTTCATTAATCAAATTTATTACCTCCTAAACTTTTCATCAAACTTTGAAATTGTTATTATAAGCGTGTCCTTAGTAGTTAATTCTCCAAAAAAGAACAATATTCTAGAAAGAATGTTTTCTGATTAAGGTGAATTTTTATTTAGATTGAAGATGGCTTTGGGGGATAATTTTCTTTTAAGTTTTAAAGATGTTCCCAAGGCAATAGCTTTGGTGGGCCATCTAGCCTCAGTGGCATCCGAGATCTAAATTTAATTCCTATTGGAAATTCTATTTTGCAACCCTCCCTGCCTTTAATTATGGACCTTCCCTCTATAGAATACTAGATCAAACCATTATTTAATGGGTGAGCACCATCCAGGTGTTCCAGTTTCAGGGTTGAAAGAACAAAGTAAAGTGGAGACAGTAAGATTTCAGTTACTCCAATCTGTCCTTTACCAGGGCTACATATCCAAAGTATTTGCAATTTATAGTTAGTCTTTTCTAAATGAAGCATCAGAAAGAACTGTTTCACAGACACCCTTTTACTGTTTGTATCCTTTTACAAATGAAGTATTCAAGACCCAAGAACTAAATTATTTAGGCTTTTAACAATAAGAGAGTTAGGTATGCACATACATGACATAAATGAAAATGCTATTATGTTCCTCTCCTGTTTTATAGGTTTTGCTTATTTTGATATATATCTACATATTCCATGTATAAATCTATGTCAGATATTCTGTATACACACACCATATATTCTGCACACACACACATAATAAGAGCTTTGAGAATAACTGGGCCACTCTTTATGAAACACCTAGCATAACTTTCATCCTAAGGTTAAGCAGATTACTTTCAATATTCAATTTAAAAAACCACACACACACTCAATTTTTATAAATGATTTAGAAGAAAAAATTTACCCACCCTTTATGTCCTAAAATAATTTATGTATGCATATACATACATATATATGAGGGGTACCCCAAAAATAAACAATAAAAGTTCTACTGGGTGGAGCTTTTGTAACACACACCTTCTAGGCAAGCATCAAGCAATTCACTGAGTTAGTGTACTCTGTGGTGTTGCCTGGGAAGGTTCTCACTGGTCACAGTGAATTTTTTCATAAAAGCAGTTTTGCTCCAACCTCGTTTTTTTGTGATGGCCAATTTAAGAGAACAGTTTGTGGCTATGAAATTTTGTTTCCTGCTTGGGAAAAGTGTCACAGAAATGGTTGTGATGCTGAAACTAGCTTACAAGAACCAGACTACGAGGGGTGGGGGCAGTCAAGTGTATGAGTGGTTTTCCCATTTCAAAAAACATGAAATGTGGATTGATGACACACCTTGTCCTGGAAGTTCATCAACTTCCCGAATGGACAAAAATGTTGACAAAATTCATGCATTCTGCTCAAAGATCGACGACAGTGCATTGAAGAGACGAGGAAGTTTCTGGACTATATTGGAGCTCGATTCAGTGAATTTTAACGGGAGATTTGGGAATGAGATGGGTCGCTGTGAAATCTGTGCCCCAGGTTTTGAGTGACAGGAAAAAGGGTGGTGAGTAGAAACATGCCATATTTTGGAAGAACAGCTCTGAAGTGGGACAGACATTTTTTCCCCAAGGTCATTATTGGTGATGAGACAGGATGCTATTCTTATGACTCTGAAAACAAACACCAATTAAACCACTGGAAGATGCCATCGTCACCCTGCCCAAAATAAATTCATCAAATGAAATCAAAGACCAAGACAATGCTCATTTGGTTTTTTGTTTGTTTGTTTTTATGTGAGGGGGGATAATGCATTTGGAGTTCATTTCAACATGACAGACTGTTCATCAAGCTTTCTATTTAGAGGTTCTGAAAAGACTATGTAACTGGTGTTTTTTGGGGGGGAGTGTACTAGGGGGAGGGAAAGGCCTGATTTGTGGCAGATGGGGACTGGTTTGCCACCATAACAATGTACTGCTCATGCAGCCATTTCTGTGTGCCAGTTTGCGGCAAAAAGCAGCGCGCCTCTTTTGTCCCCTGCACCTTACTCAAGTGACCTTGCTCCCTGTGACATCTTTGTGTTTGTGCAAATGCAGAGGGACATGAAAGGGTGATGTAGCAGAGGCAAAGAAGAAAGGAGGGAGGGGCTGTCAGCCATCCAAATGGATAAGTTTGAAAAAGGTTTCCTGGAATAGAATCACAGATTTGACAAATATATTAAGTGAAATGGAGAGTACTTTGAAGGTGATAAGTCTGTTTTGTAAAAAAAAATTACATACATAGCCTTGGAGATAAAAAATCCATTTTGGGTGGGGTACCCACTATGTACATGTATGTTTATATATATTTACTAATCCGACAAATGTGAACCTGAAGAAGCTACCACTAGAAGCTAACTCTTGGGAACAGAAGGTGCTTGCTTATTTATACCACCACAGAAAATTTTGGATCTTATTAAGATTTAATATTTAAATTTTATTTTATATGCATATGCCTTTATGCACATGAAACAAAATCTTAAATTTATATTTTGGGGAAATTTTTATTTTACATGCATATGCCTTTATAAAGTAATTACCAGTGGAATTTTGAAGCAAAACTCCACAAACTTTCTAGTACTAAAATACCTTAAAGCATCAATTATTTAGAGTAACATAAACTGCTGATTGAGAAAAAACAAATGGTGATACTGTTTATGACAGTGTAATAAAAACAAAACTACTAGTTTAACAAATAAAATTAAATTATGTGGAAAGGTATTTTGATTTTGACTTATATCTGAGCTAAGTATAGCTAGCATTTCTTCAGAGGATAGAAATATCTAACCGGGATTAGTATTAATGGAAAATATTTAACACTTTATTTGTTAAAAACATTTTGAAGAACATCTTAGAAGACGATGAAATGAATGAAAAATGATATCTTCAGTAGACAGAATACCATCTCAAGTATGATAGTCAGTGTTTAGTACCTACCGCATTAAATAACCAGCAACGTTTTGTCATTATTTTTCTTAAAAGTAAATGTTGATTTTAAGTTAAATCATATTTATGAAAATTTAGGTTAAAACAAGTAGTGAATTCTTTTTTTAGAGAAGAAATCTAATACACAACAAAATATTATGATCATTTGGAGAAACACACTCAATGCTTTTCCTTTGTTGTACAACACTTATTTGTTGTGTTATGATTCAGTCAGAAAGAAAAGATCAGAGTGAAAATTTGTCCATTCAAGGTATCTGATGACCACTTAGAAAGAATGAATCCTTATCATGGATTAGGATCATACATGTACATGTGTCAGTCACAGCATGATTGTTAAAGCTTCCAGCTAGCTGTATATGAGAGGGAAATAATAGGTAATTAAGTAGTTTGTTCTTTCACCCACTGCCATTTAGTCAGTTGCAAATCATAGAGAATTTGCAGAGCGCTTTGAAGGCTGTCCATCCTAGTAGAAGCGGATCGCTTCATCTCTCCTGTGGACTCATGTGGAGATGAACTGTTTCCCTTGTGATAAGTAACCATTAGCCCAATTTTTACCCAACAGCAACATGGCCTCTGATATAAAAGATACATTTTTAAAAGTTATATTTATTATGTGAAATAATTTATTATATAAATAATAATTTTAAATATAATATAATATAAATAATAATTTATTATATACATTTCAAAATTCTGGCTGCATATCACCTTTATTTTTAAAGTTTTTTTGATCAAGGTACTTTGCACAGCTAAGATAATATACACTATATTTAGGAATTACAAATATTTGAGAATATTTATTCATGAGTTACCCCACTCATTCAGTAGCATTTACAATGATTTTAATATGTGACAGATACAAAAGATAAAGCAATAATCAAATGATTGCTTTAATTTTTTGAAGCATTAAATATACAATTTAGTATAAAATGTCATTTTCAATTTATAAATATCTGAGTCAGGGAGATTTTGGATAGGCATATATAGGTTTTTTACAAGCCTATATTAAGTAAATGTGAACTTTCAGGTTTCATGTAATACCATTTGATTAAGACCAAGTTTATAGTGATGGAGATGTTTCAGGACTTACCAATTCCTAGGATCTAGCAGCATTTTTTCTAATAAGGTGGATACATTTAAAATGTGGTAGGCTGAGTTTTCTAGAGAAACAAAACCAGTGACACTCATATATGTATCAGAAAGAACTTTACATCCAGAAATAATCTGATATCAAGAAAGTATTCTAGCCCACAACAACTGAAGTCCATGGACCAGATGCTACCTGGAGGCCCCTCAGACTAACCTAATAGCCAGTGGATGAAGTAGGAAGAAGTGGGAAGCTGCAAGAGATCACAGGAAGTCACATGAATCCAAGGTCTATAGGAACCTGGCAGGGAGCCAGGAGCTTCCATTATTGCAATATTTATAGCACATAAGGCACTCACAAACTTGGGTTGAACAGTTACAAAGGTGACAATTTTGATGACTGAAAAGAGGCCCGATGCCCACAAACCTGGCTTGCTGAGGAACCCAAGATGTCATCAAATCTGGGTTATTTTTCCACCAGGAATGTGGTTTGCATATAGAAGTTGGAGTGTGGCTTGCATATAGAAGCTATGCTTATTGGCAGCAAATATACTAAAGATGCTCAGTTTCATATGTCTGTATTGTTTGACAGATGCTAACCAACTGCAAGGGACCTTGAGTTCAATTATTCAAATCACAAGCATGAGTAGTTGATTGGGTAATATCTGAGACCTAATTAACAAGAAACAATTGTAAAGGAAAAGAAAAACCAAATAATGAAAGCTCAATATGTATGTTTTTCTTAAATGATCATATATTCACCCACTAAAAAGCAATGGAAGCTACTATTATTTTATACCATGTAATCTCTAATGATTTAATGGAGTGGAAACATTTGAGCTCTTGCCTGGATAAATTTTTTTAAAAAAGGTGTCCTCAAAGGACAGCTCACTTCTTTTGAATAAATTCTATACACTTTTATAATTTAGAGAATTTTATACTTTAGAGTAAAATACCTCACTGCTATGTTATGGTTTTGGTGCCTCTTAAATGTTTTGTTGTTGTAAAGAATATACACAGCAAAGCGAACATCATCTCAACCACTTCTGCAGGTGCAATTCAGTGGCATTGATTACATTCTTCAAGTTGGGCACCCAATCTCACCTCCCTTTTTGGAGCTTTTATTCCACCACTAATATAAACTCACGGCCCCTTAAGGTTTTCACCTAAGCTTAACTTTGGTGTTGTCACGTTGATCTTCTACAGATAGCTCTTAAAACAGCAAAATGCTTAAGGCAGGGAGGGTTTTACGAATATTTAATTTAAATAAACTTTCATTCGGTTTGAAGATTCAGGGCATATTTTTGTTTTAAGATTATTTCAGGACAATACTTTGAAGGGGTCTTTTAGCCCCCTTGACTCTTGTATTTCTGGAGTCCATAAAAAAAGGTTAAATTATTTTCTGTATTTCCCCCCAGTGACAACCACATCGTGGATTTTATTTTTTTTTTAATAAAGGGACTAACTTTAAAGAATAACCTAAGGAAACGTCTAGACCTCCAAAGTTTTACTTTCCAGATGCCAATTGAGTAAATTGGGTGGCCAAAGCTAGACTCTTCTTGCTATCCTAAGGAAAAGGAAAATTCACACTACCCAATTGCCATATGGCAGAGATCACGTTTGCCTTAAGACTCATTTCTCAAGACCTCCACTACTGTGATGTTAAATTGCGTTAGGCTAAGTTTTCTTGAGAAACAAAACAGGGGCATTCACATGTATAAGAAAGAATTTTGTATTAAGACAGCATCCCAGCCCAGTCGAACTTAAGTCCACGGTCAACCCCCTTTAAACGCAGTTACTAGTGGATGCAGCAAGTTGAACTGGGAAGCTAGGAAATAACAAATGAATGGGTTTAGAGTTGCGTTGATCAGTTTCTGCAGGAACTTGGTAGTGTATTGACAGCTTCCAGCTGCGGCAGGCCACATAGGTTGCTGGTTTCAGACATGAGACAGGGGACTCAGTGAAGCACGGATATGAAGAGCAAGAGCAAACAGATGTTCTCAGGGTTTCTCTTAGAAAAATCCCCATGCCCAAGGAGCTATGATCAGGCTATGACCTGCTTGAGAGGTTGGACTATACTCCGTCCTACACACAGGTACCATCACATTGACACAAAATCTAACCATCACACAAAATGTCATTAAATAATTTTTTAATATCTTATGTTGCCTACCAATAATAAATTATAGCTAGCTTATTCATCACAAGGATATTTTACTTTCATTTCATATTTGTATATACTAATTATAGATTTATATGTGAAAGTCTAGATTATCAGCCATCACATTTTTAGATTTAAATATGTTGAAATTCCAACACTCAATTTTATTTATTTCATTAATAAAATCAACATATACTTCCATCAATAAGTTGTAAACTGAAATTTCACAATCTAATAATTTAATTTCAAATAAAATCAAATATTGACTGTAGACCAAAAGAGTGCCCTTTCTCTAAGTTTATTTTACTCTAATTTTTCAAAGAGCCACAGTTAATTATTTAAGCACATAAAAAGCAATATGCATTCATTCTAACAATAAGAGTTCTATACCATCTAAAGTCTTACTTTCACAAGGCCAGCTGAGTATATTCCCAGACAGTCCTTACGATGGCGTGCATATAAAGGTTAAGACAGTATTCAGTAAAATGCCTACAGCAGCAGTAACTAACTCTAGCACAGTGTCAAGGACACTGAGTTAATTTCTAGGGACCTACTACTGAATATAACATTGAAAGTTTCTAAAAAACGTTTTCAGAGTGTTGTGCATCTCGTGTTTTCAGTTTGGTACTTGATATCATAACCTTGAAAAATCCCTCAACTATAGCAAATCTTTTTAATGTGGTCCTTTGGGAACTAGGAAATTAACAAATGTATGCTCTTTCTCATGTTAAAAGCGTTTCAGGGTAATTCTGTGAAAGTTTTTCATAAGATATTCAGATGAACTTGAGGGGTTGTAAGGATTCTGCATTTTCTACTGGATGTTCTACAATGTTGTTTTTTCTAAAGGTATTGTTCAAATGATCATTTCCCCTTGTTTGGGGAAAATATCTAAGTGTCATTGCTCATAAATGGTTCTCAATGTTGATAACAATTATTGCAAAAGAAATTGTAACAAAATAATCTGATGAAAATAAGTATGAATTAATTTAAAAGACAATTGGAAATAATCATATTGTATGTATACCCAACTCCAAAAATCAATCTGATATTTGTGACCTATCTGCCTAACCCGGAGAATGCCAAGAACTTGGACAAATTTGTCTTACGGTTCACTAATATTCTGACATGGTATATATGTAGATAAACCATGTCCCTGATTGCTCCTTAGATGTTTCAGTCTCTAAGTGAATAAGTTTCAGATTTATATTGTTGTACATTGAGTCAGTTCCAACCCATAGCTACCTAAGCACAACAGAAAGAAACACTCACAGGTCTTGTGCCATCACCATCATTGTTCCTATGATTGAGCCCATTGCGGCAGCCGTGGTGTCACACTCTCTCCTTGAGGGCTGTCCTGTTTTTGCTGCCCCTGCATTTTACCGAACATGAAGTCCTCCCAGGAACTTGTCTCTTCTGACAGTGTGTCCAAAGGAGGTAAGATGAAGTGTTGCCATCCTTGTCCTTAAGGAGCGCTCTGGCTGTACTTCGTTCGTTCATGACAGGTCATCTGTCCCTTTAACAATCCCTGGTGCTTTCAATACTCTTCTCCAGCAACACAATTCAAATGAATCCATTCTTCTCTGTCTTCCTTACTGATGTCCTACGTTCACATGCATATGAAGCCATTGAAAATACCATGGCCTGGGTTAGGCATGCCTTAGTCCTGGAAAGGCCTTGCTTTTCAACCCTTTTAGAAGTCTGTGCAGCAGATTTAGTCACTGTGCTGTGTCATTTGAACTCTTGACTGTTGCTTCCATGAGCATTGACTGTGGATCCACACAAGACAAAAAACCTTGACAACGTCCATGTTGTCTTCATTCATCGTGATGTAACCTATTAGTCCAGTTGTGAGGATTTTAGTCTTCTTTGCACTGAGTCATAATCCATACCTAAAGCTGCGATCTTTGATCATCGACAAGTGCTTCAAGTCCTGATCACTTTCAGCAAGAGAGGTTGTGTCAGATGTGTATAGCAGGTTGTTAATTATCCTTCCACCAATCCTGATGCCCATGTTCTTCTGCATATAACCTAGCTTCTCTGATTATTGCTCAGTATGATGAGAGGACACAATCCTGACACACACTTCTGATATTAAACCATGCAGTATTCTCTTGAGACGCAAGTGCCTTTTGATCCATGTACAAGTTCTGCATGAGCACAATGAAGTGTTCTGGAATTCCCATTCTTCTCAAGGTGATCCATAGTTTGTTATGATCCACAGAAATAAGTGCCTTGACATAGTCAATAAACACAAGTAAACATCTTTCTGGTACTTTCTGCTTTTGACCAAGGTCCATCTGACATCAGCAATGATACACCTTGTTCCACATCCTCTTCTCAAGCTGGCCTCAAATCTGGCAGCTCCCTCTCATTTTACTGCTATAACCAAGTATTTTGATCATCTTAGATTTCCATTACTCGTTTCTTTAATATCTTAGTATTATTCTAAGAATATTTCGCAAAATAAGCAATAGACCTCTAGATTTTTCTTTGTTCTAATTGATTAAACATAAAATGTTTACTTACTACCAAGTGCCAAAGTCTTAAAAATAAAAAAAACTGAACAAAGAAAAAAATTTAACTGTTAACAAGTTGATTCTGATGCCGAATGGCTCTATAGGACAAAATAGGTCTGCCTCTGTGGCTTTCTGAGCCTGTAGATCTTTACGGGGGAGAAAACTGCATCTCTCTCAAGCAGAGCAGCTGATGGTTTCAAAGTGCTTACCTCACAGTTAACAGCCCAATACATAGCCAGTCGCCACCAGGACTCCGAAGTGAGTACTATTTTAAGTGATTAGAGAGTTACAATAACTCTTAAAACTCACTTGGGTATCTTATAGTGCACTTTAACTACAGTGATTTAGGAAGAATTAAAAGCAAGTTAAAAGGGCCCTTGTTCCTTTGGACCACCTTTGTGGCAGCCTTATAGGTAATCTCCTCTATATAAAATAAACTATCATAATAAAGATTAATTACTGGCACAGTATGAATGACAAGTCATGGAATAAAGAATGAAATCATTACTGCTAAGGGTAGGGATGGAGCCCAATCTACCCATCAAATCACAGCCTGATAACCCCTCCTTGGAGGTGTGACCTTTGATATATGAAGGAGACTGAGCAGAGTGAATTTCTCTTTGGCTCTTTGCCTTCTGTTGGAACTGGATCCTGTATCTGGTTCCTCAGTTTCCTGGTGTGTCACCCACCGCTCCAAGTAGAGACAGTGGATTCATCCAGCCGACCTAGAATTCATTTACTTCTGCGCCATTGCATCCACCAGCTTGTGGTGCAACTCTTGCTTCATCGCCCTGCTTCCTGTTTGTCAGCTTCCACAGCTGCCTGAGTCAGCAGAATGCTTCCTTGAAGCTGACTAGATTTACCTACTTCTACAATTGTATGAGCCGTTGCTCTTTCTATATACAAACCATTGTATGAACCCATCTCTTTCTGGATACAAACCTGTACAGGTGTCAGTGTTTCTGCTTCTCTAGACATCCCAAACCAACACAAATGATTTTCTAACATTTTGAACTGCAGGTTAAATTATATAAAATATACTGTTGTGGATATATTTAAAATAAGTTAAATTATTTGCACCTATAGAAACTTGAGCAATTTAGAAGTATTATAGTGTTATTGATATTTTCATAACATTGGATTATACTAGCACTGTGTGGTATGAGACTTCTTGAACACAAAACACAAGTATGCTACTTGAACACAAAAAATGCACAGTAATTTATATGATTCTGAACTAGTTAATACAACACAAGCTTTTCTTATGACTAAATAGTCTGTCTGCAATTGTTTGTACAGTAAAATATATCATTAAGGTATTACTTGTGGAGATGGAATGGAGGCCATTACTTTATGAGGCTGTGTCTTTGCTTTGGTTTTATTTGATATGGGTTTTGTCAGCTGCATCTTAGTGATTACAATAACCAAGCCTAAGAACTTAACATTAATCCCAGAATAGCCCTGAATACTGTGTTAGGCTGGGTTTTCTACAGAAACAAAACCAGACCACTCATATATGTATAATAAAAACATGTACATCAATGAATAAATTTGTATAAAGAAATTAGCTCACACAGCCACGAAGTGGCAGGCCAACTCCACGACAAGTCCATGAATCAGATGCTAAACTTGAAGCCAGTTCTAACTCAAGCAGCTGCCAACGCTGGGGAACCAGCTATTCAAAGATGAACCACTAGGCAAGAGGACAAAAGGGATGTAGGACAACCACAGGTTGGTGGAGGCAGAATGACTGCCAGGTCACATGACCAACCACCTGTCCAAGTCCTAAGAAATCAAACGCAGGATCCAAGCAAAGAATCCAAGCAAAAGAAAAGGAGGGAGAAAGTTCACCAACGTGTCTTTTATGAATATCAAATGGGTCATCCTCCTTGGACTGTGATCACATTGAGTGGTTGCCCTGCACCCATAGCTTCTTACTGGTGCTAACAAATTGACCCCAAAACTAACTTTCACTTAAAGCTGAGCCCTTTATTATTTTGGCTATAATTACATAGTTCAATCCTCAATAACTGATAAATCTAGGAATGTTTACTGAAAAGCCCAAAGTTTTAAAAATTACATCTTGAAGAGTAAGCCTAGGAAAAAATAATAGAATATCTCAAAAACCATCTATTACTAATTGTCTCTAAAAGGGAACAAGTTTAAAATTTTCTTACACAAAGAGCACATAAAAAGTAGAATGCTTTGAAAATCTATGATATTTTAGAATGACAAAAATAGGAAACATGCTAGCTCAGTGAGAACACATGCATTTAAATGATTAGAGATACACGAGTGCGTCCTGAAGTCATGCATTGTTATTCAGCAGCCACTTATAAAAAAGAGTTTGTTTGCAAGTTCAATAATTAGTAAAACCCTCTTCTTCTTACTTCTATCCTTTCCTCCTCCAACTTTTTTCTCTTTCTCTTCCATATCATCTTTCTTCTTGTTCTCTAACCAAGTTGTCATACTATAATATAGACATATAATGTCTACCTAGTCATTCAAAGAATAAGCCCTACAATAAGTACTCTTCGTTCTTATCACTTTATGCACTCACAATTAGTAGTCAGCCTGGACAATTGTCCCAGTATTTCCAGTATTTACCCTGGAAAGCACTTATTTTTACCCACTCCTGACCATTGCTGGCATTGTCCTGGATCCGGCTCAAGCAACTTTCTCCTGGAAATGTCAGCACACACATCAGTAACCTTGCTGCTAGTTGTCTCCACTCAACTCTATCTAAAACATCTGCTTACAACTATTGATAATCTTTTAATGTCTCCGTTTTCTATAGGCTAGATTTCAAACTACTTTCCATGCCGGAAGTGTTCCTTGACTTATATTCTTTTATAAACATTTTTGTCAACTTAAATTTCATGTTCTAGAAACACTGAGTTGCTAATAGTTCTCTACTTCCCTTATGTTGCTCTCTGTCTTCAAGGATGGTCAACATTCCTTTTGATTGGGACTGTTCTGAACCCAGTTTTCAACTTGACAATTCCTACATTTTATTGTATGTGCATGACTGAGTTTATTCATTATTTAATATATATAAGTGGGTGTGTTGTCTTTTCCACAGCATTTTATCTATCTGTATTTACTTCTTTGGGATACAACATAATGATTGTAATAATAACACTCAATGCATTATGATGTATGAATTGTAGAATTCAACTGAGTATCTCCATTTGAAAATCTTTGCCTATATCAAAAGAAAATGTTAACAACTCAACATAATCTTTGTAATTCTTCAAAACCTTTATTCAGGAACCTTTTGAAATTCCAAAGTAGATCCAAAGAATTGCTGCAACTCATTTAAAGAAATTAGTATGTGGGAACCCTGATATAATCCAAGATTGTGTTGAGATGTTATCTATTTACACATGAAAATTCAGTGCACTGAAAAGCAACTATGTCCACTAAGTCCACTGCCGAGTTTTAGGAATAAGAGAAAGGGTGAAGGTAAAACCCATATTCTCTCTCAATGGATTGGTTGCTCAGTGGTCAGATTGCTGTTGTTATGCTAGTACATGCTCAGGTGTTTGTTCCAAGTCAGAGTGATCATACATACAACATGAAAGAGGCATTGCCCAATCTTGTGCCATACATAAGAACTGTTGCTGTCTTTGAGCCCATTTTTCGACCACAGTATCAATTCATCTTGTTGAGC
>NW_022111373.1:65504837-65505983 GCF_000313985.2 Echinops telfairi
AACACATCTTTCCTTGTTCTGTTAGAATGACTCCCTTTTGGTTTAATTGAAGGTTCCAAATTGAACACAGTTAAGTACATTAGCATTCTCATTCTCCACAGTTTATTGTAAGAAACACAGTCCATTCCGATGATGGAAAAGTTTGGGTAAAAATGTGTGGGGGGAGATCAGGTGCAATTTAATTTAATACTACAAAAATGAATAACAAGTGAAAAGAAGAAATCACAGTTCTTGTTAAAGGAATAAATAAATGGGTTGTACAACAAAACATTATGCTTACATTTCAAGAACGATTTGAGGCAAGAACTTAAACTTACAGCAGTTAAATTGTATCAGCAGATAGGAACAGTGAAGTTGAGACAATCCGTACCTATGTTCTCCAAAATACCCAGACTAACGCACAGAGCAAATGGCACTAACGCACAGAGCAAATGGCACCGAAAGTAGTCCACGCCGCCTCGAAGGCATTAGCTCAAAACAAGGCCCCACTGAAATGCTTCCACACGCTGAGGAGGCACTGGCACCACTCACTACTCTGTGTCAAGAAATCATAAGACAGCTGCTGACCAATTGTCTAGCTGTGATCAACATTTGCATCTATTCCTAATACAGAATTCACAAATTATAGAACAATATCATTGATGTAACATGCAAGTAAAATTTTGCTGAAGGTCAATCAAAATTGATTGCAGCCTTACATTGGAAAAGAGTTGCCAGATATTCAAAAACATTTAAAAGACGAAATGGAACAAGCAGTGTGTTAGGCAGAATTCTCTGGAGAAACAAAACCAGGACACTTATGATTGATTATATATATCTGTATATATATCTGTAAGGCAGCGGTGACTCCATGACAGGCCAAGCCTCTTAAGGCAGGCCTAAGTTTCGTTTCTCGAACAGCCTTGAGTTTCGTTTCTCTAACAAAGCCACCCTCTCCCCCAAAATGACGCTGATCACACCTGGAAAGGCCCAAGTGATCACAGTGACGCTTACCACACCTGAAAAGTCATGAGTGACCACAATTGGAACATCAGAGAGTGGACCCAATCAACCAAAAAGACCTGCACAACCAATTGTCTTCAGATGAAGTCATTGAACTCTGAGAGGGTGAGGGGGAATAGTTTCACCCAGTTTGTGTAACCTGTA
>NW_022111373.1:65507201-65508411 GCF_000313985.2 Echinops telfairi
CATTTGTTTTTGCTACTCTCCATTTAAGAGCAGGTTTCCAAGTCCCTTCTGACAAATGCATTAGGTCTTTCCTTTCTTTACTTAAAAAAAGTGTTATCAGCATTCACTTCACATATCATTCAATTGAATTGTCCAACAACATTAGGAAGAGTTTTTGTTAGTTTTTTTAAATCATTTTATTGGGGGCTTAATTTTACAATCATCACCAATAAAATATCAATTTCAGAACATTTTCTTCTAGTCCTCATTGTTGTTAGCTCCCCTACCCCGTGCCCCCATCCTTTCCTGCTTAGTACCTAGGCAATTGTAAGTCCAGTTATTGCCTATGTGGAACTACCTGCCCTGGATTTCATATATAGAAAGTCATACAAAACACAAGCAGCGGAAATAAAGAGCAAGCAAACAAGCAAAACAAAACAACAGCAATAATGACTAGACATCGAAAAACCTCAATCAAGAAGAAAGCAAAAATAGTACAATAAAAACCCCCAAACTGAAATAACTTTCAAATGGGTCAAAAAATGAGAAGAAATGATAATTTATTACATTTTAAATTAACTGCAGTTTTCATAATTGACTTTAAAGTGCTTTCTGTCTGATCAAAAGGCTTTTCACATCCTTTGATTACCACCAGAGGGGATTCACCATAGGCTTAACCCACATGAGTAACTTGAAAATGGCTTTGGGGCTTCTACTGTCCTCCCTAACCACCTGTAAGCAGGTATTCTGAATTAAAGTTCTGACATTATTCCCTCCTTTGGATTTGGATTTTATTAGTTACAGACCTAGATCACACAGATTGCTGTGTTCCTTCCATGTGGACTTAGTTGATGCCTCACTGAGATGGCTACTTATTTAAAGACAAACCTTTAAGACCTCACAGTCTACTCTTTCTGATAGCTGGCCATCATCTGGTTTCTTCACACTTTGTTAATGAATGCAGCTACATTTCTCTTTCTCATTCTTGCATGAAAAACCATATGATTGATCCAAGGCAAAATGGCCAATAATCAGTCCATTTTAGCTTACTAATACTTAGGATATAAATCTATGTGTTTAATTTTCAATATACCTAGATTCATACATCATATATGCTGTATTAGTCTGGCTACTTTGGAGAAACAAATCCACAGTGACTCATGTATAAGACAGAGTTTTATGTAAAGAAAAGGTGCATCACGAAAACATCCCAACCCAATGCTGCCCAAGC
>NW_022111373.1:65511010-65512020 GCF_000313985.2 Echinops telfairi
TGTAAGCTAAATATCTCTCCCACAAGAAGTGAATATGACAGTGGAAGTGTTGAAAGGGCACAGCTTCTGCATAGAGCTTTTCTTTTCCATTCACATAATGTCCTGTGGTGAAAGTGAAGTGTCAGGCAGAACATTTTTTTCAACTCATTGAGGAATGTTTAATTCATTCTGTATTTCTTTCCTTGTTGTTGAGTTATGCTGTGTGGGAAATATGA
This sequence comes from Echinops telfairi, assembly GCF_000313985.2. NCBI lineage: Eukaryota > Metazoa > Chordata > Mammalia > Afrosoricida > Tenrecidae > Echinops > Echinops telfairi. The sequence goes on from NW_022111373.1 coordinate 65,511,226, forward strand.
ACTAGAAGTCAAAGAACTAAACTCCACTCTCAGTTATATCACAGTCTCATTGATTTAGGTTATGGGATGTCACCAAAGCAATTATGTCTATTTTTCCATCTGTACAAAGAGAGACATTAATTTTGTCTACAAAAGACCTGGAAAGAATCAGTTCAGAAAAAGTAGCTCGCTTAATTAAGCTTCACTATGCTGGGCTGCAAAATTTAAAGGTGTTGTCAACAATATTTCATTTGGTTGGTATTTTTGATCATGGCATTAAATACAGGGATCAAGATGGGAGAATATAAATTTGGATTAAGTTATCTGCCCTGTTATCAACAAGTTTACAAGCCTGTGGAGAGACAGATGCACACAGCACAAATTATGACACGGAGATAATTTCCAAAAAATCAGACGCAATCAAAAGTGACTATAGCATAACATTTATTGGGATTGTTTGAGAAGGAAAGCTGGAAGTTTAAAGGAAATGATACCAGAGGGCTCTTATGTGTCATGCTTACAACTGTTTGCTTTAGGAGCAGTAGGTCTAAATTCTGGAAAGGTAGTTTCAGTCTAGATCATGGAAGGCATTGACTAACAGCCTGCAGGGGTGGGCTTTTCCCTATGGAACGCAAACAGCTTATCAAGAATAACTGTATATGAAAAATACTTAACCTGCCATGCATGGAAAAAGACAGAGAATGGAGGCAGAAAGCCAAACTGATATTCTTATCAATTTTTACATAATATAGTTATGTGAAACTATCCGATGTGGTGTCCTGGTTGAGGAAGAAAATGTGCTAGAAAAAAAAAAAA
>NW_022111373.1:65513396-65514411 GCF_000313985.2 Echinops telfairi
GTCATCTCTTACGGGGAATGGTTTCCTGAACCTCTCTATTACCACCATTGCCCTTCAGTAGAAGTGATCATTCTGTTCTTCTCGGCCAACATTTATTGCTGTTTTCTGTCAGGTATCTCAAAACAAAACAAAATAAATTCATTGCCATTGGTTACATTCCAACTCATAATGACTCTCCAGGACAGAATAGATTTACTCCACAGAATTTTCAAGGCTTTAAACCTTTTGGGAGATAACATCCACTTCTCTCTCCAACGGAGCTATGGACCCTTTCAGTTAGAAGTCGAGGGTTTAACCACTGTGTTGTCTGGGCTCTCCGTATGTGTACATTAAAGCACACATTTCATTATCACACTTCTTTTTGTTCCTGATGAAAACACTGGTCTATGTGGTCTCAATACATGGCCTCAAGGAATAGTTGGAAGGTGAGGGCAATCACATGTATGGATTCATATATTAATACCTTCATTGGGATTGGGAAGATGAACAGTTTGGATAAACTTGGGACTATAAGAAGAGATCTTGGAAATTCATAAGATAAGGAATGTCAGGTAGTGAATGGTGAATTTAGGGAATCTTAGATGATTTTCTGTAACCATAGTCAGTTATCACAGATAAGAACCATGAACAAAATATGATTCCAGTAGACTATTCACAATTTTATTTTTTAGTGGTGGTTAAAATCAAACACTCCTTGGTCAAGAAGACCTGGCAAAATAGTGCTGAAGAATAGGCAAAAAATATGTAATTGTCAGTGTCATATCCATTTAGGCTAATGAGTAGGCTCATAGGAGTAGTAATAAAAATGACAAGAGTATGATTTCCTCCAGTTCTTCCCATGCAGCGATGTGTTTCATACATTCATCACTGCTTTTTAGTAGGGACCAGATCAAATGCAGGGATGCACATGGTAGACAACAGGGGAGGAGGTGGGGATAGGAAAAAAAATGATGATAATAAGGAAGAAATAGGTAGCAGGGGCATGGGAGGGTATTGCTTATATCTCCACAGGGAA
>NW_022111373.1:65516944-65525590 GCF_000313985.2 Echinops telfairi
CACAATTTACACATATTTAGTCATAATGTGTGATAGTTAAAGATTGTGTCAACTTGGCTGACAAAGGATTCTCAGTAGTTTGCTAGTTAATACCTAGTAATCCTCCATGAGATAAAGTAACACAATGTAATGACTTACATAATGGGGTAGGCTATAAGCAGTCAGCCACTTGTAAGAAGATTAGGGTGGGGTGTAGCACCCTTATTCAGATTACAGCCGTGACCCAATTCATTGAAAGCAAAATCCTCTAATATGTGGCCTGCTTCTAATATACATGGGCTTTATAGAAAATTTTGCTTTCTGTTTTTCCTCCTGGGTCTGAATCCTTCATCTGGTTCCACAACCTCTGGTTCATTGCACCTTAGCCAATAGCCTGTCATATTGCCTGCCTATCCTGGGAGTCATCAGCAACCTCCCATCTGAACTGGTTGGAATTATTTACCTCTGCAAGCACCTGCCAATCTTGAGTTCATCAACCCATAAACTACTCTAGTCAAGAGAAGCCTCCAATCCATGATGTTGCCCAATTACCCAGATTTTGAACTTGCTTGCTTCTACAGCAGTGTGAGCAATTTTCTTCAGATAAATTTCTGTAAATCTGTAGGCATGGTTCATTGGTTTTGCTTCAAGAGAAACCAGACTAATAGAACACAATGCATGCTGAAATCTCTGTAAAGAACAAGAAGAAAGGTCAGCAGAAACCAAGAAATTAATTGATTTCTAAAAGTAGTCTGACTAAGGAATTAGCCTCCAAAGGGGATTATAACCACCATTGAAAATTACAAAATCCAATGAGTATCATAAATTCCAGCTTGATCTAGGTGACACTTTGGTCTCATAGACTTGTTGTTCAGAGGCAAATACCCAATAACCAACCCATAGGCATTGAGTTAATTCAGACCCATAGCAACCCTATAGGACAGAATAGAACTTCTCCTTGTGGTTCTGAGACATTTCATCTTTACAGAAACATACAATGTCTTCTCTCTCCCACAGGGCAGCTTGTAGGTTTGAGCAGCTGACTGGTGGCTAGCAGCCCAGCACTTAACCCATCAGGAATCTTAAAGTCAGGTTAGTGATCATATAGTATTATTATGCGTTTTGTCCATCCACTTGAAAAAGAACCTTACTCAGCATCTGGAAGCATAAAGAATAGTGGCCAGTCCTGAGAACGGTGCAGTTAATATGAAAAAAAAAAAAAAAAGATGGCAAATCAAACAATTTGTTTTGTTTTTTCTCTAACAAGTCATCTTTAAAAAAAATCACTGTACTAGGGGCTCTTACAGCTCTTATAACAATCCATACATCAATTGTATCGAGCACATTTGTACATATGTTGCTGTCATCATTTTCTTTCTACTTTCCCTCCTCCCCACCAACCCTCCCACCCTCAAGAACCCTTGATAAATTATAAATTATTATTGTTTTCATATCTTACACTGTCTGCTGTCTCCCTTCACCCACATTTCTGTTGTTCAGTCCCTCAGGGGGATAATTCTAATAAGTTTTTAATACCTTTGCTGCTAATAACAGAAACCTCCAAATATTTCTCCTGAAAAGATTATACCTTCTCTCTTTCAGAGGATAGCAGGGGGCCACACCCTCTCACATTCACCTGCGTGCTGGGATCACTTCCCAGATCATTACTGGTAGAAAAACCCAAAAGGACCAACTAAAATGGCTACTCAGGGTTTCTGAGATGATAAATCTTTACTGGAGCAGACGGCTTCATCATTTTCTTTTAAATCATGTTATTGAGGGCTCATACAACTTATGCATGTCAGACACTGTAAGATATGACAAAATAACAATAATTTGTAAATTATCAAGACAAAAGTAAAGAAAGGATAGCTGTTTCTGGGCCCCTAATAGGGAACCCATAATAGATTCTAAAATTAGAAAATGCTAGGTACTTCCACAGGCAATGCAGGAGCAGATGGGGGATAGGGAATTTTCCTTTCTGAAACAGCATGCGCATGCATGCTTTATTCCTCTGCAGCACTATCATGGACCTTCCATGATGAAATAAGGATGGATTAGAAAGAGTTTGCTCATTAGACACTCACTTTCCCGTAGTAAACCTTCTTTGTCCCTTGACTGGGTACCAGCTTAACGTGTCACAAGTTTTTGATGTTTGGGTGGTCATTTTATATAACAAGCTGAATTTATGGCTCAAAAAATAGAGTATGCTAGACTCCTGGACAATGTAATCATGCAAAACCCTTCATTATGGAAGGCATTTGTGAGCCACTTGTGAATGAAGCTTTAAAAAATGAGAGACTAAGTGAAGCAAATGTGCAATGGTAAGTAGATGGTGAAACTACTTAACTAAGTTCTAGATAGGACTGTAGAAGAGAGAAGATGAATAAATGATAACCTATTTAACTCCAATTCCTGGAAGACTCGAGTAGTTTTTCTACTTCTGGATAGTATGAGACGCACCTTCCACTCCTGCTTTACCTTGAAATCAAAATCAAATAATCTACATTGAAAACTTTAGACTTTCTGCACTGATTTTCATACAGCTAATAAATAATTTACAAAAGGTCAATTTAAAATAGTCTCATCATTTAGTGAGTAGACTACCTAAATATGCTACTCAAAAATGTACATTAATACATTTGTGGCCTTGGATTTAAAGATTGAAATATGTGTTTCAAGAATTTTTTCTCCTTTTCTACTATTTCCTAATTATCAATTCTCATTGAGAAACCCCATCAGGTAGTTGTGAAACATCTTAGTAATATTTATTAAAAATTTAACACTCTTTAGGGGAAAAAGTAATGACTTAGCTATTAGAATTCTTTTGGCTTTGGAAACTCTATTTATTAAAAACAAAATAAAAACTTTTTTTAGAGCCTTTTGAAAGTTCTCTTGTTTATACTCAAAAAATGATAAATGATCATTTTTACCCTGGCATACAGTTAAATGTTCTTTATTTAAGAGAGGTATACAGTCAAGAGTTTTGCTTAATATTCTTATGGATGAGTGTTTTAAACATTAATATTCTATCTTGGTTCTATAAGAGTTTCTGTCAATTTCTATTTTACCCAGGGATTTTTTTCCATTGCTTTAGGTATAAATATACAAAAACTCAGAAAAGGTGGAATTTATTGATATATTACTAGTGTTATGATTGTGACAGCTTGTCATATGCTTTGCAAAGAAAGTCATTAGCCAAATGGAAATTTAGGTCAGCTAGCATTTCTGAATGATATTTAGGGGATCATGGAAATTATTGAAAATATGCTTCGTATTTCATCATGCAAATGTCAAACTCGATTCCTCATTCATTTATTTACAGTCATGCTCCCAAACTTACCTGAATATGCAACTACTCAAGATTTTTCATCTAATAAAGTTTTATTCCCCTGCAGTTCTGATACTTGCTTGTGAGGTAAATCCTATCTCGGAAAGACTTTCTCACTCTTGCTTTCTCTCTCATGCACATAAATATTTATACATGCTATATGCACATGAACACGTGATCGGGAATAAATATATGGAAATATAAGAACATAACATTTTTCTCGAATGACTTCTAAATAAAATATGATCTGTGCTATATAGTGGAGAAGATACAAATTGAGAAGTTTCAGGAGCCTTAAAACTTCATCAAGGTGACTAGACTGTAAAAAATGTGAATAAGGAAAAGAGCTCACACATATAATAAAGTACTCAATGCCACTAAGACAACTGTGACTCATAGGTAGTGACTAGATAGGGCCTACTCTGCTCTGCAGGGGTTTCGAGGGTGTCCATCTTCACTGGAGCAAAAAGCCTCAGCTTCCTCCCCTGTAGCCGCTGGTGGTTTTGAAATGCTGCCATGGAAGTTAGTAGTCCAACTCTTAATCCATGATGTCCCCAGGACACCTACAGTAAAGAAAGCAAGGAGAAATCCGACAGACCAAACGTGGCTACAAAACTTTCAAGAAGTCTTGATGAAGGTTGCATCCTCCTTTATAATTCTCATGAAAACTTCTGTAATCTTCAATGTTTTCCAAATCAGTCCACGCCCCTTCAGATATTTAACCGTATTGATAGTGGCCCTGGTGCAAGAAAAAACCTTATTATTTGAGAAAAATACACATGCATACATGAATATATATTAATACATTTGAGTATTAAGTTTGTTAGAGCAATATGTGTTTTAATTTTAAGGAAAATCAGATTATGTGAATATTGGGATTTTATATTTTATCAATTCTCTGAAAGATCATAAAAGTACTTTGCGATTAGTTTAGCCTCTCAAAAATATTGGCTTTTTGGTTACTTGTTCTCTTTCTCTCATTTCTGCAGTAAAATCATTTCCATGATCAGGATCTACAATTAATTAATGCTAATAATTACAACCCTTGTATCCCTCTATAATTTCAAATTACAGCTACCAAATTTCTCCTTTTTGTCTTTTTTATTAATTCGCTTCCTCTAGCAATCTGTACAATAAATAAAAATGGAGGTGGACATATCTGACCAGCTCTGTCTTCCCGTAGGAGTCAGACAAATCTCCAAGGCCCATCCTTTACCTGTTCTGACACCAACCCTTCCTCCCAAACCATTCTCTATCTATGGTAGGTCCAAGGGTGCGTTGGGATGGTTACACAGAACCCACAGCCAATATTCACAAAAAAGGGAGTTTACTGGGCAAATACACTACAGGTTAGGATGTAAACAGGGCCGCTTCAGTCAGCAGACAAGTCTCGATCCAGTTCTTAGTCTTTCAACCACATGATCCCTTGGCTTTTGACTCCACAAGCCAGGAACCCAGCCGTCCTGTCACTCTGTCCCAAAGTTCCTTCGTCTCGGGCCATCACAGGAGAAATTACCTCATAAACTCAGCATGGCTCCTCTGAGTTTCCATGCACAGTCTGGGAACCATCTGGTCTCCGCAGCCTCTGCCATTTCACACCGAGGTCAGGAAGGTGCTTGTCCACGGGCTTCTGGATTTCTCTATTTTAAGTGATAGTAATTTTAAAATTAGCTTATTTTAAATGGTAGTAATCAATAAGGTTGTGGAGAATGAGAGCCCAGTTGTCAATATTCTTACATCTTAAAGGAACCCAGATAATCACACAGAGCAGGCTGAGTTAACAAAACAGTGACTTTTACTCAAGAGAACAGCTGGTCTGAGGTGACATCTCAAGGAGGAATAGTGAATGTTCTACTATTCTTTTCTGTTTTCTCTCTGACCTCCTCTTGACTAATTTAAAAGCTGAGAGAACAATTGGAAACCCAGTGGTATAATCCATTCATTGATATAGACTAGTCCTGGAGGGAAAACAGAATAAAACTAATATAGAAACGCATTTAAGGTATCAGAATGTGTGGAGAACTAGAAATGGAAATGACTATGTTCTTCATGAAGCCAGCAAGAGAGAGGATCAGAGGGCAGATTCTCTACAATGCAGAGATAATATTAGATAGCGACGAAGCCCACCTGTGGAGAATTGTGAAATTTGAGTACATAATTTTATTTTAGAGTAAAGAAATAATAAAAATGTATCATTGGTCTTAAAATTAATGATAAAGGAGGATTTATAATACCACTTTCTATTGTAATTTGAGATATGTTGGGGACTAATGGAAACAAAACGGACACAATTTTTTAAAAGGAAAACTTCATGTTAGTCTCTGTCCTGAGTGCTTTAAATATGTAATTTAATTTAAATAAAAAATCATAATTGATTTTATGTGTGTGTGTGCAAAGTGCACAAGTCTCCCACAATTACTAGACTTCTAGATAAGGACTAATTTGATAGCATATTACAATTGCAGGTAAGGTTTTTGAGTTCTCAGATATATTCTAGCTTTCATAACATTTCTCTAACTATATTATTAATGCACTGAAAGATATCTATATTTTTCTGCTTATAGCAAATATACCTACTGTAGTGTTTCTTGTTTGAAGGAATTCAACATGAACTTTGTGACTAAATCAGAGTTAATATGATTTCAGGATATAATATAGCTTATTTCAGTATATAACATAGTTTAAACAAGTACCAAATTGAGTTCACATTATTTCATGTATATATAAACAGATTACATGTTTAAACATGTAATATGCTAAAATAGAAATATTTCACCATATATTATATAGAAAAATACATATAGTTTATAAGTGCATATGCCATATAGTTATAGATTTAAGTACATTTCAGTGTATATTTATATACCATATATGGAAATATGTAGTATATAATGATATAAACTATATATATAATATATACTACATATATATTTATACTAATATATGGATGCCATGAGGGATTCTATATATAGCATATTTGTATATACACAAATACCTACATAATATATACAAATGATGGATAGCATTGAATAGAATGGGAACCTGTACATGGATCAAGGTTCATGAGGAATCTCTACAGGGATCAAAAGGCTGTTATAAGGCTGCAACAAGGCAATGGTGCAAGGTTTACAATCAGAAAAGTTGTGCATCGGATTATATCCTCCCATCAAACTTATTCAACCTGTTTGCTGAGCAAATACTCAGAGAAGCTGGCTAATCTGAACAGTGCATCATCAAGATTGGAGGAAGGCTTATTAACCACGTAATATGCAGATGACATAACCTTGCTAGATGAAAGTGAGGAGGATCTGAAGCACTGGATGATGAAGATCAAAGACAGCAGCCTTCAGTCTGGATTAGAACTCAAAGTAAAAATAAAGCAAAACCCTCACAACTGGACCAATAGGCAACATCATGATAAATGGAGAAAAGGTTGAAGTTGTCATGGATTACATTTTTCCTGGATCCACACAGTGCTCATGGAAGCAGCAGTCAAGTGATCAAAGGACATATTGCATGGGATAAATCTGTTGCATAGACCTCTTTAAAGTATTAATAAGCAAGGATGCGACTTTAAAGACTAATGTGCACCTGACCCAAGCCAGGGTATTCTTAATTACCTCATATACATGTGAAAGTTGGACACTGAATATGAAAGACCAAAGAAAAATCGATGTATTTGAAATATGATGCTGGCTAAAAGTATTGAAAATCATGGACTTCTAAAAGAACAAACAAATCTGTTTGGAGAAATACAGCCAGAATGATCCTTTGTGATAAGGAAGGTGAGATTTTATTTTATATCCTTTGGCCATGTTGTCAGGAAACAGCCGTTCCTGGAGATGGACATAATGCTTAGGTAGCAAGGGACAGCAAAACAGAGGAAGGCCCTCTACCCAAATACTCCCTCAATGCAAGAACACTTTGTTCTATTAAACTGGCACTCCATGATGCTCACCTTCCCGACACAATCGCTGAAGACAAAGCAGGTGCATAAGCAAATGTGGTGAAGAAAGTTGATGGAGGCCAGATATCAAAACATATAGTGTCTGGGGTCTTAACAGTTTGAAGATAAACAAGCAGCCATCTAGCTCAGAAACAACAAAACCCACATGGAAGAAGCACACCAGCCTGTGTGATCACAAGGTGGCTATAAGAGCAGGTATCAGGCATCAAATAACTAATATTAAATCATTTTGAATGAGTGGGAGTGCAGAGTGGACCCAAGCCAATCTGTAGGAAGCTGGACATCCCCTTACAGAAGGATCTCGGAAATGAGACAAGCCAGTCAGGGCGCAGTACAGCACCGATGAAACATAACACTTTCCTGTAGTTCTTTAATGCTCCCCCCACCACCACTATCATGACCCCAATTCAACCTTACAAATCTGGCTAGACCAGAGGATGTACACTGGTACAGATAAGAGCTGGAAATACAGGGAATCCAGGACAGATAAACCCCTCAGAGAGTAGCGATACCAGGAGGGGAAGAGGAAGATGAGGTAGAAATGGGAACTGTTCACAAGGATCTACATATAACCCCCTTCCTGGGGGAAGGAGAACAGAAAAGTGTGTGAAGGGAGACATCAGAAAATAACAATAATTGATAAATTATCAAGGGTTCATGAGGGAGGTAGGGTGGAGAAGGGAGGGGGGAAGTGAGGAGCTGATACCAAGTGCTCAAGTAGAAAGAAAATGTCTTGAGAACTATGATGACAACAAATGTACAAATGGCTTGACACAATGGATGGATGGATGGTGATAAGAATTGTACAAGCCCCCAGTAAAATGATTTAAAGAAAAAAAAGAGTTTAAGAACCCCCAATAAAATGATGTTTTAATTAAAAAGTTAACAATTAAAAAAAGGCAAGAAAAAGAAAAAGGCTCTCTAAGAGATGGATTTACAGAGTGGCTGCAACAATGGGCTGAAACAGGGGAACTATTGTGCAGGCTGAAGCAGAGCTTCATTCTGTGGTACACAGAGGTGCTACAAGTCAGAACCGATTTGATGGCATCTACCAACAACAGCATGATATATATTATGTACAAGATAGAAATGTAGCTGTTTCTGTATATTATATGTAATATTTGTTAAGAGAATAGTTTCAGATCGAATTGGTAATTATCTACCTAATTTTTAAAGCGATAGTCAACATAATGAATTCATTAATAGATGCTGAATTAAAATATGTTCCATCATAGAACTTTCTTCATAGGAAATGTTTCAATAATAACAGTAATAGAGAGTAGGGTAACATTATTCCAATTTATCATTAAATTAATTGTACCTGCTCTTCCAATCAATTCATATGCCCTTTTAGTATATTTAGGGTAGT
>NW_022111373.1:65526194-65534326 GCF_000313985.2 Echinops telfairi
ACCGAGACCATGAGACTAGAGTAAGAAAGCTGTGCCTGTGTTGAGACAATGAAATAGAACCCACAAGACGGATCTGTGGCCTTGGCAGCTCATGAAAGGAAAAAAGCTCAGTAGTTTTGGAAAGGAGTCTGTTTTGCAGTTGGGCTGCCCTTTGGATTTTTACTAGGTCTAAAAGAGCTTTAGTGCGGCACTGAAAAAAAGGAAGACCTTTGACAATAACGATTGACATAGTGGCTGCATCAATGGGCTGAAACATATGAGCAATTTTAAGGATGTCAAAGGACCGAGCCATGTTTTGCTCTGTTGTACATGGGGTCACTATGAATTGAACCTAGTCCATGGAACCTAACAAAACAAATGAGCTTCAGAACCTGACCAAGGCAGAGGCCAAGCGCACATGTGGCTGAGAGGCTAAGAACTAGAGAGTGCCTTACTTCTCAGCATGACAGCGGAGAATGCTGTGGACGGTTGAATTGTAGCCCGGTCATTTTGTAACCTGTTACCTTCCCTACTAAATCTCCATAATCATGAGTATTGTCTGTGAGGGTCATGTGGCTTTTGTAAGAAAGAAATCATCAAACCCAGCAGAGAAATACAGCGTCAGGATGGTGACTGTCAGAATGGGTTAAAGAAGGACGGAGAGTGGAGGCATACCTGATCTCTGCCTCACAGGAATCACTTGTGGGCCATGTGCAGTTGGATTCTTCTTCCCACTGGCAGAACTTGCTTTTTTTGCTTGTTAGTTGTTCAAAGAGAGTTACTACAACTTTGAGCTCTGGTAGAATTCTTACTAACAATGTGGTCATATTTTTCTCTGTGTCTTCTAGGTACTAGACAAGGGATATGAGTTAGATGTAAAGGAAAGGTTCCTGACAGTGGGAGCTATTAAACTTTAGAATGAGCTGTAACAAAGGAAGGCTAGAGACCTTGAAAAATGAGAAGAGTTATCATTTTAGTATGCATAAAAACAGGAGAAGAAGTGTCATTCAAGTTCAGACTAGTGGAACATCTAGCGTCCATATTTTCTCATTATCAATTCTTAGAATATGAGAGTTTCCTTCTCACTTGTTTACCTTAAAAATAGTAAAGTACTCAACTGTTTTTAGTTCCATTTGATATCTTTTTAGAGGGAATTTCATCTTATTTTAACTGTAATTTGATTCATCTCTTCATTTATTATAAATTATTTTAGAATATTAGTGAATTATTTCCTTTATTTTTCCTCCCATAATATTTAGACTTTAAGGATAAGTCCACAGTTAATTAATGTGTAAATTAATCCATGCTTTTATCATTTAGAATATCCAGCACTGTTGAGCACAATATAAATGACACCTTTCCAGGGTGAGCTTGCATGTGTCGGTTAAGAATTTCATTTAGCTTGAGAACATAAATAAAACCAGTCTCTTAATAGTAGAGGAAAATATAGACTGTTAAGTTTTGAAATAGGCAAGTCAAGGCTAATACAGCATGACCATGGTGTATTCAATATGTAGAAATCTTTTGTTATTCTAATTACTCTTCTGGAGGATAAATTTCTCACCTTACAGTCACAAGGCAACAACTGAAGCTCCACCCTTCATAACAATAATCTAAGTAGGAGAAAGAAAAAAATCAAACAGTCCAGTGTCCATTTCCTTTTAAACAAGACTTGCCTGCTAAACCAAGAAAAACAAACTCACTGCCAAGAATTCACTCCAACTCAGAATGGCCACAAGCCTATACATCTTTATAGGAGTAGAAAGCCTCTTCTTTCTCCCATGGAGTGGCTGATGGTTTTGAGCGGCTGACTTTATGGTTAGCATCTCAATGTGTAACCACTTGGGCCAGAACCCAATCACCTGCTCAACCCTACTAACAAGGTGACTGGCAAATATGCTTTTAATTTGGAAATATTTCCACCACAAATAAAATCAGAGTTATGTAGGAATAAACAGGAATAGAGATTGGATACGTAATGAGAATTTCCTACTATGTTCTCTCCATAAGCACCCCATGTTCATTATATTGAACCTCATCATCATTACCACATTATTTTCATGTTTCCTTGACTTTGCTCCGTTTGTAATTCCCTCTGCCTAAAATTCATCTGCACTTCTCTCTACCAGCTAAATCTTATCTATTTTACAGGCATATTGCAGATAGTGCCTTATCTATGAAACTTTCCCATTAAAATTCATTATTTTATTTTCTATTCCACTGGATTTTGTTTTATCATGCACTACTTATCATGAGTAATTTGAATTATAAAAGATTCACATATTGTATCCTTCTGGATATTTTTAACTCTAAGAGATTAGGGACTTGTCCTACTTATTTTGATGCCCCAAATCTGTGCCTTGTATATAATAGCTATTTAAGATATTTGTTGAATTCAGATGTAGATCCCATTTCATATAAGCCTAACTAAACTTTAGTAGGGGAGTGTGCATATGTACAAATATTATGTGTGTAAAAATGGGAAGGAACGAATATCTATATAAATATATATATAGTACTTATTGAAATATTGTGTATATATATGTATACAGATACATATCACAAATAAATAAACTCACTGTCATCTAGTCAATTCTGACTCACAGTGACAGTGTGGATAAGTAAAAATGTCTCTTTTGGATTCCTAAGGCTATAAATCTTTATTAGAAGAAAACTTCATCTTTCCCCAGAGTAGCATCTGGTGAGTTTGAACTAATGACTCTGGTTAGCAGACCAATGTGTAAATCACTATACCACAAGTCATCCATATGTACATATATGTGTCTGGTTGCATGTGTATACAATATATGTTATACTCAATTAATTATAACAGAAACTGGTGGAAAAGGGAAAATAAAGAATTGAAAGAAATAAGAATAAGGAAAGCCGCTGAGTAGATAAAAATTTAGAGTCAGGAGCTTTATTGACCATGATAAATAGAATAAATTCATAATAGTCCAGGAAATTATACATATACATATATACTATTGTATAGTATACATAAGTATAATAGAAAATATATTTTATATTACATGTAATTCTGTATTGCAGGATATTAATTGTTCTTTAATATAAATTTTATATGTAAAATAATTTATATTTTACTATAGCTTGTTAAAGACATGATATATATCTATAAATAAGTTTTCATTATTAGGCAGCATCAAGTGTATGGCAGTGAGTTTGGTTTGCTATATAATATATGAGTATCACATAGATTATATAGTACCATATATGGCTGTGTGTATATATATATATAACATACACATACACATACACATCTATATGTGTAGCCCAGGTAATATAGTGGGTTACAAGTGGGCTACTAACCACAAGTTTAGAAGTTTGAAACCAGCAGTCACTTTACAGGCAAAAGATGAGCTTTTCTGCTCTTGTAAATATTTACAGCCTTGGAAACCAGAAGGAGCAGTTGAAATCTGTCTTATCAGGTTGCTGTGAGTCAGCATTAACTCACCAGCAGTGAGCTTGGCTTGCATATGAATGTGTATACATATACACAAGACCATTGTTTCTCTTGAGTTTATTGTGCTTTCCAGAAAGATAATTTCCTCTCTTTAATTTTCTAATTGTGTGTGGCTTTTGTTAAGTGCAGTCAGTTCTGATAATGACCATCTGCACAGCAGAAGGAAACATTAATCAGTCCTATGCCATCCACACAATCCTTATGATTGAACCTATTGTTCCAGACACTTGTTGAATCCAGCTCATGGTGGATCTTTCTCTTCTCCGCCAAGACTCTATCATGAAAATGTCCTCCCCTAGGCACTGGTTCCTTCTTGAACACTCATCCAAAGTACTAAGATGAAATCTTGTTAAAGCTGGATAGCAAGGTTTCTAAGGAACATTTAAACTGTACTTCCTCCAACTAAGATTTGTTCATCCTCTGGCTGGTCATGATATATCTAGGATTCTTCACCATTCCACAATTTAAATACACTGAGTATTCTTGTCTTCATTATTTCTTCTTTACCTCTCATATACATATGAGCTATTTGGAAGCATCGGCTTGGCTCAGGCATACGTTAGTCCTCACAGTGACATCTTTTATCTATAACACTTACGAGGTCATTTGCAAAAGATTTTCCCAATGTAATATATGTCATATGATTTCTTGAATACTGTCCCATGTGTGTTGAATGTAGATCCAACTAAGATAAAAGCATTGACATTTATCTTGATGTTGTTTATTGGTCCAGTTGGAAGGATTTGTTTTGTTCTTTGCTGAGCTGTAATCCATACTGAAGGCTGTACTTTGTTTTTTCAGTCTTTTTCAATACGTGCTTCAAGTCCTGATAGCTTTCAGCAAGTACAGTTATGTCATCTGCATATAGCAGGTTGTTAATGAGTCTTTCTCCAATTCTAATGCAATGTTCCTCTTCACTGTCCCCTTGTTCCTTTTAATAACTATCACTTGGTCTATGTATAGGTTCCACATGAGCACCATTGAGTGTCCTGGAATTCTCATTCTTCAAAATATCAACCAAATTTGTTATGAACCGCACAAATGATTGTCTCTGGATACTCATAACGATGCAAATAAACATCTATCTTGTATTTTCTCTTTCAGCCAAGATCCTTCTGGTGTCAGTAACAATATCTCCCCTTGCATGACTTCATCTGGATTTAACTTGAATTTCTGACAATTCTCAGTCCATGTACTGCTGCAACCATTTAGAAGTATTTTCAGCAAAATCTATATACACATCATACTAATATTGTTTGATAATTTCCTTATTCTGTTATGACACTTTCTTTAACACGGGAACAAATATAGATACCTTTCGAAAGGTTGGTCATGTTGCAGTCTTCCAGATTTCATGGCCGAGGTGAGGGAGCACTTCCAGTTCTCCAGCAGCTTGCTGAAAATGTTCTATTGGCATTCCTTCAATCCCTAGAGCCTTGATGGTCAATAATGATTACTTCCTTCAATACCATCAGTTCTGAATCATCAGTTCTCAATGATCCAATCATACCATTCTTTTCAATACAACGACTGTGTGTTCCTTCGATCTTTCTATGATTCTCTCTGTACCATTCAATATTGTGGTCATAGAGTCCTTCAATATTGAACTTTGAGGCTTGAATTTATTTTAGCTTACTACATGTTACACATCTTCCTTTTGGTTTGGTCATTTCAGGCATTGCACATTTCATTATAATATGTTACTTTATTATCTCAAGTAGCTCTTCGAAATTTCCTTATTACTTCATCATTTCTTCCTCTCACGTGAGCAAGCTTCAGAGCACTGCATTATATCCATTTTGGTCTTTTTTCCCCCCAGTCTTTAATGACCATTTCCTTTTTTCCCCCTTATGATGGTCTTGATGCCATCTCACAGCTTGTCTGGTTTTTACTCATCAGTGTTCAGTGAGTCAAATTCATGGTTGAGATAATCTCAAAACCAGGTGGAATATTTCAAGGTTACATTTTGGCTCTCGTGTACTCACTTTAATATTTAAGTTTTAACCTGAATTTATATTTGAGCAATTTATGTTGTATCTGGAAGTCAGCCCCTGGTATTGTTTTTCTGGTGATATTGAAAATGTCTATAATTTCTTTACACTGAAGTAGTTAACTTGATCCCTTATGTATTCCATGGGGCAAACTGTATGTATAGCCATTGTTTATATTGTTGTTAAAAAAGGTATTTGCAATGAATTAGTTGTTCATCTTAATAAATTATCATATCATCTCTGGTATGATTTCTACCACCAATGCTACATTTTCTAAAACTAGATACTTCCTCTTTGTTTCCAACTCTCACATTCAAATCAAAAGTAAATATTGAGTGCATGTTTTATTGATTTCAGACTGCAGTAGTTCATTGGAATCCTTAATTTCTTTATCTTTGTTTTTTGTGGTTGGTTTGTAAAATTGAATAATAGTAATCTTAACTGATATTCCTTATAGACATTATAGTTTCATCCCAACAGTGATCACTTTCAGTAATACATCTTGAATTTTTTTTTCTTTTTGGTTTTGGGTTTGTTTGCTTAGAATGAATTCAATGCTACTTCTCTCCATCATTCCTTGCAGAGTAAACCATATGATCTTCCAAAATAAAGTAGACAAAAGCAGTCTATTTTAGCTCACTAATGCTTAAGATATCAATGTTTATGCATTGTTTTGTTTTTGACAACTTGTAATTTTCCTTAATTCATACTTTGTGAATTCCTCACTCTGCTTACTTATTTTGAAGTGTTCGCAACTGTTTCTTCTCATTTTGAGTTTTGCCACATGAGCAAATAAAGGTCCTCAAATCTTTGCACATAACTAAGTTTAGCTCTATTTTGAATGTCTTCCCCAGTTATATTTAACGCCTTTCCACCTGCGGGGCTCATCTTCTGGCATGCATCAGACAGTGTTCCCCTGCTCTCCATCAGTGTTTCAGAGACAGTGATCAGAGGTGCACTATCTTTCTCTTTTTCCCAGTTTTTGTTTTGTTTTGTTTTTTGAGCTTTAACTTCTGCTGAAAGCTTTCCATGTTAGGTAACTCTGCTGCTATTTCCATGTTAGGTAACTCTGCTGTAATATCAGTGACATAGCTTCCAACATCAGAGCAACAATAAGTCATTGCAGTAGGGCAAGTTGACAATTGAGATGTGGCTTCCCTATATGAAAACAATTTGACAAATTATACAATACAAACAGTCATACCAATACTAGCACCAATACCACTTCAACACCATCACGGGTATGAACAATAATAACACTGTAAACATAAGCACACATGCCAACATCAAACAGAATCAGTAATAGTAACCATGTTTGCATCATTATCGATACAAGTACAAGGACAATACCTTTCATTTATTTTATGTCAAAGAAAAGATGAATGTATCTTAACTGCACTAAATCCTCAAAATAAATAGACCATATGTTGCAATTCCAGTGATTTTCATCTTTATTTTAAGATGAAGGAACTGAGGGTCAGAGAGGCAAAGGAACCCCTTCAAGGTCGCTTAGTTCAAAAACTAACAGAGCCCAAACTCATTCCCGAGTGCACCTACCTGAACAACCATAGCATTCAGTCTGACTGTATTCTTTCTGCACATTCTATTCCCCAGTTTCCCCATATCTACTTTGTCCCCTTAAAATTATACAGACATTATGCCTCATTGTAGTTTTCAGAATGGGAATAATAAATTCATGAAATTTTACTTGAAAATGCCCACTGAACTTGCAAAATTACTTATGACTGATTGGTTCTTTAGCAATTGGTGATGGAAGTGCTCACCTAGTCATGCATTAAACTTTTGATAGCTATAAATTCTTTAGCCATTGAGAATTTATTACAATATATTTAAGATATACTTCTTAAATTTAGCATTGGGACTTAGATTTGCAAGGGTCCTCTTGGTAACAGGCCAGTACATCTAGATATTAATTTTGAAGACTTCCACACAAATCATGATATTCTGATACATCTGCGACCCAAGCATGAGACTAGTTCATGTGGACAGTGAGTGACCTTTTGTTTACATTTCTTCAGCAGAGAAGTCAGTTTTGCCTCCCAGTTTATCACACATATTCCATGCAGTTTATTGCACACATTCTATCCTTTTACATCTTTAAATTCAAGTTTCGAAATAAATGTATGAGCATTCTTTTAGTTCTCTATTACATCCACAAATGCTCTGAAGCCTGTAGACCTCATTTAGTGTTTATAGCATAATTTATTTCAGAATGTTTGTATAGTACCTTCTATTAACCATTTTAAGAGAGAAGAAACGATGTGGAGGGCACATTTCACCTCGTTTGTTTACCAAGGCCAAGTGCCACATGTTTCTAGTGTCCATCGCTCATTAACCTTATTCTGACACAACTTTTTTCTCCCACAACACTCTAATTTCCCCACACACCACTTTTCTGCTGGGTTCTATGATTTATTTCAGTATCCACACAAAACTCACTCATGATGCTGAAGATTGTGAGCTTTATTAGGGTAGATGACAGTTTACCATTAGGGTGAGAAATGCTTGGGATGAAATTGTTCAATCAGAGCAGTTTCCTCTCTGCCATGCCAGCAGACAAGCTTTTCTGTGGCCCTCAGTCTCTTGGCCTGACCTCTGCCCTGCTCTGATAATGTTACAAAACTCTATTAGGCCTGTCAATAAATGTTCAAAAGACA
>NW_022111373.1:65534888-65536975 GCF_000313985.2 Echinops telfairi
CTTGACCTCCAGTAAATAGAAAAATGCACATAATAAATCAAAGTGGGATCCTCATGTTTTTATTTATTTCAAGTATGACCTGTGCTTGGGTAGATGACTGCTCTCATTGGCCCACTGTGCAGCGTGCTTTCCCATGTCTGCTGATAAACATGGAGAGTGCTGTGGATTTTTCCTTTTTTCCTTTTTTTTAGATCATTTTTTGGGGGGGCTCGTACAACTGTTGTTACAAGCTATACATCACTTGTATCTGACATAGTAGTACATATGTCGCCATTGTTCTTTTCTAGACATTTACTTTCCATTGAGCCCTCTGGATCAGCTCCTTTTTCCCTCCACCCCCCACCCTTATGGCCCCTTGGTAGATTATAGATTGTTATTATTTTCATATCGCACACTGACCACTGCCCCCTTCCCCTTGGGTTTCTGTTGTTCGTCCCCCTGGATGAGGGTGTGTGGCTATGTGCCATTCATTGCGATCGGTACACCCTCCCTCCTCACCTCTCCCCCAATCCTCCTCCCCTTTCCATATCTCTATTCCCATTCCTGTTCCTGGGTTCCATGTGTTGTGAGTCTTATCTCTTGCCTACACCTATGTACATGCCCCTGTCTAGTCTAGATTGGGAAGCGGCACTGGGGTCATGATAGTAGGGGGTGAGAGGCCTCAAGGGATCGGAGGTATATTGCATGATCCATTGGTGATCTACTGCACCCTGATTAACTCATCCCTCCCTGCGACCCCTCTGTGGGGGGATGTTACATTGTCCCCAGATGGGCTTTTAATCTCCGCTCCAACCCCACTTATTCTCACCAATGCATTTTTGTTTGTTTGTTTGTTGTTTGTTGTGAATCCTCTGATGCCAGTTGCCCAGTCCCAATGACACCTCATGATCACATTGGCTGGCATGCTTCTTCCAGGTGGGCTTGTTGTTTCACTGTTGGATGGCTGCTTGTTTTATTTCAAACCTCTAAGACCTAATAGCCAGGCATGATCCTCTGTCTTCACCACATCTACTTATACACCCATTTTGTCTTCAGAATCATGTGGGGGAAGGGGGTGGAGCATCACAAAATGCCAATTTGGTAGAACAAAGTGTTCTTGTATTGAGGTACACTATAAGCTGAGGCCTAAGGCCCATTTGTAGCCTGATTGTATTGCCTTATAAATATATGTACATAGGCAAATACTTCTATTTTTATGGATTAATGTACTT
Organism: Echinops telfairi; assembly: GCF_000313985.2. NCBI lineage: Eukaryota > Metazoa > Chordata > Mammalia > Afrosoricida > Tenrecidae > Echinops > Echinops telfairi. The sequence goes on from NW_022111373.1 coordinate 65,536,100, forward strand.
ACACAAGTACACAGCTGGGTTAATACCCCTATCTATACCTTTGCTTCCTAGAGCTTCCTAGAAGTATCAGTTTCCTTTTTGCCTCCTCCTGCCCAACCAGCACTTTCCCCATTCTTCCACTTCTTAGTACGTCCTCTCAGCTAGATTGGTGTTGTTCTAAATCTCACAGTATTTGTACACCCTCCTAGATGTTGGTTTCGATTCCCCAGTTGATCCCCTGTCCATGGCGCCATCTGCTCCCCACACCCTTCTTCCTGTCTCCTTCTTCCCCCTGGCCCTCTGGGTCCATTGGCCCCATTGCTTTCTCCCTGAGCTTTCCTCCCATGCTCGTCCCATATAAGTAGGCAAACCAGCAATATCCTAGTCCAAACAATAAAAAAACAAGGTTGAAAAAAAGAAAAGGAGAGAGGGGAGAAAAAAACAACCCTACATACATCTAGGTCTGGTTCCTAGCCCCATGGTCCCTCCCCACTGGTCCTAAGGGAGATCCTGCCCCTCTTAGCCCGAAGTCCATTCTTGGGCTTACACAGGGGCTCTGTGGATTGGCATTACTCCAATTGCTGATCTGTTATGCTCCATACCTGGTTCGTCCTGCTGTGGGATATTCAGTCCACACTGCCTCCCTGCCATGTGTCCCCATTTTTGTCCTCTGTCCCCGTAGTGGACATGTCTTGAGTTGTTGGCAGTCCCACAGTCCTCTCTGTGCCTTAGCAGCTCCATTCGGGGACATCATTCATCGGGCTTGGTGTGCCTATATGGAGTCTCCAGGCATCCTCAAACTATGGCCCACTGAGGACATTTATCCGGCCAGCCGGGTGTTTTTGCCCCACGTGTTTTTTTACTTCAAAATAAGATATGTGGAGTGTGCATAGGAAT
>NW_022111373.1:65538499-65573909 GCF_000313985.2 Echinops telfairi
GGTGAGATAAACATCTTGTTTCTTTTTTCTACATGTGGATATCCATTGTTTCCAGCACCATTTGTTAAAGAGGGCATCCGCCTCCCACTTGATGCTTTTGGGGCCCTTATCAAAGATCAGTTGTCTATATGCTGATGGTTTTACTTCTGGGTTTTCTGTTCTTTTCCACTTGTCTGAGTATCTATCGTTATGCCAGTACCATGCTGTTTTGACCACTGTGGCTGTGTAGTAGGTGTTAAAATTAGGTAAAGCAAGTACTCTGACTTTGTCCTTCTTCTTGAGGATTCTCTGATAATTCTGGGCTTTTTCCCTCTCCATATGAAATTGGTAGTCAGTTTTTCAATTATTTGAAGAAGGTTGTTAGTATTTGAATCAGAATAGCATTAAACGTATAAAGTGCTTGGGTAAAATTGACATCTTTACTCTGTTGAGCCTTCCAATCCACGAACATGTCATGCTCTTCCATTTGCAGAGGTCACTTTTGATTTCCTGTAGTAGGGTCTTGTAGTTTTCCTTGCATAGGTCCTTAGTTTTTTTTTTGTTAAATACATTCCTAGGTATTTCAATTTTTCTTGGCTATTATGAAGGGTACTGTCTTCTTGATCTCCTCTTCCATGGTCTTGTCCGATGTGTACAGCAAACCTATTGATTTCTGTTTGTTGATCTTGTATCCTGCCACTCTTCCATATTCCTCTATCACTGTAAGTACTCCTGTTGTGGAGTTTGAGGGATTTTCTTTCTTTCTTTTTTTTTTTTTTAATACTTTAATTGGGGGCTCTTACATCTCTTATCACAATCCATATACTCCTCCAATGTGTCAAGCATATTTGCACATATGCCGCCATCATCATTTTCAAAGCATTCCCTTCCCACTTGAGCCCCTGATATCAGCTGCCCATTTCTTCACCCTCTCTTCCCCGCCCTCCCTCCCTTATGAACCCTTGATAAGTTATAGATTACTTTTTCCATATCTTGCTTCATCCTCCATCGTCCCTCACCCACTTTTCTATCATTTGTCCCCCTGAGTGGGGATTCTAGAATGATCCTTGTGAACAATTTACAGAATTGTGTCTTCTGCAAATTGTGATAGTTTCACCTCCTCCTCTCCCCAATTAGATACCTTTAATGTCCTTCTGCTGTCTTATGTTGTTAGCTGGGACACGCAGTAGGATATTGAATAGAGGTGGGGACAAGGGGTATCCTTGTCTGGTCCCCTTTTTCAGTGGGATTGTGTTCATCTTTTCTCCTCCATTGACTATGATGTTGGCCGTTGGCTTTTTGTAGATAATTTGTATTAGCTTGAGGAATTTTCCTTCCAGTCCTATCTTCATGAGTGCCTTAATTAGAAATGGGTGTTGGATGTTGTCAAATGCTTTTTCTGCATCTATTGATATTATCATGTGGTTCTTATACTTTTTCTTATCAATGTAGTATATAATATTTATGGATTTTAAACCATCCTTGCTTCCCTGGGATGAATCCTATTTGATCATGGTGGATGATATGTTTTAAATACTTTTTTTACTTTATTGGCCAATATTTTGTTAAGGATTATTTCATCTATGTTCATTAGAGATATCAGTCTGTAGTTCTCTATTCCTGTGGAATCTTTGCCTTATTTGGGTATTGCATTAGTTTGGGTAGACTAGAGAAACAACATTCATAGACACTCATATTTCATAAGAGAGTTTTATATAAAGGGTAATTGTACATTAAGTCTCCCAACCCAATCCAGACCAAGCCCATAAGTCTGCATTAGCCCATATGTCCAACATCGATCTACAAAGTCCTCCTCAAATTCACAAAACACATGCAGTGATGCTGAATGCAGAAGGAAAGCTAATCAGTGAGCACATAAACATCTCAGCACTGGCAGAGGTCTCCATGCAACTTCTACAGTACCCAGGGCAACATCAAGGTAGGTACATGTGGCTTCTTCTCAAGGATGTCTCACAGGAAGCTGAGATGTCTTGCCAGCGAAGGCAGAGAACTAGCTAAGGCAGCTGCCCACTGGTCTGACCATCAGAGAACAAGAGACCAGGAAGGATTCTTAGGCAGAGGATTTTTTTTGTTTTGTTTTTGTTTTGTTTTGTTTTCTTTCAGCTTTAGAAGATATTGCTCCACTCTCTCCTTTTCATGGTGTCTGATGATAGGTCTGAGTATATTCTTACCTAAACTCCCTTGTGTGTAACAGGCTTCCTTTATCTTGCTGTTCTTAAAATTTTCTCCTTTTCCTCAAAGTTGGATGTTTTTACTATTATATGTCTTGGGGAGCTCTTTTTGGGGTTTAGTCTAGTTGTTATTCTCTCAGCTTCCTGTGTGACATCTATCTGATTCTCATTCATTAAGGTGGGAAAGTTTGCTTCCAAATATTCCTTTGCTATCCTAGCTGTCCAATTGTATGCTGTGTCCTGCTCCAGTAGACAAATTATTCTCATATTATTCCTCTTCATAGCATCTGTCAATGATCTCGGGTTATCTTCTGCTCCTTTTATTTTCTTATCTGACTGTCTTTCTCAGAATTTTCATTTTTTAAAGCAAACAACTTTAAAAACAAACAAGTACAAAGATCCTTTATTGGTTTGCTCTCCTCTTTAACTAATTCCCTTTTTACTCTCTTTGCTGTTAGGCTTGGTTGTCTAGAGAAGCAAAACCAGTGATATTCAGATATGTTTAAGAAAGGACTTTACATTAAGAAGTGATTTTATATCGAGAAGACATTCCAGCCATGTCCAACTAAAGTTCATGAGTAGGATGCTAGATGGAGCCCTCTTCAGATCACAAGGTTGCAGGCTGATGGCACGTAAGGGTGAAGCTGGAAACAGGAGATCACAGGACGGTGACTGTGGATCTAAGGTCTGTGGGTAGACAGCAGGGCACCAATAGCTTTTCATGCCTTCAGTACACTTGGGGTCACCCTGGAGGCAGAGATGGAGTCCCAATTAGGAGGGAGGTAAAGGAGCAGAGAAAAGAGAGAAAATCTCAATATCTATCTTGTAAAAAGAGCACATTCCCATGGAGACATCATCAGGCCGTGTTCTGATTGATAGCTTGGACTCCTACACTTTTACACAGGGTCAAGTTAACATAATATCAACTTAAAAGACAGACTACACTCAATCTCCACTTCTTTTTCTTTCCCTTCTTTTTTTTATGATGACACCTGTTCACTGATCAAACTTCTCAATTATGCTCTGGTTCTACATTTTTCATAATTTGCTTTTGTTTATAAAAGTTATCTTTTGTAATACCCTAGTTGAGCCATGCAGTTACAAATTTCTTGTTTAATATGTCTCTCCATATTTATGTCTCAGTTTCCTCATCTAAAAATAAAATATACCAATTTAATTTCTAAATATGATTTCAATAAAATTTTAGTGAAGATAAAATGCATTAGCTTTGTCTTTGAGAGAAAATAGAGATATTTCATTGTGTTTCCCTGGATGCTGGTGGTGCTGTTCTTATTGTCATTGATTCTGTCAATGACAGAATACTTCTAATATTGGTGTTCATGCTTACAGTGTGATTAGTATACATAGCTGTATTAGTACTGTTGATGGTATTGGTATTTGTGGCAAGTGTATTAGTATTGGTGATGTTCTTAAATTATTATATCTATTTGTATTGTTCTTCCTGTTGAGGTTGAATTACTATTGGAAATTTTGGTAATGATGTTGATATTAGAATTTTTGTTAGAGTTGGTATGTTGATATATGTATTACTGTTGGTGTTTGTACTTGTGTTGCTATTAGTATTGATGTTGGCATTTATGCCAATGTAAGGGTTATAAGTTGACAACTATTAGCATTCAATAAAAGAGGAAACAGGCTCAAATTCAAGTTATTTGTCAAGGAGAGAACTAATAAAAGAACAATATATGGAAAATTATTTTTGACAAATTAGAAAATGAACATTTTCCAAAGAAAGGGAAATTAAATCCCCTAAAATACATCAATAAAATAATGCATAATTACAAAGCTGTCTGTTTTGTGGACAGTAGTTATGGTAGTAAGATTTTATGCCAGTTTGATCCTGTATGAAAGCATGAATTTTTAAGTTTAACCTAACAATTAGGTCAAAGCCTGATAATGTTTCCTAGGGGACCTGGTCTCTTTAATAAGAAAGACAGTAAGGAACTATCTTCTCTCTGGTCCTTTACATTCCTTCTTGCTGCAACTCTGTGTCTGCCTGCAAGGACAGTAGCATGTGAGCCACTCAAGCCTGGGAAAAGTTAGCCTGCTGTCTTCCCATCAACCTTGACTCCACATATCTCTGAACCCACCAGTCTGTGAGCTCCCTGCATCTGGCTTCACCTTTCTGCATCATAAGCCTGCAGCTATTTGAGTCTGAATATTGCTCTAACTAGCATTGGCCCATGGATTTGGGCTGAATCAACCTGGGATGCTGTGATAGCTACATAATCTTGTGTCAATTTGAGGGTATTATGAGTGAAGGGGTGGAGTCTGTCAATCAGGTCATAGCCAATGATGCCTTTGTGTGGATGTGATTTCTCATAAGGATTATGGGAACATCCTTTTTACCCCTTAGAAGTAAGCCAGACTCTCTCTTTGCCTAGATCTTCTTGTTGACAAGTGACATGGAGCCACGCTGATGGCAGCCAGAGGCCTGAAGATGCTTCTACCACCACTGAATCCACAAGACTTTTCATCCACTGACCTGTGATCTTCCTGCATTCGGCATCATTGCATGTGTTACGTGAGTCTAAAGAGGAATTTACATCCTAGAATGGGACATATGGGTTAATATCAGACTTATGGACTTGATCTGGAATATTTTCTAAATATACAATTACTCTTTGATATAAAGCTCTTTATGTATGTGTATATATGGATGGCTCTGAATTTGTTTCTCTAGCCAACCCAGACTAAGATAGATGCCTTCTTGATATAAAATTAGTCCTTAATATAAAGTTCTTTCTTATAAATATAAGAGGGTCAGTCATTTTTTATCACCCTACTTAACATATTTGGTATCAAGAGAAGGGGGTTCTAGAGAAACAAACCATAAAGATTGGAGAATAAAGTCATGTTTGACCTCTCCTTATAGCTATCTAGTGGAATTGGGTTTCCCTTGTCCATTGGAGTCCTGGTGCTGTGCTGGTTATGTGTTGGGCTGTGATCCACAAGGCCTGTAGTTGAACACCACCTGCAACTCTGTGGGGCAAAGACTGGGCCTCCTACTGCCTTAAATAGTTACCATCTCAGACACTGACTGAGTCAGCGCTGACTCCATGGCAGTGAGAACATTCTAGGTAGCCAGAGGAGGTCAGCTTTGGTCCTCTAAGAGGGTTGCTCAATTCATGTGTTAGTCCAGGTAGATTAGAGAAACAAATCCAAGAAGACTCATGTGTTTAAAAGGAGTTTTATATCAAAGAGTAATTGTATATTAAGAAACATCCCAGCCCAGTCCAAATCAAATCTATAAGTCTCATATTAACCTATATGTCTCATACCAGTCTATAAAGTCATCTTCAGACTCACACAACACATGCAATGATGCTTGATGCAGAAGGATTAAAGGTATGACAGATGTATGATGTTAGATGTAAATGTGATTTCATTAATATATGGACATTATATATGGCTCAAAATTGGGTACAGATGCCAAGTTGGCAGTGGGTGGACTGTTAATTGTGCCAACCTGGCCAATAGGAACACGTGAGATTAAACAGTTTGCAGTTTGATTGGAGGGAAAAGAGATAAAAGGCTCTGCAGGGCCTGCTCCATGCTCTCTTGCTTTCTGGTGATCAGGGCATGCTGAAACGTGCATGCTGCTGCTGTAGCTAGTTCTAGGCTTCAACCTGCGAGCTGCACTACCTGCAAGCCAGGCGAATCTGTGAATTGTGCTGCTAGAGCTTGAGGATCCTTTGAGACCTGCTTCACCAAGCTGCTGGGTGTGTACATTGCTTGAGTTTGAGGCTGATGGATTCTGTTGCCTTGCATTGCTTGAGTTTGATATCCCATTGGGGCCTGCATAGCTCAGATCCCAAACTACTGACTCTTAGTGACCCACCCTGCTGTTTGCTGCCTGTGGGCAGACTGCTTACCTTGCCCCAGGGAGAACTCTATCATCTGCTTCCTTGACCTTGAACCTGGCAGCCTATGAACTTTCAGTATATTAACTGTTAGATGGAAGTGTGTTGAACTGAATTCTTGGTACTGCTGTGTAGACTAATTGGCTGTTATGTTCCTTCTCAGTGTATAAACCTGAATATATATATATAGTGTATAAACCTGTATATATATATATAATATACACTCGTGTACATTTTTACACACACACACACATAAAATAATAAGTGTCCTGGTTTTGTTTCCCTAGAAAACCCTGCCTAACACAATTAGTATGTGGAGCTAGATGGGAACAAGTAGCTTTGTGAGAGAAATAGGGAATGAGCACTTAAACTAAAACTTTCGATTTGAGCATTGTTTCGAATGCAAGTGCTTTTTGACTTCGTGGGCCAAAATCAATGTTTAGATAAAATGGTTGATAGAAGGCTAGGCCTGCTGGAGACTCCCTGCCAGCAGCCCAAGGCTATATGCATATGAATGATATAGTCTAAGAGAACTCTGAATTTGAATATTTTTAAAAGAATTATGTTTAGGATCTGGCTGTACTAAGATTATATTGATTTCTCTTACCTACTACAATAGACATAATGTGTGATAGAAATGAACATTGGAAATTATATTCAGAGACCCGGCTGCCTTCAGCCTTTGCAATTCAATTTGCTTGAAGGGGCATTAAGAGTTCCCTGGAAGAAATGACTTTTGTTTTAAAGCAAACTAAAGATGGCTAAGAAAACATAAGCCCTATGAAGTTCCTTGAGTGTTGGGACATTTGCATTTGAAAAGACACGCAATTAGTTAGAAGTGTTAGGAGATTAAAAAAACAATGTGACTTTGGTTTTTTTAATTTTAACAGGCAGTTTAGCTGTGAATGCACTGAGGCTGGAAAAGTCTCTGTCCATTGGAGAACCAACCCCTCTATGATTGAAAGTAAAGGAAGCCTGAAGGCAGATTGGAATGCTCATTAGATGACCACCTGAATTCACTGGCTAAGTGGCAGTAAGAGAAGTGCAGCAATGGAGAGGCAGGTTGAACATGGCCTATGACACCCATGGACCTTGTCCACAGAGACTTGCAGAAAGATGAGAACAGGCTGACCTGAAGTTTAAAGAGTTGTGTGGAACCCTAGTCTATGGCATGACCTCATCTGAGGGGGCTAATGTTGATGAGAATATGTGAAGGGGCCAGTGGTATAAGGTGGAGGAAAACACGTGTGAAAATCCCTAGCTTCTTACCATACTCATTGATCTAGCTTGGATGGCTAGGACTGAGTACCCAGAACTTGATTGGATAAAGAGGAAAATGTTTAAACCTGCGAGTGGTACACATTGCTTGCTGACTTGATGGGTGGCCTGATTTAGATTTGAATTTGCCATTGGATGCAAGGTTCCAACTGGAATGAAGATTCTTCACATAAAATAACATACTTTTCTTCTTGGAGCACTGAGTTGATCGGTATGGTCAGTTTGGAAATTGCATCTTCACAATGTAGTGAGATAAAGGCAGAAAGTGGCCAGCCTGCATCCGCTCATGGTTGCATGGTTGTCTTTAGTCTTAAATATGTGTAACAAAAGAGGATCCCCACTCAATAGCTTTCACCTTTCCTAATGAATCAAGAGAAGAGAGGGTTGGCAGAAGGTGTGGATAGAATCAGTGAGTTCAAGTGTAGGAGAACGGTAATCATTAGGCTTTAAATATTTTGTTTTATTCACTTAAATGTTCTCTTCACTTATAAGATGTAAATGGGACTGGTACATTTTTTGGTTGTATCCTGTTAGGTGAGAACATGGTCTTATTATTGTCTTTATTTGGACATTAGGTATGGTTAAAGAGTTGTGTACAGGTATCAAAATGATAAGGGTTCATCTATTGTGGTTACATTAAATGTCAACTTGATGGTAGCTGTGTAGAGGTAAGGGTCGAATCCAACCTGTCAGACAAGTGGTGGCCTGATGATGCCTCCTTGGGGGTGTGGTATTTTTATAAGAGAGACAGTGAGACTTCTCTCTATCTTTTCCTTCACTGTCCTTCTTGCTTGAGTTCTGTGTTTGCCTTCAGGGACCACCCCATGTATCCACAAACACTGGGAGCTGTCAGCACCCTACCACATTCCCACCAACCTTAGATCCATGCAAATATGCATCCACTGGCCTGTGATCTCCCAGCTTCCACTTCACCTTTCTGTGGCATGCCAGTCTGCAGCTATGTGAATCGAAAGTTGGCTCGGTCTACCACTGAAGCCGTGGACATGAATTGGACTGAGCTGGAGTAGCTTCTTAATATAAAATTAAATCTTGAAATAAAGATTTTTTTTAACACATATGTGTATCACTGACTTTATTTCTCAAGATAATGCATCCTAACACAGCATATTATCAGAGCCAATGGTACTGAAGGAAGAAGTCAAGGCTGCAATTAAGATACTAGTAAAATACAAGTTTTTGGAATTAATAGAATGCTAATTGAAGTGTTTCAACCAACTGATGAAGCACTGGAATCACTCATTGGCCCATCCCAAGGCATTGGGAAGACAGCTACCCAGTCAACTCATGGGAAGAGATCAATATTTAGATCCATTCCAAATAAAGGCAACCCAACAGAATGTAGCATTTGTCACAGAATACCACTAATATCACATGCAAATACATTTTTACAAAGATCAATCAGCAACATTTGCAGCAGTATATCACCAAGGTGCTATCAGAAATTTAGGCCATATTCAGAAGAGGAAGCAGAACAAGGGATATTACCACTGGTATCAGATGGATCATTGATAAGAGCAGAGAATACCTAAGATATTTCCTTGTGTTTTATTGACTATGCAAAGGCATTTGACTAAAGATCATAATAAACTATGGGTAGCACTGAAAATAATAGAATTTCAGAACACTTTATTGTGCTTATGTGGAATTTGTACATGGATCAAGAAGCATTTGTGTGAACCGAACAAGGGAATATTGCATGGCATACAATAAAGAAAGGTTGGGTTGTATCTTCTCAGCTTACTCATTCAATCTATATTTTGAATAAGTAAATGGAGAAATTGGACTGTGGAGAAGAGCATGGCATTGGAGGAAGATTTATGAACAACCTGTGGTATGCAGATGACATCACCTTTCTTGTTGAAGGTGAGGAGGATTTGAAGTACTTGCTGATGAAGATAAAGGATTTGACTCTTCAATATGGATTGTAACTTAATATAAAGAAAACAAAAACCATCTTAACTTGTCTAATAGGTATCACCATGGTAAATGGAGAGAAAAAAAGACGTGAAGGATTTCAGCTTACTTGGATCCACAGTCCATGTTCATGGAAGCAGTCGAGAAATCAAATGACACAATGTGCTGGGTAAATCTGTTGCATAAGACTTCTTGAAAGTGTTGAAGAGCAATGATGTCACTTTGAGTACTAAGACCCACGTCATTATATTTTCAATCACCTCACATATGATTCTATTATGTTGTATATAATGTGAGTATAATATATCATTTACTGTTATATATATATCATTGTAAAATAAGTTATATAAAAGTTATTTATAGCTAACACATATACACACACATGTGTGGAAGAAGGGAACTATCAGTTCCAATATAACTATCAGTCAGAGTTGACTAGATGGTAACTAGTTTGGTTTGGTGTATAATGTCACTTTGAGTCCTGGCCCAAGCTAGGATAGTTTCAATTGCCTCATATGTAAGTGAAAGTTGGACATTGAGTACATCTGACTAAAGAAGCATCAAAGCATTTGCATTATTGTGCCTGGTCAATTATTGAAAGAACTATGGGAAAAGGACAAGCACATTTGTCTTAGAAGAAGTACAGGTAAGATACTCTTTAGAAGCAAGAATGGTGAAACTTAAAGTCTCATTAGTTGGACAAGTTATCAGGAAAGAAGAGTGCTTTTGAAAGGCCATCATGTCTGGTGGAATAGAAGAGCAGTTAACAAAGGAAGGTCCTTGATTAGATAGATTGACACATTGACTGCAGCACTGGGCTCCAACCTGACAAACGTTGTTAAGATGGCAAGGACTGGGCAGCATTCCATTCTTCCATACACAGGGTCACGGTGAGTTGGAACCTAACTGACAGCACCTAACAACAATTGCAAAATAAACATACTATTCTGATGAAACTTGAACCCTCTCTTTCCTTCCCTAACACATTTACCAACACATTGGAATGAAGTCAAGATTCTTAGTCTATATACTTAAAAACCCACGTCGTCCTGGGATTACTTAGATACCAGGGAAATAAACATTCCTTACTCTATATGCCCAACATTTATCAGGATAACAATTAATTTGACTTAGCATTGTAAGTATAATGTGAAATACAAATTTTGAAAAATTATTTTAAGAAAATGTACAGGATTTTTAGTCTGTGTTGAATAAATGTTAAAGTACATTCTGCTTTGACACAGAGTAGGTCTAGGCTGAAAGTCTTCATTTGGGTAGCAGATATCAGTAGACATTTTCCTGTTATTCATCATTGGCCTCTCCTTATTTTCCTATGATCCCATATCTGTTGCTAGAAGAGCATATTACACTTTAATTACATTAGATAAAATATGTTAAGCATTCGTGTCAGAGTTTGCATGAATAATTACTAAGAAATGACTCGTTAATTTGTCACTAGTATTTAGCGCACCTTATCTCAAATTGGGTAGAGCAAATGATGTGAAAGCATACTATTTCAAAAACATTTTTATTTGTTTTTATCATAGTGGTTCTATAATCAACAGCTTATTTGTAATCATTTCCCTAATTAAAATAGTTCAAAATTCAGTTATTTCCAAGAATTAATTTTAAAAGTCTACTTACTCAATGCCCACACAGTGGCCTGATACATAAGGAATTGCCATATTTTCTGGGACTCTGTCTGAGACTCCATGTTACATACAGAGGAATATAGAGAGAGTCATCACTCATATGACGGTTGTGCGTGTGGGAGGTTTCACTGCAATAAGGATCCAAGATTCATGCCCCAGTTTCCTATACCATAAAAATCAATTCTATAATCATCAGCAAAAAGGAGCATTCTAACTTCTTAATCCCTAATTAATAGTAATAGATTTCTTCCTCCAACTTCAGGGTATTAGGAAACAATAGTTTTGTTTTTGCTTTTAAATTCCTGAATGATCCTAGTGGTGAATCTGAGATGTTAGTTCCCCTGGTAAGTCAGTTTTGGATTGTTCAGAAAATTATTCCATAATTCCGTTTCCTTTTAGGACCTCCTCATTCATTCTTTTCCTGTTTAAAACATTTTAGTGCTTTCTGTTACTTGTAATGAGCCTTGACTAGATACCAAGGGCAAAAGGAAAATAAAAGTATTTTCTTCTAAATATTATAAGCTGTAGGTATAGTTAAAATATGACTATTTGCATAGATTTTCAATAAATATTTAACATATTATAAATATGTATTGATGAAGTATTTCATACATAAATGGAGGAGCACAGAAAAGGTGCATAAAAGTCAGAATACAAGAGCGAAAAGCTATATGTGATCTGAAAAGAAATAAGTCATTATCAAAGCATGCTAGCAAAAGAAACTTCTGCCAAAGCACACGTTATAAATCAAGCCTCTGACATTATCTGCCAACCATAGAAATAAAAAATAATACAAACCCACATCATTCTTTTTAATAGATAAATGAGTTTCTATTTTGCAAAGTGTATATACTCTTTTCCGAAAGAATTATTTGAAAGCTTGAATTGCTTTCTTATTTAACACAATGTCAACTTTCTAATACAAAAAATACATTTCTCTAGTGGTCCAGTAGTAGTATCAGTTAGTTACAAACATCATTCCAGTCGCCCTCCACGTGCCAGAGCATATTAAGTGGAATCTGTCCCTTAACTGTCAATTTAAGGACAGCTCTTTTACCTGAGATACAAAACCTAGATAATAAGCTCAAATATTTTAAAACTGATCTGTCCATCTTATCTAATAGTCACCCGATAGAGGAGGGGACCCTTGTGGGTTTCTGAGACCGGAACTCATTACAGGAGTAGAAAACCTTCTCATTCTACTGTGGAGTGGCTGGTGGTTTCAAACTGCTCACCATGTGGTTAGCAGCCCACTGCGTAACAACACTGCTACCGCAGAGAGAGTTGTCTAGTTTTATCAAAACCATCTGAAGGGGGAATCTCTGAATAATGGGCAAACAACCACTGATGGCACCCAAACCAAACTAAATCAGATGTCATGGAGTTAACAGTAAGTCATGGACACCTAATGTGTGTCAGAGTAGATCCGTGGTTTTCAAAGGCTTTTTTGTTTGGATTTGTTTTCAAAATAGATCACCAATCACCAGGCCTTTCTTCTAAGGGACTTCTCAGTAGACTAAAGCTTCCAATTAGTTAATTGGCACTCAATTTCACTTGCTATCTACACAATTCAGGGTTTCCAATAGCCCCTAGTCCTCTTCAAAAGGAGTATGGGCCAGGCAAGCAGCTGGAATATGTTTGGACAGCTTCTAGAAGGATCTCGTGCCATTTGATATAGGATATAGCCTTCATGCTGGTTTTAAGCAGCTTCTGATCCAAGGAAGCAAACAAGCAAATAAAAAGACCTTTGATACAACCAAAATTCCACTGAAAGTTTAAATTCTGCACATAACAAGGAATCCCAACATATTTTGGTTTAAAAATAAACAACAGAAAATGCATAAGTACATTTGTTTTTTGCACTCCTTTGAAAATTGAATGAACATTGAAGACTCTTTCTCCTCGGAAAATGCATTCAATAGTTTTAATATAATTTTAGGAATCAAAAACATGCTCTGAATTCAAATCCTGAATACCAAGTAAACCAGGCTGAGAACATTCATTCAACAGTACTTGTTTCTAGTTTACAGCACAACAATGTTTGACTCAATTCTTTGTATTGTGTGAAATAATGTAGGAGAAACTTAATGGTAACAGATTATCCTGGTGGAAATCCAGAAAAAATGTGAATTCTCTGCAAGATCAACAAGACTTCGTCTCACACACGTTGGACAGGCTATCAAGACAGACCAGTCATTGGAGAAGTATATCATCCTTGATCAAACAGAGGGTATATGAAAGCCTTCAATAATGGATTCAAACATGGCAAAAATAGAGAGGATGGAACAGGACTGGATGGTATTTAATTTTCTTGTGAATGGTGTCACTATGAGTCAGAAGTGATTCAGCAGCATGGAACAAAAGTTACATAGAATTATGAATTTCTTTGGATTCTGGGAGAGATACTGAGCATGAAGAATTTTTTGTTTGTTCTTGATATTTCAGTGCAAGTTTCTAATGAAACAGAAAAGGATCTTTAACCTATATAGTCCCTCAATTGTGTTCATAGAGGGATATAATATTCAGGAATGTTGTTTATGCCCTTAATTATTGTAGTAAAGATATGGAAGCAATCTAAACTCCATCTTATTTATTTATACAGGTTTTTGGCATATAATTCACAAATTATGCAATTCAATAGTTTAATTATACTAAAAAGAGTTGTAAAATCATCACCACAATCAATTTTAGAACATTTTCTTCTTCCTTGTTCTCAATGTTATTAGCACCCCATTTCCTCTCAGCCTTTCCTGCTGAACCCCAAGAAACTTTAACCCAGGTACTGTCTTCATAGATTTACCTATTCTGTATTTCATATCCAGGAAAACATAACAAAAACAGCAACAAAAATTAACATCAAGGCTATTCACATCCCTGGTCTATGGTCAGAAAGAATTAACCAGAGGCTTAATCCATATATATTTCCCCATTGATTAAAAACAAACAAACAAAAACCCAAACCACTGAACTTTAAAATGGGTCACAAGGGAGGTAAAACTAAGATGCTGCCACAATACATGTCATGTTAAAATTAAGAGGATATTAAATTAGTAAATATATGTTAGTCCTGGGAATTGGGCATTCTTAAGGCAAGAGATCCAAACCAAAGTCCAACAACTGCTGGCTGTCTACTGTTAGGAGAGCAGCCATCTGCTGCTTCTCACACTAGTAAGTTTCTCCCTTAAGACCAAGGACTACCAGTGAGTTTGAGGTAAAGTTCAGGTAACATAGTGGCGTTTTCACCTGTAGATCTTCTGTTGTAGTTTCTGAGATATGCTGTGCCCCTCTACAGAACAGAATCTAAAATCCCAGTAGTCTATAGCACACAGTCTGGGTCCTCAGTGGTTGGATTGAAATTAGGTCAAACGTGTCCAATTAGGAACATAATACCAGGCATATTCTCATTTTAGGTTCTATGTAAGTACTGTTAAGCATTTTTTTTCATATGTGAGGTTGTTCCTCACTGTTTTTCTACCGACAGACATGTAATCATGTTCACTGAAACATACATGTCCCCCTCACTCCATCTTGACATGAATTTCCAACAAACTTTGCTTATCTCATGGGCAAGAGTGATCGTTGATTTGAGAAAAACTTAGCACAATTTTGTATGGCAGCAAATGAATGGTCTCCTCTATCTCTCTGCATCTTGAAAAGATGACCACAGCTGGGGTGAGGGCTACTCCTTCTCAGTGGCTTCTAAGGTGTGTATATAGAGGGAGTGGTAGATGGTTCATGGATCCTGGGGTTGTTCTCTGTCTTGTTGCTTGAGAGGTTGGATTGGAAGAATACATAACCAAGGAGCAGCAGCTTGGCTTCATCTTGGTGTTTATCTTTGTAGTAGTAGACACATACAAAACTTGTCATTTTGTGATTGACTAATTCCGTTCAGTAAAATAGTTTCCAGGTCCCTCCATGGCATGAGATGTTTCATAGTTCTATCGCTGTTTTCCAGGAATGCTGTGTGTACATACCGGAGTTTCTTCATCTGCTCTTCTACTGATGGGTACTTAGGCTCTTTCTAGCTATTGTGAACTACACAGAAAGGACCAAGTAACTGTCTTCTTGCCTCTGTCAAGAAGCTGTCTTACCAAGCCTCTGCCTTGGTAGAGGGTGTTAACTATGCTATCATTCTTTGTTTTCCTGGGTGTATGATTTGCTGAAATGCAAAAGTACACCTCCATTAAAGACATTCTTCTGTGTATAAAAGCCATTTCAGAAACACAGAGAAATCCCAAAACAATCAGAAGAAGAGCCCAAAGTATAATGCATTCAAAATCTCTGTCTAACATGGTGGGGACAAGGAATAGGGGCACCAGAGGCTATGGAACAGAGATCATGAGACAAAGTAATGGAGGCAGACAATGACCAGAGACCATAAGACAGGAGAAAGGAAGAGTGCTGAGCAGAACACTGAGAAGGCTTCCTGGCCCTTGGGAGCAAAATTCAACTGACCACATGGCTGAGGAGTTGAGAACTGGAGAGAGAGTTGGCTACGGGTTGAGGAGAGGTGTAGGTGTGAATCCATGATTCTATCCTTACTCTTTATTGATCTTGACTTGTGGTGTCCTGTTAGCCTCCTTAGTAAATCCTTTTAATTGTCAAAATAAAGAAATAAAATACCATGGCTTGAATCATGTGCTGGAAATATGGGGCATTCCACTCCTATAAATTGTTGCAGTCTTCAAAACTTACACTGGCAACTGGTACCCTGTCCTATAGGGTCCCAATGAGTTGGCGTTGACTCCATGAAAATGAGTTAGTTTTTAGTTTTATATTTTTTGCATCATGTGTACCTTAGTCCTTAAAATGACACCCTCATTCATCAACACTTTAAAGAGATCTTTACACAAGGCAATGCAACAATGGACTTCTTAGTTAAGAACTAAGAACTGCTTCCATGAACTTTGATTGTAGATCCAAGCAAAATAAAATGATGGGAAACTTCAAATTTTTTCTGTACTTACCATAATGTATTTATTGGTACAGTTGGCAGGATACATGATTCATATACCAAAATTCAACTATTTCCTTACTATGAGAAATTGAAGGAGGCTTGATGGAACAGGTGTTATAGTGCTTGGCTGCCAACCAGAAGATTATGGTTGGAACACACTAAGCTGTTTTGCCTCTGGAGAAAGATGTGGCAGTCTGCTTTTGTGAAAGTTTACACTCTTGAGATCTCTATTGAACACTTCTACTGCATCATGTAAGGTTGTTTTTTTTTAATGTCAAAATTGACTTGACAACAGTGGCTTTTATGTATGGGTATACTAACCCCATTTCCATTAACAATGAAAACAATGAGGCACTCAACCAAATAATTGCTTCAGAGTTGATTTCAATTTAGAGCTACCATATAGTACAGAAAATAACTGCTCTGTGGGGATTTGAAAGCTATTACCTTTAGAGAAATACCCTGTCACATTTTTCTCATAGAGATGCTGATTGGTTTGAATCACCAACCATTTGCTTTGCTGATGAGTACTAACCACTATACCACCAGCCAACCAAAACAAAACACCACATTGCCATCAAGTTCATTAATTCTGACTCATAGTAACTATCTATTTTTGTTTCTGAAGTTGTAAATCTTTATGGGAACAGGTAGCCTCCTCTTTCTCCTGAGGAATTCCTGGTGGGTTTGAACTGAGTCATTGCGATTAGCTGACCAATGTGTAACTGACCATGCCATCACAGTTCCTTAAATATTCAGGTGTAAGTTTAAAAAAGTATATAAAATCTATAAAAGTAACTTTACAAATTTTAGATTAATTTTATTTTAAACAGCCAAATAAATTAGGAGATGGTTTATGTTCATGGACAGGAGGATTTAATACTACACCTGTCAGGTCATTTCAACTTTATCAATTCAATGTAAGCCAGCATCAGATTTACAGCAAGATGTTTCATAGATATCAACTAACCAAATGTAAAGTGTAAGTCAAAAAATGAAAGGCCCAGAATGACCAATACAATACTGAAGAAAAACAAAAAACTGGCATCCTACTTTAAGACCTAAGTCTGAATAGTAGAGTGAGAGTGGTGTTAGCAAAATTACAGTCAGTTTATAGTGAACGAATCTTGGTTGTGCAATAGTTTAGCACTTGAATGCTAACAGAAATGCCGGTGATTTAAGCACACCCAGCTGCTCCATGGAAGAAAAACCTTTATGCCTCCATAAAGAATGTAGCCAAAAAATCCTGAGATAGTTATACTATATCACATTAAGTTATTATGAGTTGCAACTGCATAAATGGCACAACGCATAGCACTGTGGTACCATAGTTGATGTTGGGAATGCCACTATCAGAAATCATAACCTTAATTTTTATATATCTCTAAATCTACGTGAAAGTTGTATCCTCTCACCATATCTATATAACCAGCAAATAATCAGAGAAACTGGCTTATATGAAGAATGAGGCATCTGGATCTGAGGAAGGCTTATTAACAACCTGCAACATGCAGTTGACACAATCTTGCTTACTGAAAAAGAAGAGATCTTGAAGGCCTTGCTGAGGAAGAGCATGGATTGGAGCCTTCAGTGTGGATTATGACCTAATGTAAAGAAGACAAAAATCCTCACAATTGAACCAATAGGTCACATCATGATCAATGGAGAAAAGGTTGAAGTTCTCCAGGATTTCATCTTATTTGGAACCATACTCAATGCTAAATGAACCACACTTATTTGGAACCACACTCAATGAAAGCAGCAGTCAAGAGATCAAAAGCCACATTGCAGTGGGTAAATCTGTTGTTACCCATGACCTCTTTAAAGTGAAGAAAAGCGAAGATATTACTTTGAGGATTAAAGGATGCCTGACCCAAATC
This sequence comes from Echinops telfairi, assembly GCF_000313985.2. Classification (NCBI taxonomy): domain Eukaryota; kingdom Metazoa; phylum Chordata; class Mammalia; order Afrosoricida; family Tenrecidae; genus Echinops; species Echinops telfairi. The sequence continues at coordinate 65,556,257 of NW_022111373.1, forward strand.
ATGGTATTTTCAATCCCATCATAGGCATGTGAAAATTGGACATTGAATAAAGAACATGGAAGAAGAATCAATGTCTTTGAATTGTAGTGTTGTCTATGAATATTCAAAATACCATGAACTGCCAAAAGGACAAACACATCTGTCTTGGAAGAACTATAGCCACAATGGTCCTTAGAGACAAAGATAGTGAGATGTCATCTCATGTACTTTGACATGGTCATGAGAGACCAGTCCCTGGAGAAGAACATTGTGCTTGGTAAAGTAGTGGGTCACCAAAAAAAGAGGAAGACAGTGGCTACATCAATGAACATAAGATCAATTCTGAGGATGGAAAAAGACCAGCCAGTGTGTTGTTCTGTTGTTCTGGGCACCTAACAACAGGCACATGTTAGATCACATCATGGGAGAATCGTGACCTAGCCAAGTTGACATAAAACCTATCACACCTTCCACCCACACATTATACATATCCCAAGAATTCCAAGTCCTGGTGGAGTAGTGCTTAACATTTGGGTTGTGATCCTCAAGGTCAGAAGTTTCAAACCACCAGAACCTCTCCAGTGAAAGATGAGGCTTTCTACTTCCATTAACGGTCTCAGAAACTTATAGGGGCAGCGATTCTCAACCTGTGGGTCATGACCCCTTTGGTGGGCAAACGACCCTTTCACAGGGGTCGCCTGATTTATAACAGTAGCAAAATTAGTTATGAAGTAGCAACAAAAATAATGTTATGGTTGAGGGGGGGGGGAGTGGGAGGGTCACCACAACATAAGGAACTGTCTTAAAGGGCCTCAGCATTATGAAGGTTGACAACCACTGTCATAGGTCACTATGGGTCCACATTGACTCTCTGGAAGTAAGTTTGAGTTTTTAGTACCAATTCACATATGATTACCTATCTTCACAATACATCCACATACTTTTTCTCTAGACCTATGTGTACTCCACCATGGAACACATAAAGCTAACTCAAAAAAGAATGAAATACTGTCCAGTCCTGCCACATCCTCAAAATTGTTATGTTGAGCCCATTGTTATAGTCACTATATAAGTCCATCTATTTTTTTTTTTATAAATCCATCTTATGGGGAACCTTTCTCTTTTTTGCTGCCCTTCTATTTCACCAAGCATGATTTCCTTTCCTAGAGACAGGTCTTCTGATAACATGCCCAAAGCATGTTGGACTAAGTCTTGCCATTTGGCTGTGCTTCTTTTCAAGACAGATTTGTTTGTTCTTCTGGTAGTCAGTGGTACTTGTAATACTCTGCTATAATTCAGCTGTATCAATTCTTCTTTGGTCTTCTTTATGCAATGTCTAACTTTCACATGTATATGAAGGGATTGTACATACTATCTTGTGAGTCAGATGCATCTTACTCCTTCAGATGACATCATAACTCTTCAATGATCTCAAGAAGTTTCTGCAGCAGATTTACCTTGTACATTGTATCATTTGATTTCTTGAGCCTTGATTGCGGATTCAAGCAAGATGAAATCCTAGACAATTTTGATCTTTTCTCTATTTATCATGATGGTACTTACTGGTCCCTTTGTGAGGATTTTGGTTTTCTTAACATTGAGCTATAATGCAAATTGAAAGTTGAAATCCAAGCTCTTCACCAGCGAATGTTCCAAGACCTCCTCACGGTCAGCAAGCAGGGTTGTGCTGTTGGCATTATCGCAGGTGGTTAGTAAATCTCCCTCCAACCCTAATGCTGGGTGTTTCTTCACATAGTTCAGCTTCTCAGTTTCTTCATTTAGCCTGCAGATTGGATAAATATGGTGAAAGGATACAACCCTGATGTACATCTTCCCTGATTTCAAGCTGCATTATTCCCTTTTTCTGCTCCAACCACTGCTTCTTGGTCCAAGTCCAAGTTCCCCAGGAGCACAAGGTGATCTGGAGTCACATTCTTCTCAAGACTGTCCATAGTTTGTTATAATCCACAGAGTTAAATTAGTCAATAAAAGACAAGCAACATCTTGTGGGGTATCTGATTTTATCCAGGACTCATTTGACATCTCTGACTTTTCTAATTAAGTTAAAAACAAAAACAAAAACAAAGCTGCCTACAACCACATGGGTGTCAGAGTAGCACTGTATTTCTTTGAGGTTTCTACAGATTTTTTTTTTTAATAGCTTTCTTCCAAGTTACCTTTGGGTGCAATCAAACCCTTAAGTTATAGATTCCCAAACTTATTTTTCCTACCATCTCCTTTTCAGAAAAAATTGTACATATATACGATATATGTGTGTATATATATGTATGTATATGTGAATGCATATATATGTGTGTATTTGTGTATATATTTGTATATATATTCATCACACACTACCATCAATTAAAAAGTGTTATATTTTATCCTATAATCCAAGATAAGCATAGGTATCTGCTTTGCATCTCCCCAAGGGCCTTCCCTACCCACCCATTCCCCAGCCCCGGTAAGCAATGTCACACACTCTGAGAAACACTGCTCTAGATTTTGGATAAGCAGCAAAGCACATTAACTAGTTGCAAAACCCATACCATCTTAATTTCATATAAACTTGTAGCAAGACTATATACAAAACTAAGCTGTCCCAAAGTGCATCCAAAGTTGTAAATCTTTGTGGAAGTATATTGCTACATCCTTTTCCTTTAAAACACTTAGTGGGTTTGAACCCCTGAAGTTTGGGTTATCTGCCAAGTACTTTGACATCTCCTCTGCAAAAGCCCCCAGTCTAAACCAGATAATTCATATGTAATTAAGTAATTATAATATAATATCATAGTCATAATAAAACACAAATAAAAATAGACTGATTTATGTATCCATTTAATTCCATAAGAAAAAAATGTACTACATTTTTGGGCACTTTTCCACAGAAATACAATTGAAAACATAAAATTTCACATACATGCACAATAAAAAGCCAATATAAATTAAAAAAAGAAAGAAAAGTTGAAAAAATTCCCTGCACACAAAGAAAAATTTGAAACATTGGGATAATGAGATGCATAGGAAAAATGAGCAATACCTATTGAAGTCCAACACTTTGGACTTCAAAGATTAATAAAATATGCAGATTTTATTAAACTTTGAAGTCCAACACTTAGTGCCCTCTTCCCCCACTACCCATTTCTTTCTTGTTTTTTTTTTTTCATTTCCCTCCTCCTTTTTAGTTGACTACCATATGTATCCCTGGATTTGGTCTGATCCCTGCCATACTACCTGGTCCTCACCCCAGGAATGTTTGTATACTGTAGCTTTTGCCCTATGCCCTTTTGCATTTTTTTTTTAACTTACCATAGTGGACTCATATTTTACTTGACCTTTTTGCTTGGCTTACTTCGCTTACCATGATTTCCTCCAGTTCTTCCCATGCAGCAATATGCTTCATGAGTTCATCACTGCTTTTTAGGGATGGGTAGTACTCCATTGTATGTATGTACCACCATGTTTTAATCCATTCGTCTGTTGATGGAAATTTGGATTGTTTCCAACTCCTTGTAATTGTGAACTGTGCCGTGATGAACATTGGAGCACAGATGTTTGGCCATGGTTTGTTTCTTGCCTCTTCCAGGTATATGCCCAGTAGGAAGATTGCTGGGTCATATGATAGCACAATTTCCATCTGTTTTAGATATTGCCAAATTGATTTCTATAGTGGCTGTACATACCTACAGGTCCACCAGTGGTGGATGAGAGTTCCTATCTCACCACAGCCCTTCCAACACTTGTTGCTTTCTGATTGTTTGAATTGGGCTATCTTTGAGGGTTTTAGGGGGTATCTCATAGTTGTTTTAATTTCATTTCTCTTATGGATAATGATTGGGAACATTTTCTCATATGTTTATTGGACATTCAGATTTCTGCCCTAGTGAAACTTCTGTTCAGGCCCTTTGCCCATCTCCTCAGTGGGCAATTATTTTTTTCTTTTTGGAAGCTAGCAGAGTATTGTAGATTTTAGTAATAAGGCCTTTGTCTGATGTGTCATTGCTAAAGATGTTTTCCCAGTTGGTGGGCTTTCTTATTACTCTCTTGGAGAAATCTTTCGATGTACACAGGAGTTTTATCGTCAATATATCCCACTTGTCAATTTGTGACTCATCTGTATTTGTGTCCTTTCCTTTTTCTGATAGCCTATGTATTCCCTGCACCAAAGTTCTCAGGCTGGTCCCAATTCCCTCAAATCTTTAGGATTTAAGTATTTGAACCATCTTTCCAACCTAGAGCCACTGGTGGGTTTAAAGCACAGACTTTCAGTTGGCAGCTAAGCACTTATACCTCAGCACTACCAGGGCTCCTTTGTCCATGAGTCATTAGAATCTTCTATACACGTGGAAAAAAATTAGCACTATAGAGAGATTGAGTAAATTTTCTCATGATCACAATCATAGGTGGTATTATAGGAATTTTAACTGCATACTTTTGTTATAAAATTTATTATCCTTTTCTTTACACTCCATACCATCTTCTGAAAAGAACGGCTATTGAAAATGTTTAAAAAATGAACTGCCATCCAGCAAATTGTGACTCATAGCAAACTGATGGACCAGAGTAGAACTGCTCCCTAGACTTTCCATGGCTGTACATCTGTAAGAGAGATGTTACCTTTACCTTTCTTCCCCAGAGTGATTGCTTGAGCTGGATTTCTGACCTTGCCTTTAGCAACCCAAAAAGTAACCTCACTATGCAGGGCTCCTTGGAAATGATATCCTACAAAAGTTGATGGACTAAAACTACTCAGTAAGAAGAATGATCTATTTCATACCTTATGCACTTTGTTTTTGAAAATATACATAGCAGAACATAAACCCTATCTCCAATTTATATATGTACACAATTAAGTTGATTTAAAATATGATGAAACCATTCATTATAATTGAGTCTGGTGTTTAGATATTCTTCTAATTTTTCTTTGTAAGCACTCTATGTGCAATATACAAGTCTACTAGATTAATCCAATTTAACAAAAATGATGAATCACAATTTTGAGCTAGTTCAGCTAGCCCAAGGTCCAGGCATTGTGATTCTTGTATATGGAAATTTCCAGGAAAATACTTGTCTGTATTTGACAATCTATGAAGACATGAGTTTTCACTTTTTAATCATTATAATTCTTTTGCCTAACTAGATACCCAATGAACTGTTTCAGCCAGCTAAAGAACTGGGCACAATTACTCTTATATGCCAGGAAACTTGGAAGACAGCTACTTGAGATCCATATTTGTACCCATTGCAAAAAAGGTGATCCAACAGAATGATCAAGCACAAGCAAAATGTTTCTTAAGATTATCAAACAAGAGTTTCAGTAGTAAATTGAGAGGAACTTGCCAGAAGTTTAGACTGGATTCAAAAGAGAATATGGACCTAGAGATATCGTAGTTGATGTCAGGTGGATCATGGTTCAAGTAGAGAATACCAGAAAATACTGGTGTTTCATTGACTATGCAAAAGCATTCAACCGTGTGGATCATAATAAATTGTGGATAACCTTGAGAAGAATGGGAATTGAAGAACCCGTCATTGTGCTCATAAGGAACTTGGACTTGCATCAAGAGGCAGTTGTGCAAAAAGAACAAGGATATACTGCATGGTTTACAGTCAGGAATGGTGTGCACCAGGCTTGAATCCTCCAACCATAATTATTTAATTTGTGTGCTGAGCAATTCATCTGAGAAACTGGATTACATAAAGAAGAATGCAGTATCAGGATCAGAAGTTGGCTTATTAGCAACCTGTGATATGTAAATGACACAAACTTGCTGAACGTGTGGAGGACATGAAGCACTTGCTGATAAGATTAAGGGTTGTAACCATCAGTATTGATTACAACTCAACATGAAGAAAACCAAAATCCTCACAACTGCGCCAACAGTTAACACTATGATAAATGAAGAAAAGGTTGATTTTGTCAAGGATATTGTCTTGGATCCACAATCACTGCTTATAGAAGCAGAAGTCAAGAGATCAAAATATGCTTTGCATTGGGCAAATCTGCTGCGTAAGATCTCTTTAGAGTATTGAAAAGCAAGGATGTCACTCTGAGGACTATAGTGTGCCTGATCCAAGCCATGCTATTCTCCATTACATCCTCTGCATGTGAAAGTTGGACACTGAATAAGGAAGACTGTAGAAGAACCCATGTATTTGAATCATAGTGCTGGAGAAGAATATTAAAAGCACCGTGTACTCAAAAAGGGCAAATAGATCTGTGCTGGAAGAAGTAAGGCCAGAATTGTCCTTAGAAGCAAGGATGGCACGATTTTGTCTTACATACTTTGTACATGTTGTCAGGAGAGAGGAGTGTCTGGAGGAAGATATACCGCTTGGAGAAGTGGGAGAGCAGTAAGGAAGTGAAAGGCCCCCAAGAAGATGAATTCACGCTGTGGTTGCATCAATGGGTTCAGGCATGGTAACCACTGGGAAGATGATGCAGTGTTTCATTCGGTTGTGCACAGGGTTGCTATGGGTCAGAGCTGACTTGATGGCATCTATCAAGAACAACAAATAGATATTTATGAGTTTGTTGATTAGCAAAATAATTATATGTGATCAATAAAATTATCATTTAAAAGTTGGACCACTGGACGAGTCCTCCTCTAGTTTTGTAAGTACCATGGCATTTGTACAGTTTCTCAAAGATTGTCAATCAATTTTTCTGTGGCTTATTTCTTTCTTTCCTTTTTTGGATCACATTTCATTGCATCAACATTTTTAGTTGTTCATGTTCTAAATATTTATATAGTATCTTGTTATTGTTTTAATACTATGACTTATTTTTAACTCTTAAAGTTAATTTTTTTTTCAAAGCTAAAAGTGATAGATTTTTTTCTCTCAGAGTTTTGGCAGGAAGCCTTAGGAGTCCCCCAGGATGACCTCTCCTTGAGGGTGTGGCCAACTGCGGATACAAGTATCCACTGTGGAAAAGAGTGCGTGCTCTAACTTACCAAGTCTGATGTCTTTTTTAGGGCTTATCTTTCCTGCTAACGTTTTCAAAGTATTAGGAACATTTTGCCATTCTACTTTCTAGGAGCATTTTGGTTGTCCCTCTTGCAAGATAGAGTTGCTCATCCTTTTAGCACTCTGTGTTGTACTCCATATGATTCATCAACAACAGAATTCAAATGCAACATGTATGTTCTGGTCTTCCTTCTTTATTGTCCAAATGTTTGCATGATGATGAAACAATTGAAAATACTGCGACTTGAGTTAAGTAAAATTTAGTCTTTGAAGTGCCTTGGGGTTTTTGTTTGTTTGTTTAATAGTTTTTAAATGATTTCTTGCAGTAGACTTGTCTGATCAAATACATCACTGATTTCTTGACTACTACTTCTAGGGATATTGATTACAGATTAAACTAAAATAAAATCCATGACAATTCTGATCTTTTTCGATTCTTATAATGTGAGTTTTGTTCTAGGAGTGAGAAGTTTTATTTTCTTTACATTGAAGTATAACCTATATTAAAGACTTTAGTCTTTGATATTCATAAACAAATGCCTCAAAGATTTCATTTTACTTAGATCTACAGTCAACAAACATGGAAACAACAATCAGGAAATGAAAGATAGATTTGTTAGGCTAAATCTTCCCCACAATATCACTAAAGTTGTTCTAAACCAAAATACCACTTCGAAGTCTAAGGTGTCTGTGATTTAACTCATGGTATTTTCAGTTGTCTCACAAGCATGTGAAAACTGAACAATCAGGAAGATTGAAGAAGAAGAATTGATGTTTTTGAATTATGATGTTGGTGAAGAATATAGAGTGTACAAATCTTTCTTAGATAGAGCCAAAATGCTCCTTAGAATTCAGGATGATGAGACTCTGTCTCGTATACACTTGACATGGTTTCAGCAGTAACTAGTTCCTCTGGAAGGATAGCATACCTGCAAAAATAAAGACTGGGTGAAAAAGATGACCCTTCAGGAGATGGATTGACACAGAGCTGGAAACAATGGAGTCAAGCCTATCAAGGACCGAGGACACTGCAGGACAAGGCTGTGTATTTCCCTGTGTGATGTGACTCAAAACCTACTCAACTGCATCTAACAACAACAACAAAAACAATTTCATTTTCAGTGTCTATAACATTATTTAACACAGATTTGAATTGTGTTATAAAATTAAAACTTTAAAAACATATAATAAAGTCAAAAAACATATTTGAGGGTGAGGCATTATGTTCTCTATCAATCACGACAGACACAATGATTTTAGCTCACTTTTGCTGTGATAAATATCTATAGACCATTCATTCGCTTCAAATGCTAACACTCCTCAGAAATTGTTCTATTTTTAGGAATATTGTATGACTGCCTATCTTAGTGGCTAACAGTGTTTCATATATATGATGAGATAGAAATTTATCGCTTGTTTTTCTTTATTTTGGAGTTAAGACAAAGTTGTCCTTGATGAATGTTTATTTCTGTGATCCATTTCACTGGAGAGAATCAGTCTGCTCTGCCATGAGCTATCATTTTTATTTCTGAAAATGATTGATAGAGAAAATAACATGCCATAAAAAGTTTGAATGTCTACATTAAAAGGTAAATTTTATTATATTTTAGAGGATTGTACCCTCATTGGGCACTTGAAAGATATTGCTTGATGTCATCTTATACTGAAATTTAATAGTTTATAATTTTCTATCAGTCAGCATTTATATGAGCTGCTTACTGATACAAAACTGCCCAATGATGCAAAAACACCAAGGATAAAGTTGTCTTCCATCTTCAAAGAATCTACCCCAACATTTAATACTGCAATCAGGTTTCTTGGGGGGGGGGGAGAGTTGATGGAAAGATTTATTGGGAATAGCCAATTTACACTATAGATAGCAATTTGAAACTTTAGAATCAGATCAATTCTTATTTTATTGCCATTAAGCAAGCACCAACTGCTGTAATTATATGTTTTTGCTTCAAAAAAATTTTGAAACCATTTAAAGTTATGGAAAAGTCACAAGGAGAGTACACACAGCTATTTCTCGTTCCTTTTCTGAAAATAACACTCTCTTTCTATGGCTTGGGCTTAATACCCCTGTCAGGTTGTCCCTCCCTCAGAAGCCAACCTGGTTCCTCCCACGTACCAGGTTTAGAACAAAATTTTCCACGATGGAAAGTCAACTGGACAGCTACAATTCTACTTCTGCATTTCTTTTGCTGTCAGGTTAGTGGTGTACTACTAAGAGCTGCACTACTAACCAAGGAGTTGCTAATTTAACTCACCAGTAACCCAGCAGGGCAAAAACAGACCCCAGACTGGGAGGTCTCCTCTTTTAAAAAGTGCAGCATGACTATCATGGATCAGAGCTACTCTGTCATCTGAGGTCAGTGTGAGTCTGAATCTCATGGAAGTCACACAACAACTGCAGGAGAAGAGTGCATTTTATGTGATTGATATAACATCATAATGAAGAAAAATCATAATCATTACTCGAGAAAAATGGTTAATCAAAAGACTATGTTTGCTTTGTTTTATGTAATTGAACACCCAACCCTGAAATTTTTTACTAGCTAAAATAGCTAAATCTCACAAATAGAAAAATCCTTCATGTAAAAGCACAACTCACCATATTCTGTGATTTTAATTGTGGCATATTGAATTATTTAATATAACACTGATAGCCATGATTTTCATACTACCACAAAATGCAAAATGACTGTGTAGGGGACGCAAATAAGGAGTATGGACTCAGATGAGGGGATTGGTTGGTTTTTCCAGCCCATAGGTTTAAAACGAGTCAACTTGGAAGCCGAAAGGGGTGTATGTGTCTCACTACTGTCAAGAAAGTACAGCTGGAAGTTCAGTGCTACTTCTGAAACCCGAGATTTCTGGACACTGGATTTCTCAATCCAGGAAACAAATCCTATGACACCAGAGACAGGAGAAAAGTGGCAGAGAAGAGCTGGCAACAGAGGCTGCCGGACCAACAGAGGAGGAGAGAGTGGCAGGCTTCCACTTCAAGGAGTGGAAATGAGTCCTTTCAGGCAGGAGATTTACTGGAAGAGTAAAGGGCCTCCACACACTTAATCTGGGTGCTGTGTTTAGTGATGCATGAAGCTAGAGTCAAGCACCTTCAAACTGAGGTTTAGGGTGTAGTGGCATGCCCTGTTGGACATTTATTGGCAGCACTAGAGGAACTTTGTAATACTTGCCCTTGGTGGACAGAGGGTAAAAGGCTATTTGACAGAGAAGCCACAGACTGAAGAAAGGTGGGCCAGTGGGCAAGACTGAGGAGAGGTGCTCCTGACCAGGAAAAAACTGTATCCTGAGCATTTCTGATGCTGAATTGTCACCTGTTAAGCTTACTAATGAATTATTGTGAATAGGGTCTGTGAATTCCATATGGCAGTTTCATTGAATTATGGAACCTGACAGAGAAGAAGAGAGTTCCCTGGGAGGGACAATTGGTCTCAATATTGATAAAGAAGATTGGAGAGTGGAGGCAAGTACTCTAAAATGGATAACATTTGAACAGCAATTTCATATTTGAATGCATTGTTTAATTAGCTCAGGTCCAAGTACAACATCTGAAGATAATTTTCCTGTACTTTGTTGTGAACCCCAATTGTACCTAGTTTTGCTCATTTTCTTTCTATTGTTCTTTTAGTTTACTGAATTTTTAATTTTATAATTTACTTTAGATGACAAATTTTAATGGATAGTAGACCTCAAAGGAAAAAAAATTGGGAAACAAGATAGCTGGAAAACAGTTTGCTTTTATCGCATCAGGAAGGGGCAGGGAGTTAGCCATGCTATTAGCACTAAGTGCGTTTTCTACAAGTAAACCACAAAAGTGCTTTTGCAGATCAATTCATTCTCAATTTTCCCCTTAAGTTCATTCAAAGGATAAATAATTTTCAAAATCAAAGGAAAACAGAAAATTATAGACACCAAAAGGGTTCTCTTCCTCGCTATTCAGAATGCCCAGTTTTCTCTTATCCTGGAGACAAAGGGGGTAGATTAATGAACATATAATGGAAAAATAAAAACCTGGTAATCCTGAGATGGCTAAGTTCTTTGTGGAAGCTGTTAGTGTGGTGGAGTACAAGTTGGTTTGCTTTAATCCATTCCAGAGTTTTCTCTGAGATTTGTCCACCATGGTGTAAAGCATTACAATTTAGAAATTATTTTCTCCTACTCTCTTCTCTGATTTTCCTCTAAAAATATGTTGTTATGCCACAGTCTTAATAGCAATCAGTACATATGTTTTGAAAATATTTTTCCTCAATAGTTTTATTTAAGAGCAATTATATAATATTGTTCACTCTTTCTGGACAATCTGTAACTTTGAATGTTAATGGAGTATCAGAATCGTACAGCTGCTGAGAACTAGATTACTAATATTTAGATTGACCCATTATCCTCTGGTCATTCATTCATCATGCCAGAATTTATTTAATAACTCCTTTCTGCCACACACAACTAGAGTGTTGGTCCCAGGAATATAGTGACAAATTAGACCACATCTGGGCCTTAGAGATAGCCAACCCTCGTGAGTGTCTTCATAGAACAGCCCTCAAAATGTTTGGAAAATTAAAATTGAAACACACTCTATCATATTCTGCTACTATCTGTGAGAAGGGAATATTTATTTTAGAAAAAGCAAGTTGTGAGACTCTTTTCACCTATAAAGCATGCATTAAATATTAACAGGTTCCTATGATATATTAAAAAACAAATAGAACAAGGAATCAACATTACATGTATTGAATCACCAAGGAACTAGAGATTCTAGAGTGTTCAAAATGGGAGTTATAAATTATATAAATAGTAACTTCTGTTTTAACTTACGGTGTTAATTCCATGCCTGAAACATTAGAGACAATCAGATATACGAGGATTAAAATCTCAATTTACTCTGTTTCTTCTGCTTCCTTAGTTGAGGAGATTTAAAATAGTTGCTTAATAAGAAATTGCCATCACCATTTGCTTTCTTTTTCCTTTGTAGACATCCTGTACTATTATCTGATATAATGAAACACCTCATTATATGTTTTATTCATTGAAAATACTGACTAAATGTATACTTTCCACAAGTAATAAAACTGCCCACCTTCCATTTGGCTGATGGACAGCCTCACTTTCACTTTTGTTATTGCACCTCTTAGCAGAGTTAAATGTTTATAGTGCCATTTAAAAATCAATAAATTCCAGATTGATTTTCAACTATTATGTCTTCTTGTGTCCTACTCTATGATTTAGTCAGATTAAGGGAATGTATCAGTTATCTATTGCTATGTAACAAAGGCCTCCAGGTGTTAATGGCTTAAACAACAGTGGTAGCCTGTTTCTCAGCATTCTGTGAGTTGATTGGGTAGTTCTTCTGTTGATGTGGCCTGAGCTAACTTAGGGAGGCACATGCAGTCAGAGGTTGGCAAGGCTTGCTTGTCTATGTAGCCTCAGTTACGTTTGAGAGTTGGTGCAAGGTACCTTGGTTTTTTCCCACCTGCCCCTAACCTCCATGTGTTTGACTGAGTTTCTTCCCAAGAGCGTCCTTGTGGTGTCAAGCGAGGGAGAATAGAAATCCAATGTCCTCTTGTGCTCTGTGCTCCAGAACTCAGACAGCACTTTTGCCACATTCTCTCATCCAAAGGAAGAAGAAAGGCCAGCCCGGAACGAAAAGGGTTGAGGAATGGACTGTATACCATTACATATATGATAGGTGTGGCATCATTGTCATCTTACAAAATGGCATGAACTCGGGAAAGCATTCACCATTGAGGGACATTATTAAAATTTCCTATGGCAGTAAAAAAGAATCATGCAATCCCAGGTATAAAAATATTACATTAAACTTGAAAATCCATGTATTGATATATAGTGAGTAAACATTGAAAACAATTTGATCTACAGATTTAATGGGCACCTTAAAGAGAAATTTGATGAGGGGGTAGTGGCAGATGCCTTCTTCCAACAGCAAAAAAACCAAAACATTCACTGCCACCGAGGCACAGACTCATAGTGACCCCAAAGACAGGGGAGAACCGCCTGGGGATTTCCGAAATTGTAACTTTTTAGGAGAGTACTGAGCTTTGGCTTTCTTCTGAGTATCAATTGGTGGTTTTGAAGTGCTGATCTTGTGGCTGTCACTCCAAAGTATAACCATTATGCCACCAGGCCTACCAGGCAAGTGCCCCAAAGAAGCCCACTCCACAAGCCAGCCTCCTGTTCCAAAGCATTCCGTTTTACTCCCTCCGTAGGCTGGGAAGTCCACGGCTCTCTGGTATGCACGGGCTCCTATCCTATTGCTGCTTCTCCCTGATTGTCCTGTGGTTGCAATGCTGTCCTCTGGATGAAGGAGGCTCAAAGCACAGGGATCACAGGACACAAAGGATGCTTTCTTCTTCTCGGCCTTTTCTCTTGCTAGTAGTATAACCCACACTTCCTGGCTTATAAAATGGCTCATTTTAGACTCAGCAGGATGATAATCACAATTAACCCTACTAACATTCACTCCCAGCAGAATAATAGAATCCAAACAGCATCACCCCTTTATTCTCCCTAAAGCAAACAGGAAAACAAAGCTTGTTTGGTGGGAGAAACAAGGGCGAAGGCTAGAAGGGCCACATGAAATAGTTTACTCCATTGCAAGTACATTTGAAACTTTAGTTGTCAAGGTCAATGACTGCAAATATTAGACAAAACACTGGGCCCTAGCAAATTATCTTTTGGAAACAATCTCCTAAAATATTCATAGAGCCCATTGAAAGAAACTTCATGAAGGAATTGGCAGTTTTGTTGTTTATTTTTCTTTTTTAAACTACAATCTTGTCAGTACCAAGAAACCTGTCACAGCGTATGCATTGAACTAGCATAGCAAATACAGTTAATATTTTATGCTTGCGAGAATATTTTTTCATTTCTTTGCTTTAGTTTTGGTTTGTATGTTCGTTTGCTAACTTATTTGCTTGCATGTGTATGTGAAAGTTGAATTCCTGTCATTATAAATGAGAATATTTATTCTAAGAGAAGATTGATTGATTATCTAGGTTTAAATATTTCAAGTATAATAAGAATTTTGTCTAGCCTCTTTATGAGTTCCCCTTATATGAAATTGTATGTATGATTTCCTTCCATACCCCACGCCGGATCCCTCACCTATTTTATGTAATAAAGAAGACATATCTGCTAAACTAAGATGCAAAAAAGCAAAAGGAAAAAATAAGTAATTAATTTTTTGCTATTAATTTACTATTACTACTATTTTGAAATCATTCATTTCATTGACTTACCCTTGTCTCATAGAAAGAGTACAGTTGATTAAATAAGCATATGCAGTGATATCTTGGTTGGTGAACTCAATTTTTTCCAAATTCTTGTCCTGAACACTGGAATGTTCAAGAACTGAACATATTTTTCCCTTAAGAAATAATGGAAAACCAAATAATTGGCTCTGAGGCCCCCAAACTACACTTATAAATTCCTGTTTTTAGACCTTAACACCAATGAACAGCCCTTAGTTGTGCAAATACCTCCTAAAATATTAAAACACAATTAATGTAGTACATTAGACATCAAAACACAATACAATAAATAAAATGAACGTATTTCCATTATGCTTTTTTTTTGTTTCAAAACCTGTGGGCTTTCAAAATTGTGCACTAAGATGGGTTTCGATATAAAGTCCCCACTAGCATTTCCACACAACAATAGAGTAAGCCTAGTTTTCATAGGCTTGTGCTCTAGAAATGTCTTTTCCTCTTTAGTAATGAAGTTTTTCGGGGTTTTTTTTTTGCCTAAGAAAGTTCAGTTTTGTTGCAGTTTAACACTCGCTGGGGAACAAAACCCTCAGGCTCCACGTATTCAGCAAATTCAGCCACACATTTATCGACTTCCTTTGGATTTGCACACTCCACTACATGGGCTTGCCTGCTCTCTTTTTGACTTTTTATTTATTTATTTTTAAAAAATCCTTTTATGGGGGTTCTTACAGCTCTTATCACAATCCATACATGTATCCATTGTGTCAAGCACATTTGTACATGTGTTGCCATCATCATTCTCAAGACATTTTCTTTCTTCTTGCGTCCTTGGTATCAGCTCATTCTTTCCCCTCCCCCAAACTCCCTCCCTCTTGAACCCTTAATAATTTATAATTTTGTGTGTGTGTCTTATACCGACCACTGTCTCCCTTCACCCACTTTTCTGTTGTCCGTCTCCCTGCGGGGGTGGTAATATGTAGATCATTGTGATCGGTTCCCCTTTTCTCCCCACCTTTCTCCTTCCCCTTCCCCTCCTGGTATAGCTACTCTCATTATTGAACCTGAGGAGTTTATCTGTCCTGGATTCCCCGTGTTTCCAGTTCTTATCTGTCCCAGTGTACGTGCTCTGGTCTAGCCAGATTTGTAGGTAGAATTGGGGCCATGATAGTGGGGACTAGGAAGCATTAAAGAACTAGAGGAAAGTCATATGTTTCATTGGTGCTATACTGCACCCTGACTGGCTCATCTCTTCCTTGTGGCCCTTCTGAAAGAGAATGTCCGATTGTCAACAGATGGGCTTCGGGCTCCACTCCATGCTCCCCCTCATTCACATTGATAGGATTGTTTTGTTCTGGGTCTTTGATGCCTGATACCTGATTCCGTTGATACCTCATGTTCACACAGGTTGGTGTGTTTCTTCCCTGTGGGTTTTGTTGCTTCTCAGCTAGATGGCTGCTTGTTTAAAACCCCAGATGCTATATCTTTTGATACTGGGGCAAATACGGTGAAGAAAGCTGATGGTACCATACTTTCTAAAAGCAGCCATGACTGACTTTGAGCACTGGGATTGCTCAGTACTCCACTCATGCAACATTTTTTATTGTCACTAGGGGGATTTTAAAGCCTTTTAGCTTATCACTGTCTTTGATAGACTATGCTATTGGGTTATTGCTGATTTATCCAAGTTAGCTGTAACTTTTCAACTTCTTCCATGGTCGGGGTATTGTTTCTGGTTAGCCATTTCACAACTTTCTCTACCTTAATTGCTTTAATCGTGTCCTTTCTCAAAAAAAAAAAAAGGTTGATAATGTAGACTTACCCACCATACTTATCCAGCCGCCAAATAAGACGAGCAGTGACCTAATTTAAAGGTCACTCTTTCCCTCCATTTTGCATCTCACAGTTTTCCTCTTAGCTCTACTGCTGTTATCACTAGCATTTTTTGGAACCAAGGGTACAATGTTTTATGTAAATGAACCACAGAAACAAAAGCACACTGCTGACTAGGTGAAGTCACTGACACAAGCACAATGGGTGTCTGAGGGACAGTGGCACTGAGACTGAGGTGCCACCTTTGTGTGACTCCTGACTCACCCAGACAGGCTTTGCTCAATGAGAGGTTCAGCTTTGGATAGAGCAAAGTTACAACCACTGAGCAGATTTGGTTTGCACTTGGCTGTTCAAGTAGTGGAACGTTCAAACTTGGAGCTGCTCAACAAATGAGGTATCACTTTAGTGCATTATTGCCTTATTATATTTTGCCCATCTAAATATAATCATATCATAGAGAATTTTTATATCGACTTCATGTCCCACCTGTAAAAGGTTAACATATGTGTGTATATATATACATGGTTATATAGTCAACCCAAACAAGAATACATAAGGAAATACATTTGAGTTAATATTGGCATTGTTCCTGAAGAAAAATGTACTACAAATTAATTGAAACTCATAATTGCTTTAATTGATCATATTAAGGGCATAACAGTTATTTTGATTTTAACACAATAGCAGAATAAATTTCTTCAAGGATCATCATTTTTAAGATCATTGAACATGCAAGCATGAAGCTGTTTAATTACTTTCAAATCTTAAATCAATAGCTGGTTTTAAAAATACAAGTTAAAGCGCATTGTATTTCATTGGAAATCACTTTTAGTCTTATAATAAAAATTAGTTCAAACTTGCCATTTAAATATCAGTTTTCAAGAAATATATTATGTTTTACTTATTTGCCTTTGCTTAAATAGGATAAAAGAAGGTTTCATTTTTGAGCTCATTGCTGTTGCCAGGGTGTCCATCCATCTCATAGATGGTTACTTCTATTTGGATGCCCGTTTGCTTAACCAAACATGATGTACTTCTCAAGGGGCTGGTCTCTCCTGATAGCATGCCCAAAAGATGTGAGGTTACATCTCTTCATCCTCATTTCCAAGGATGACTTTGACTGTAGTTCTTCCAAGACCCAGGGATGTGTTTCTTTGGTGGTCCATGGCATTTCAAGATTCTTCTCCTGCACCAGACTTCAAATACGTCTGTTTTGCTGACTGTAAAAAAGATTATCAGCTGCCCAGATATAAGTGGAAGTGGAAGAAAATGAAAACCAGTTCACAAGAGGTAAAATATGACTTTGAGTATATCTCACTGAATTTGAAGACCATCTCAAGAAAAGATTTGACTCATTTAATACGAAGGACAGAAGATCAGACAAGCTATGGGATGAAACACCATATAGGGAGAATGCAGTAGGTCATTAAAGATACAGGAAGAAAGGACAGATAAACATGGCTATCAGAAGAAACGCTGAAACTTGCTTTTGGTTGTACAGTAGTTAAAGAACAGGGAAAACTAGGAAGTAACATAGTTGAACATAAATTTCAAAGGACAGTTTAAGGAGAAAATATAAAGCATTTTATGTTAGACAGGGTTCTCTAGAGAAACAAAACCAGGAT
>NW_022111373.1:65574107-65587625 GCF_000313985.2 Echinops telfairi
AAACAGCAAGGCAGGTCACCAACAGTCAGCCAGATGACAGGGTCTGACAGTCCCCAGCTCAAGAGATGTATATTCCAGTAGCGTGACAAAGCAGGTCTTGAAGGAACCTCAAGTTACAGTGACACAGTCCGTGGGTTAGGTGGCCCACAGGCAGTGTAGTTTGCAAATGGAGGCACAGAACCATCAAGACAGGTGCACACTGGTCCGATGATCAAAGAGCAAGAGACAAGAAAGGCGAGGCTCATGGAGCCATTTATCTCTCCGCCCTTCAATTAATCCCACATGTGTTCATTGACCATGTTGCCACAATAAACCTTAACTGTCTCACATTATAATGAAATAAGAAACAGAAAAAAATTTCAAAGGGATGCTTGAGAAGACAAAATAAAGTATTATAATGAAATAAGCAAAGGCCTAGAATTAGAACAACAACAAAAAAAAACCCTTTCAGCATATACCAAACTTAAAGAACTGAAGAAAAATTCAAGCCTCAACTTGAGATATGGAAAGATACAAGTGGCAGATTATTGAATGATGCAGGAGACATCCAAAGAAGATGGAAGAATACACAGAGCCACTGTATCAGAAAGAGCTAATCAACAGCCCACCGCTTCAGGAGGTAGCACAAGAGCAAGAACCAACGGTGCTGAAGGAAGAGGATAAAGCCGCACCAAAAGCACTGGCAAAAACAAGGCTCTACGAATGGATGGAGTCCCAACAGAAATGTCTCAACAAGCTGATGAAGCACTGAGAGCACTCACTCACCTATGCCAAGAAATTTGGAAGAAGATGAACTATATGAAGAAGAACACAGCATCAGGATGTTAGTAAAGCTTATTAATAACCTTGATATGTCAATGATACAGCCTTGCTTGCTGAAACTTAGGAGGACCTGCAGCATTTTTGGATGAAGTTCAAGGATTACAGCCTTCAATTTGAATTACAACTCAATGTAAAGAAAGCTAAGATACTCACAACTGAACAGACAGGTGACATGATGACAAATGGAGAAACTATTGAAGTTGTCAGAATTTCATCTTACTTGGTGCCCACAATCAACGCTCATGAAGGAAGCAGCCAAGAAATCAGTCATACTGCCTCACCTTTATCCTGGAGCGGTAACAGGTGGGTTTGAACCACTGACCTTGTGGCTAGCAGTCTGATGTTTACTTGTTGTATCATGAGGACTCCTACAGTGTACAGCTACACTGTACTGTTAAACAAAGTGTTTTTTAACAGTTCTTAAAACAAGGAAAGGTTAGGTAGGAAAACAGATCTTATTAAAGGTTAGTTCTTATTCCATCAGAGTTTGGTGTCCTAGCGTTTTTTTGAGCTTAATAGAGCTAATAGAAGGGTTCTTTAATTATATTTCAATTTCATTGATCCAAAAACTTTTTGAAGGCCCACTTGGCCTATTATATTGGTTTTTATCATTTCACCAATATCAGTAGCTTTCTCATTTCAATAAGTAAACCATTGCTTAGTAATAATTAGGCTTTTCATCTGGGCAAAGACTTTCATAAGCTCCATTATTCGCACTTTATCATATAAAGGTGTTGCTTTCATTGACTGACTGTCACCTAGCTCTCTGTCAAGGCTGATGGCATTTCACCTCTTTCAGATCACTTTATCATTTCCAATTTATTTATTTGCTGCATGACTAGCATTGGCATATGATTTATGCTTTGGAGATATGGCTACAGGTTAAATATGAGGAAATTTTAAGTCAGACACAAATTTATGCACACAGCAGTGTTAAAGGGAATGATCTGATTTAAAAGGGCAGATGACAATGACCTTACTTGAGCTGATGAGTCACAGAAGTCATCCAATATTTTCATGAGCTTCACAAAAAGCGACCTGTGTTTGTTATTATACATTATTGTGCTTAACTCAAAATGTTAATACGATGGGCATTATGGCATCTTTTCTGAAGTATGACTTGTGTGTAATTCATATATACCTAACTGGAAACTTATTGTATATCGTATATTGTATATGCAAATGAGAATTCCCTATTTCCTAGGAAGTTTTGGAAAACTATGATTATTCAATACTTCTTCCTTTTACCAGATAGAAATCTGTTTTCTGGTAACTTTGGCTCAGCATTCCTATCAAACCCTTTCCTTGAGTACTTTACCCACCACAAACCCACAGCTCTCTCCATTCCATGACACATACCTTCCTTTCTACGTGGAAAGAGTAACTTGATGCCAGTGGTTATTCTGGTGGCTTTTACAAACCCTCGTGATGGAAATGTATTATGATCCCCTCTAATGACCGTGATATCTGGCCATGAGACTTCTAAGGTCTGTTTGAGGCTGTGACCTATTTCCCTGGTGCTGATGGAATATATTCTTCCCCAAGATGATGGTTAGAGCTTGGGGAGAGTATCACATTATATTCTAAGCTTTCAGTGCTCAAGAGAAAATCTTAAAACTGCTTCTTCTCCATTGCTTCTTCTCAAATCTTAAAATAGTTTCTTCAGCTAATTCATCACTGGGCCACCTGAAATATTAATAAATCTGAAAATAGATGTATATTATTGGTATATATTATGTATATTTTAAAATGAAAACTAAAATAGGCATTTAAAATAAATAAGCTTAAATTAATTAACATAAGATCTTAAGCGCTACATTATTCTATAGATCTTCTAAACAAGTTGGGTGTGTCCTCTAGAATTTCAGACAATACATGTTTGACAGATTTATTTATTTTTATACTACTTCTTATATGTCCTCACAAGATTTTCCTCAAATGAACTAAACGAGGACGAACTAGAGTAAATTGGTACTAAAGCCCAGTGTCTTATACACAAAGAACCTTGGTGGCTCAGTTGCTAATAGAAAGCTTGGGAGTTTGAACCCATCACGTGCTCAGAGTGAGAAAGATGTAGTCAACTGTTCCTAGAAACATTACGGTTTTGGAAACCCTACGGGACACTTCCACTCTGTCCTATGGAGTTGCTGTGAGTCAGGACTGACCCGATAGCAATGAGGATTTGGTTTTACCTTGTGTCCTGAATGAAATGCTCTCAAGAACCGTCTCATACCTAATACTTAGGATAACCATTACCTTATCAATATTGCGAAGGCATGAGAGATTGTTCAGTTTGGGTCAGAAACAATATATGGTGACAGGATTAAAAGTCAATCAAGAAGCCAGTCTCATCAAAACTTGATCTATTTTAAGCTTTTCATACATATTACATGATAAAATAAAAAATAGATATTATTTCTTTCATTTAATGAAGGGAGACTCAGCTTTACTAACATAAAAAATATGAGAAACACTAGCTGGTTTCATTCAAAGTTTACACCCTGTCCTTCACACTACAAGACAAATCATCTCTCCCCCCACGCCCCAGAACCACAGGGAGGAAAATTCAAGAGCTCCTGGACTACTGTGTGGTGGCTCAAGTAGCGTAGTGCAACAGCAAGGGCAAAGGCCTCTGAGTCAGGTCATCTGACCTTGGATTTTCCCTTCATGAGCTCGGGGATTTCAAGTGACTCATTGTGCATCATGGTGTCTAGATTTCCTCCTTTAGAAAATACAAGCTTCAACCTAGATGATCAACAGGGTTTGTTCCACACACGATGATATGTGATTCCACATGCTTCCATTAAGTTATACTTTCCTTGGAAATCAGGAGTTATCTCACTTTAGATAGCTATCCATGTCTATTATGCTAATAATTATAAATGTTTGGAAATATATTAGGCTTTAGTCTACCATATATTGGCTGTATCTTATAATAAACCTTTCCACGTCTTCTTATGCTGATATTGAGCATCTTCTTGAGCGGGCGTGGTCTGTGACTGAAGGTCTTTGGAAGCTAGTAACTCAGCTCTGGCTTAGAAAGCACAAGCTCCCTTGACTCTGGTGGCCAGGTAAATTTCTGAAACAAAAGGTTAGTACTCCATTTTACACTTGCTTGTAGTTTAACTAAAAGAATTTCAGTGTGTCTCAAACTCACAGCGTAACATAAAAACCGTAGGTAGCGGGGAGGAAGAGTTTGGGAATGCCCATATACAATTTATGTATAGGGGACACACCACATTTAGATCCATGCATTTTTCAAAAGTTTGTGAAAAATTGGTATTCAAAGGTAACAGATTTTTTCCCCCACAAGTTTTTTGGGACCCTTTCCCTTATATTTTCAAAGAAATAAGGTCAAATTAATTATATTGATTTCAATACCATTCACTTTGATATCATTGAAATTGTCCTTTTTAAAATAAGAAGGATGTTTTCCACTCTTTCATTCTAGCACTACGCATTTTGAATGTATAGTTTATCGTTTTACAACATAGAAAATAGAGCTAAATGAAAGGAAAGGAAAGGAAAACAGAGCGAAGTGAAAATGAAGAGTCTCTAGTTCCATTGTATAGATGAAAACAATTTTTTAATATTTTGACAATGATCCTGCCAAACTTTCTCTGAGCATTTACATTTTGGTGTCTGATCATAGTGTATATTGTCTTTAACCTGCTTTATTTTGTACAAGTTTTCACATAAAATTACAAATTATAATTTTCAATGCTTCTAAATATTTTACTGTATAGATATTGTCTACACAGTCTTTATTTCACATTTCACTTATTTCTTAGTACCTTTTCCAATTTTAGAATTCTCTTCTTCAAACAACATTTGAACACTTTAATTCTTTGTTAACACATTATCCATTTGTTCATATAAAATATAACCACCATTCAAAACCATCGCCATCAAGTTATTTCCAGCATTTAGAGACCCTATAGAGGGCTCCCAAGGCTACAACACTTGGTTCCTCTGGAACAGCGAATGTGTCTGATCCACCACCTTGATGCCAGCAACCACACACTTCAGCCACAGGGTCCCCAAGGCTCCTTCAAATAAAACATACTACTATCTACAACCTGGGGGTCATGGTGGTTACATCTTGGGCTGCTAACTGCAGGATTAACCATGGAAAGCACCAGCCTCTCCACGGGAGTCAAGCTTTTCTACTCTTGAAATGGTCAGTCTCAGAAACTCACAGCAGCGTTCTACCCTGACCGACAGGGATCAGTATGCGGCTGAAGCAGCAACGAACTTTTGTATGGACATTTTTCAAGTTTTAAAGACAAAGCTCCTCAATTCCTAAATGATATTTCTCCTTCTCCATAAAGAGGAATCCCACTGGGGTTTTTTGTTGTTGTTTTGTGGTTTTTTTTTTTAACCACTGGAAGCACATACTTAAAAAATATTCCCTTTGATTTTCCTTTTGGGAAATAACCCATTCCTACTTTCAGTCTGTGTGCCTTCCTGAAGCAGCTACCATTAGGGATGCATAGCAGGCAGGGTGCTCTTTGGAGGCAAACATGCCCAGCTTTTGTCTCACATACTTTGGACATATTGTCAGGAGAGACCAGTCCCTGGAGAAGGACATCATGGTTTTCAAGTAGAGGGGTGGTAGAAAGACCCTCAATGGGATGGAGTGACACAGTGACTGCATCAATAGACTCAAATATAAGAATGATTATGAGGATGGTGCCAAACTGGGTAGTGCATCACTTGGTTGTACATAGGGTTGCTATGGGTTGGAACAGAATCGACAACATCTAACAGCCTAGACCACAGCCCTGCAGTTATATTTCCATGTCTCTTCAACAGAGAAAAGTTCAGGAATGGGCTCTACCCTCACTTGGAGTCATTGATGATTAAGACCTGGACTTTGGTTCAAATTCATGTAGCAGAATTCTGTTCTGTATACACTGTCAAAAACCCACTGCCATCCAGGCGATCCTGATGCACAGTGACCCCTGTAAGTATCTTTCCACCAAATAAATTCAAACTGAGCCAACATAGAGGCAGGCAGAACCCAGAGATGGGGATAAAGTTGATGTTCATAACAGTATTTGATTTCCTGAGTCTAGCCATGACTAGCTTGTGTAAAATGCTTGAATTTAAACCATATAAACAAAAATTACCATATTAGTCAAACATTTGGTGACCTGCAAGTTAAAGAGATCAAAATTAACTGACAAATGTTCAAATAAACTTTTGAAGCTTTAATATTAAACTCAGTCTTCATAATTTTTTCAGTTATAGATTATTCTTTTCTTTATTTGAAAATATATTATTAATTGGGAGTTAATGCATATATCATATCATTGTATAATTCAATCACATCAAGCAGAATAGTACAATTGCTACAACAATCAGTTTCCAAACATTCTTTTCCTTCCTGGACTCTTTGACATCTTCTCCCTTTTAACTGCCCACCCCTCCCACTGCACTCTCCCCCCACTGAAACCTATATTCTATCCCTATAACTTCATCAATCCTGGATTTAATATACCTAAACACAGGAAAACACTCCTATAACACAACTTCAGGAGGGTGACCTCCAATGACATAACACCTATGAGATACACCCTAGATTAACTTTTGATTCTTTCAGAAATCATTGTTTCTTTCCCGCTTCTTCTCTATGCACAGTCTATACCACGAACCTTATTACAGACACACAAAAAAGCGTGTTATTTAAAGCCCTACCTTCTCATTCAGCTATGGATGTTATAGTAATTCATCCTCCTGGTGTAAACAAGTAAGGGGACAAAAGCATGCATGTGACAACAAAACTCTCAATATTTGTTGCTGAAATAACATTTGTAAAGCATTGTTACTGCATCTTCTTCCTAAGGATCTTCAAACCGTATCTCTTCCTTCCTCACCCCCACCCTGTGAGCTCTCAAAGGGCTGAATCTGGCTATACTTCTTTGCTCTCCCCCAGAATGTTGTCATTAACAAACTAGAACCTCAATTAAAAAATATAAAATTTTAAAGAGCTGAAGGACTGAAAACAAAAGAAGACCTTCTCATGGGTTAACTGATTTTCCCCCAAGGTCCAATTGATCAGATAAATATAACTGCAAAACCTTGCAGGGCCCATTGTTCACACTATCTCAAAGATTAGTTATATCATGTTCCTATACAATCTCACATAGCATAAAATATAAAGCATACAGAATAATCAGAGAATGACACTAGTCTAGTTCCAAATCTGGGTATGTTATTTCAATTGCCTTTTCACTTAAAAACCCAGTGCTTTTCCTTATCCTTGAAAATCAAAAAATCAATTTATTTCACTAGAAGCCTTGGTTCAGCACATTAAAATGAATAAATGAACAATTTCACACAACTAATTAGTGAAATATGTTTTTCTATTTCTAAAAAGAGTTTCATTTATCTACTCTTACACATGCATTAGGTAGAGATGAAGCCTTTATTATAAGAACAAGGGGATTTGCACAACATAGCAGGCAAGTCTAAGATTATCATCTGTTTCATCAAGCTTTAGCTAAAAAGGGGGAGAAATTACCCTGGAAAACCCACAGGCTTATCAAGATATAACAGACATACTGTATACCTGATCCTAGAGTCAAATAACTTGTACAAAAATAAGCTCTGAATTACAGGAAGATTATGTGTACCAAAATGGATTTCTACTATATTAAATCTTTATATTCATTTGCGACTTACATTATGAGTATCATTTAATTTGTTTCCAAACTAAAACATAAAAATAACTTCACAGCACATTTCAAAAACAACATATTCATTATTTAACATTTTAAATAAAAATATATAAACTTAATAACATTTATAGATAACTTTTGCTAGCATTTTTATAAAAACTTACAAGATATTTCTTATTTAATTATGAAAAACTATTTTAAAAAATCACCTTACATTGTATTAATTATGAGAATTTCTCTTTTGTTCACTGAATTCTGTGAGTATTTTTCTATGATATAATATTCAGGTCACAGGTAATACATTTATGGGATCATGTCACTGAATCAATCAATCAAGATGTGCATACATTTTCTACTTATTAACATCTCTATTAGAAAGAAAAAACTTTTATGAATAACAAAGTTCCCATTCCTCTTTAATAACAGATGTATCTGTTCATCACAGATAAGCTGTTTGGGTAGTTAACATCAGACCCTCCATGAAGCAGAATATTTAACATCAGTTTGTTACTCATTCTAACTTTTAGTTTCATAACGTTTATAGAAAGTTCAGCGTACAGGGAAAATTACTGTGCAAATGAATGACTTCTTCTGGGAAATGACAGATCAATTTTACAGGTTTATATTAGTTCTCATTAGGGATAGATTTATTGCGATTCTTGTCAAGCTTAAGTTTCAGGGTCTCTCATTCACACCAGCCCCTTACAAGGACCAGGAGGATCCTCGCAAGGTAAACATGTTTATATGCTTTTCTAAACTCTGCAGAAGTAAGGCATTTAAACTCTGTATCTTTTCAAGCCAATTTCTCCCTTTGTCAGTACCTTCTTGTGGAAGTTACACAATCTCCTGTCAACTTGTGAAGTGGTGGAATCTAGCCTGTCAATCAGGTCATAGCCAATGATGCCTATGTGTAGGCATGGCCTTCCCTGAGGATTCCGGGAACTCCTGTCTTCCTCCCTGGAGGAGGGACACACACACTCTTCCTGCAACACATTCCTGATGACAAGCCCGATGGAGCTACACTGATGGAGCCAGAGCCCTGGAGCTGGAGAAGCCACGTGGAGACCTGCACTAGATCTGAGATGCTTCCACCACCACCGGATCCATTACTGGCCAGAGATCTTCCTGCATTCAGTATCATTGCATGGGCTGCGGGAGGAATTCATGGACTAATATCAGACATATGGGCTAATATTGAACTTATGGACTTAATCTGGACTGGGCTGGGATGTTTTATTGATGCATAAATGCTTCTTGATATAAAGTTCTCTCTTACACTTATATGTTTTTTGATTTGTTTCTCAAGTCAACCCAGACTAACACACTTCTTTTATGGGGAGTGGCATGGGATTTGGGAATCTGATCACGGAAAAGTTGGGGACCATTTAATTTGCATAAGTAAGGTGTGCAGTCTCCATAAATAAATATAGTAAATATCCAATCACTGTTGTAGTGTAACAATGACATATCTACCACCCACTGTTAAGGTTGGTGCTAGGAAAACTCAGGACAGGAGCGCCTGGAGGTGGGCCCTCCAACACTGCAATGCTAGTGGAGGGGACGCAAGGTGTGAAGTATAGAGTTCCAGAAGCTAGCTGAGGGGGTAGGCTTTGAAATCGTGCTCACTATTTATCCAAGAGGCTTGGTGAAGTTTTAGGATTAAAATCCTTCTAATTCTAAAAGTTGATGACTAATGGATTCTAGTAATTAAGCAAAAATAAATGTAAATTAAATTTTAATTTAATTTTTAAATGACTCTGCAGTCTCTTCAAAGAAATGCGTGTTAAAAATTTGTTGTTAAATGAGGAGACAATCAAAAAGTATATATTGTTTTAAAAAGCAAGGGAAAATATTGTAATTGACGTGCCCAAAATGTTAATTAATGAACACATTTTATTTTGTGGTGTTGCAACTCTGTGATATGTCTCAGCTTTGGTAAATTTAAAAATAACTTTTGTCACTATAAGTGAATAGTCATGTATCTTCTAAATGTGCTTTTAGGGTTCTGTATAATTTTCCCAGAGGTACCTGGTGGTATAGTGGTTATAGCTTACTAAAAAAGACAGTGGCTCAATATACCAGAGGTTCTATGAAAGAAAGGTCTTACAAGCTGCTTCCACAAATTTTTTTTTCATTTTTAACATTTTATTAAGAGCTCTTACATATATAATTATAATCCATATGTCCATTTGAACAAGCATAGTTATACAATTGCTGCCATTATCATTTTCAATATTTTTTCTTTCTTCTTGGACTCCTTGATATCGCCTCCCTCCCCTACTCTACCACCCCTGTACCCTTAATATATTATATTATCATTATAGCTTTTTTGCCATAACTTACACCTCCCAATGTGTCCATTCACCTAAAATTCTGATATTCATTCCCCTCGAGTGAGGTTATACAGTCGTCATTGCTATCAGTTCTCCCGCCCCCCGCCCTGGCCCCCCCCTCAGTTCTACTCTGTCCTACAGGGTCGCTCTGATTTGTAATCAGCTTGACAGCAGCGGGTTTGGGCTTTTAGGAATGGTATTTCTTAGAGACAGCTAGAAACACTGTGTAAGCATCAAGTCCCACTTACATGGATCTATTACTAGTAGCCATCCATCAATACAAGCAAGGAAGTAAATAAAAGATTAACAACACAGACTTGCTCTTTGTCCTTGCTTACTGCATGTGTGGGACGGGGTGGGAGGATAGATGAAATGTTAAAATATACACATGAAGAGTTGTGCAAATATTGATAGTATTTTTAGCTATAAATATGCATTGTCAGTCTCCTATGAAAGGAAAGTAGCTTTCACATTTGATAAGTTTGTTAGCTAAAACATTGTATTACTTTTACTTTATATTCCTTATACATATTACTAAGAAGCCCTGGTGGAGTATTGTGCTACACATTGAGTTGCTAACTATAAGATTGGCAATTTGAACTCATCTATCAATCCTTGGGAGCACGATAAGGCTGTCAGCTCCCTCTTCATCCTAAGGGATAGATGCGTCTTCCCAGTACTTTTTCCATTCTTTTTGAAAGACTCAAACATCCTTGGATACATTTGCCATGCTTTAAAAGTATATTCCACAAGTGCAGTGCAGTGAAGTTACTTGGGATGTCTCTTCTCTCCATGTCTTTGTAACTCCCACAGAAAGATCAGGTGGGGCCAAGCCAGCAGGGTCTGAATTTCAGAAGCAGGAGATCCTAGACCCATCGAGGATGAAGAAGCACCGTGGATCATGTTTGACTTCCCTTCCTCGAGTGGCTGAGGCTGAAACTGGAGGTACCAGAGGCTTCAGCACAGAGGCCATAGTACAGAGCACAGGAGCCATACCCAGACAGAACCAGGAACTGCACCCCCGAGACCTGAGGTTGCCACGCAGTGGGGTGAGTGGTAAGTGGGCTTCCTGGCTCGTGGAGACAGAGGCAAGGGGATAATGTATCTTAGAGGATAAGGACCAGAAAGGGAGACTTAGCTGTTGGCGGAGGAGAGGCACTGCCATGCACCAAAAACTAACCCCTTAATAGTTTATAATCCTGACTGGTGGTAACTTGTTGAATTCTTCAATAAACCACCGTAATTGTGAGGATTGTTTGTGAATTCTGTGTAGCAAAGGAATATTGAACCCAGTAGAGAGGTAGAGTGCCATGGGAGGAAAAAAAGATAGAGGGGGGAGGTATGTCTCACCCTCTGCCTTGTGGTAATCGGCCTGACCTAGTCTGGAAATGATTCTCCACTCTTACCTAACCAGAGGAGGTCAGATGCGACCTCCATGCCTTCTTTTGCAGACAATCGGCACTTCCTCCCACAGGTATTGTTCATGAGATTCATTCTGCACTGTGAAGGATCAGAACCTAAGCTCGCTGCTCTCAAGTAAATCCTGACTCATCGTAACCCTATAGGGCAAAGTAGAGCTGGCCCTCAGGGTTTCTGCATCTGTGAGGATGTTTCAGAACAGAAAACTTCACCTTCTCCTGCGGAGCAGCTGCAGCATCTGAGGAGCTGACCTTGAATTTAGCGCCTAGTCCACTCCACCACTAGGGCGCCTCCTTGAGTATTATACAGAAACAATGATTCAGGAAATCTTCAATTTGTACAAGGCAAATGAAGAGAAAATATTTACAATTTCTATTTTTATAAACTTGCCAAATTTCTCTTTGTGGCTAGATGAGTGTCATGGGCTCAGATTTCTGCTTTTGAAATAAATGATTCAAGAATTTGGCGACTAAATTCTGATGAGAGTTTCACCTCCCAAATTCTAGAAATGGGCCATGCTTCTTTTTAGTTCTCTCTCATGTCTCCTATTCCAATGCAGGCTCTCAGCTTGTGTCTGTGTGTTGTTTTTAGCTGATGTCTAACTGACCCCCAACTTAAGGAAATTCCATCTTGTGATACTTAGAAGTTTCATTCGCTGATATTTTGAGATAAAATAGTAGGACTTTCTTGCTCATATATACACCCATTTCTCAATGGTTGACACGGCTAAGCCTCAATGACAAAGTTGCTGTGCAACAATCACTGAGGAAAAATGGAAGGTGACCACATCAGATCACAAAATGAAAGATTATCACTACACAACTGCCAATTTTTTGACAATGAATAGGACACCATTTAATAACATCTGACACATAATGTCAACTGTCATGCCCTCTGTGCTCTTACCTTGCACTTCATGTTCATTATTGCCAGAAGTATGCTATTAATGTGCAAAATATATATTTTTTATTCTTGCTATAAATATGAAAGGACAGAAGGATAGTGAGGAGTATATATGCATATAATATAGATCAGCTGCCATATACTTTAATATATATCAGCTGCCATATACTTTAATATATATCAGCTGCCATATACTTTAATATATATCAGCTGCCAAGAGGTACATACTCAAACTTCTGACATTTTGGTTAGTAGCTGAATCATTTAAATTTAGGAAATTTAAGTACTGAGAAACCAGCATCTTTTCATGAGGCCATCCTTTACCTCAGAAAGAAATGCATTTCCCTTTAGTTCCTGGAAATGCATTCATACAGTTTTACCCTTTTTGCATCTCTTATCTATTTTCCCTGGTGTTTCAACAAAGAGAGAAATAAACCTAGAAATTAACTTCTTTTGTTAGATCTTTGTCACAAAATTGCTTACATCTCTTTAGGAACAAACTCCCTATTCTTTGTAAAGATTGATGCTAAATGGTTTAATTTATCTTCACAACATTGTAAAAAATCTTTGTTTGGATATATAATTATTTCCAAGAAAAAGAAAAGAGAAAACAAGGACTCAAAGTAAAACTAATAGAATCAGTGAAGTTTATAAGAATGACAAATTATAAAAAACAGTAGTCATATATATAATTTTATTTATGAAACAACCCAGTTAATTTGCCTAATACTTATTTAGGGTTTATGTTCTACCTCCTTGCCCATTGTGTAATGCTTAGCTCTAAAAAGTGTGCAAGCCTACATCCTTGAACCATTGCTCTATGCACCTGAGTGATAGAGCAAAGAGAGTCAGAAATCAAAGGGGAGGAGAGACTGCATGTTTAATTTTCTCCATGAACAACTGCCTCCTTTGCCATGAGATCAGTGAAACTGAATGGTGGCAGCCTATCCTTACTGGACACTTTATCTAATTCTATTGAAAAATAAGGATAAACAGAAGGAAAATGGGAACAGAATTTCGAATTCTAATGGAATCCAGATATTCTGAAGTAATTGATGGCCTCCCAAAAATATTGCCCTGGGATTATCTTTAATGCTTAAGCTGAAAGCATTCCCTGAATTGTTTTTAAGGCAAACAATTAAGCCTACTGTGAGTTAGTCGATTCTGATTCACAGTAACCTTGTAGGTCAGTCGAACTGTTCCTGTGGTTTTCTAGATTTACCACTTGAAGGAAGCCCACTGCCTCATCTTGTCCCAGCAGCCTAGCTGGTGCTTTCTAACTGCCCACTTTTTGGGTTAGTAGCCTGTGGCTTAACGTCTGTCACCAGGATACTAACATAAACAATAGTTTACCTGAA
>NW_022111373.1:65588634-65590283 GCF_000313985.2 Echinops telfairi
AGTCCTTACCCTCAGCTATCTGTGGCATGGTGCTTATTGCTCCCAGGGAAGGACTCCTCAGTCAGCGGTCCAGTGATAGCCAGAGCCGAGATCTGAGATGGGTGTTAGCCACTTACTCCACCAGACTGTCTTTCAGGCCAAAGGTGCCATCTGGGACTGAAACAGAGGTCTGTTTTAAAGTTTTAAAATGAACTTTACTAATTAGAAACAAAAGGAATACCCATTTCCCCTGCTGGAACTGTGAGCTATTCAGACAATTCTTCTGAATTTGAGAGAGTAATAATAATAATAAAGCAGCTATGATAGAAATAAATGTAAGTACAGTAAAGACTAATAGAGATACCACAATTAAAATTACTGTAGATAAAATATAAAAAAGGAAAGGGCCTAGAAACGCCCTTTATTTAAAATAAACTGGTTTAGAGGTATGAAGGAGCCCTGATGGTATAAGTGAGTTATGTATTGGGCTGCCAATCTCAAGGTCAGTAGTTCCAATCTACAAGTAGCTCCTTAGGAGAAAGATGAAGCTTTCTACTTCCATGAAGATTTATAGTGTCAGTAATCCAAAAGGGTAGATCTACCCTGCCCCATAGGGTTGCTATTAGTTGGAATTGATGGCAGTGGGATATTATGTGTGAGTCAGAGGTCTATCCAGTAAGCTATCAAAACCAAGGTTTCTAAGGGGAAGACTTCCTGGTAATTTTCCTCACTTGCCAAGGTCCATAGACAGTCTTGGACAGACTGAGTCACCAGCTCAGGCCATAGCCCAGAGTGATACATTGTTTAGTAGAGGAAAGGAAATTGTTCAAATAACACAAGGTGTTTTCAGCTGATGCTGAGTCAGATCATAAAAGGCAAAACTAGAAACATTTCCACTTCCATCCTAAATATAACAATTTTGTCTCTTAGACTGTCGGGATCTTCTAAATAATTGGGAAAAATCATGATTTTACTTTGATTTGTAACCATTATTTAAAAATTCATGGTGATTTTTATTAGATTATTTTCCACAAAATATATTAAAAATTTATTCCTTATTATTAATGAAAATAGAAAATGATTTCCTTCCATCTTAATTATTGAAGGTAGCAGAGTAAGCACCATATTTCCATGAGTTTTTAATTGTATAATTAATAACTTTCAGTGTAAAATGTCCATTTCATTGTTTAGATAAAAATTTGCATTAAAAATCTAGTGGCATCCCTATGTTTAGATCAAAAATTGCATTAAAAATCTAGTGGCATCCCTATGTTTAGATCAAAAATGATATTAAAAATCTAGTGGCATCCCTATCCTAATTATGTGAATTGAGTCAGAAATCTCTGGATTCTCTAAGGGTTTAAAGGTGCATTTCACATCATTGTCTCACAGTGATGTATTATTTTATTATTTCTTTAAATGAAAACTTCCCTATGAATTAAAATTTCCACAATCAATAAATAAAGCAAGAAAGGAATGCTTCTGTTTTGCTTTTAATGTTATAAAGGATCATCAGATTAAAATAATTATTTTTGCTTTGACCACTTACAAACATAGGAACAAGATATTATAATTTTCTCCATAGGAAAGATAATTTATATGTTTTATCCTCTCAGTTTTAATACAGATGTTGCTCTCTCTGAAGAATTGTATAAATACATGCATTTAAT
>NW_022111373.1:65595540-65596632 GCF_000313985.2 Echinops telfairi
AAAAAAAAGAGATTTACAGCCTTGCAAACCCATTGGGAACAGTTCTACCCTATTCTATAGCACATTGTCATCATAACAGACTTGATGGCAAGAGAAAACAGTGGGTGGACAACTCTGTTAAAGGAAGGGACTTCCATTTCCCTTGACCCCCTTGAAAATTTTGTGCTTTTATTATATGCGTAGATTATGTATCCAATAACACTCCAAGAAGATAAAAACAAAGCAACTGAAATGGATTCAGCAACCACAGAAGCACGTGTAATGGAAACTTGAGAGGCAGAATTAAAGCACCAGAAATGTCTCTTACGAAGGTCATACGCGAAAGATGAGTCTGTAAACATCATCCATCAGCGGATCAAGCTGGGAAATGCTAAACAAGGTGTTAAGTGCAAAACCTGTAGATTCAAAATTAAATTTCCTTAGTGTTCATATTGAGAAGATTGAAGACATTTAGAACGTGGCACACACTCAGCTATGTTTAAAGCATGAAGTTATCTCAATGGCAAAATCTACTTATACTTATTGGGACAAATGACTGTGCTTTACCCCTTCTCTTTAAAAGAGGTCTAATATGGCCTTCAGCATTTATTTTCTACTGCTCTAGAACAAATCATCACAGATTTACTAGCTTACGATCACACTAATATATCAGCTCTAAAAGTCAAATTGCAGGTGGGTTTGGGTGAGTTCTTTCTTTTGGGTCTCAAAGTTTTAATTTTGACTTCAGGTTCAATATATAAAGCATTTAATAAATAGTTGTTTTAAACATGCAAAAAAGTTTCAAAATGAAAAATGATGAATAGTCATGCTGAATGTAATATGATAAAATCATCTAACTCGTCCTATATCTACTTAATTTGAAAATATTTTCCCTTCCACTACAACGAGTCCAGCACTGTAACTTGCCTGCTTGCCATTTTACACTGGTAAAGAAAGAACTCCAATTCTGATATTTCTTATCTCAGAATCCAAATTCATTGTCATGAATAACTATTGTTGAAAATAAATAAACATTCCACAAGGCTGATTTGAGCTTGTGTTGCTGATATTTCATTTGACTTTAAGGCAGCATTTCCTAAGATCCCCCTACCA
>NW_022111373.1:65598196-65599417 GCF_000313985.2 Echinops telfairi
CCAAGCAGGGGATCTGAACAAATTGTATTCTGAAAATTGTTTTCTGTTTTTTTGCCAGTGGTATAATACATACCTTAACTCCTGGCTAGGAGTATGTATTATTACTTTTCCACCCCATTTACATCCTCGATCTCACTTCAAATTCTAAAGGGTGGTAGAAATTCAAGTGGAAAGGGCTCAGGGCTGCAAGCAGAGATAAAGTTGCATGACCAGTTGATCACCGTTATCTCTTCCTTAGTAAATTCTCTATTCACCTACTTGCCTTTAAGGATTTCTCAATTTCTCTCTCTCCCTACATGCCAATTGGTTGTCGAGGTGAAATATTTTTGAGAGAGAGAGAGAGAGAGAGAGAGAGACCCATCTCGTTCATGTTGGTACCTGCTAGTGACAGAATAAAATTGAATCTATGTACAGTAAGCAATCATTCTAAAAACAACTGCCACCACAAATCAGAAGGCACTATTGTACTCTATGGACTATATTTTTCTTCAGCCCACTTTGAGAGAGAGAGAGAAAGTGAGTGTATGTGTGTGTTTGTGGGTGTGTGGGGGGTGTGAAGGTGGTGGTGAAATAAAACCCAAACTATAAAATACCCGTTTTGTCACTGTTTTTGATGTGTAGTGAGGACATTTGATCCATCCTAGTGATCTTCAAGATTCTGTCCCGGCCATCTATTTTCTTCCCGTCTCCAAGTTCTCATTATAATTTTCTATCTCCTCCTCTCAGAAGACCGCACACCTCTTACCCCAGTGAAGACAGGACACCTACTGAGCCCCGGACCTCGCATATACCAAGCAGACTGCTGGCTAGCTTTCCTTTCTTGAGAAACCGTGGACAGTCCACTTTGCAGGGCTCTGCCATTCACGCAGCATCCTTCTCGCCTCAAGTGCCACTTTTCAAAATCGTTTAACTCCTTTTTTTCTGCCACTGCAAGAGGGAACTTCAGGGAATTCCGGTAGTCATGGTTCATGATAAAGTCAAATCCCCCAAATTCAACAGCATCTCTGACACTATGTGCCCGCCAACAACCCCCCACCCCCACCCCACCTCCTTCACCTAGAGTCTCCTGCCTGTGTAGAAGGAACCCGCGATGTAGGAACTTTGGAAACCTTGGCAGGTGCCAGGGTGTGGCTGTGGTTGTCTCCCATTTCTCTTCCAGCAGAAGGAGCCACCTCCGAGAGAGAGAGAGAGAGAGAGAGAGAGAGAGAGAGAGAGAGAGAG
>NW_022111373.1:65599785-65612582 GCF_000313985.2 Echinops telfairi
CCGTGGGCAGGCGTGCTGGCCAAGGGGGAGGGAAGATTGGCCACCGCTCTGTCTCGCCCTCTCCTAGAATTTGCTCCGGGAAGAGCTGCGGGGAAGACGTCCTCCTGAAGTCGCTCCCTGGGGCGGGCTTGTGCCACTGCCCCGCCGGTCACCCAGGCGACCACCGCCCTCCCTCCGCGCCGACTCCCTGGCCCGCTGGGGTCTCGTTCCGGAGACGGGACCATGAAGCGCTCGGCGGCCTCCTGGCTCGTGGTCTGGCTCAGCCTTGGAGTACCCCTGTTCTGCAAAGGTGAGCCGGCGGGACCCGAGCGCCTGGGGTCCGGGAGGGCAGCGGTGGTCCTGTGGGAAACGCCACTTGGGTGCCGGCATCGGTCTCCTGGGCGCGCCAGGAGTGTGGCGCGCGGCGGGCAGCTGGGAGGTGGAGGCGCACCCTGGGGACCCCAGGAAAGTGCTCGCAAAGTCTGAGCGGAGTGCTCGGGGCTGAGCCGTGCGCCGGTTGGAGGCCGTGGGGGTGGCATTGACACCAGAAGGGGCTGCGCGCTTGGGAGACCATCTACTCTGCGGCTTTCTCTGCTGAGGGGTCGCCGCTCGAACCCTCCGGGAGCACGGCCAGCAGGGCACCTCGCGCGCGCCACAAGGGCTCCTGGGTGCGGAGCGGGAAGCGAGTGCCTCCCTGATGTGATGTTGATGGGCAGGGACTGGAGAGCTGCAGAGCCCTGGGTCCCTGGGCGCTGTTCTCCAGCCCGGATTTGGAGCTGATCTGCTGCCAACTGGGGCTGGGAGTTGGGGGACACTGGTGAGATGTCAACTCAGGCAGCTCTTCACCTTTCTCCTGCTCCTCCATCCCGCGCTCTCCGCACTGGCCACACGATAACCCAAGGAGCCCCAAGGGGCCTCGGAATTTCTCTCTCTCTCTCTCAGCAACTACTGGTAAAGAGCAAGGCAGAACAAACCTTGCGCCCCCGCCCCCGCCAAGGAGCAAAAAAGTTGTCAGGAGCTGGACTGATCCTGGTTCCCATGACTTGCATGAAATTCATAATCCAGTCTTTAAAAAAAAATTAGACTTTGACCCGTCGTTTGCTGAGTTGTACAGGTGACTTCCAGGCCCTCTGCAAGGTGTGGCTTGTCAAAACAAGCCTAGCCCCGGCTTGCGCTTTGAGGCAAGCCTAGGCTAAAGGGCAAGGGGACCTAGTGGGAGAGCTGCGCACCCCCCTCCCCAGCGATGTAGCTCGCGGGGGGTCCTGCTAAGGGTTCCGCGGGTATTAAAACCCTCCGCAGACTGTTTCAGGTAGAGTGGAGTGCACTACAAGGTTTTAAAATGCCGTGCCTCTAAAACGAGTTCTTGGATATAAGAAAGCGTTGACTCAAATCCACTTGAGATTAGAGAGACACTGCATAAATATTCCACACCATGCATCCCTGCACCTTATCCTTCTATTTGTCTTAGAGGAAAATCGGGGACTCCTGTTTGCCCAAGAAGTCGGAAGCCGCTGGCCAGATAGCCTGGCTGCCCCGCTAGCAGGGCTCGCTGGCTGCGCCTTCCCTGGTCTTCCACAATCTCCCAGGCTCAGAGCCGGTTTCCCCAGAGCCTGGGCGTGGGTCGGAGTCTGCCTCGCCTGCCTTTACCAAGTGTCCTTCCAGGGATCAGGCAGCGGCAGCCACTCCACTGAAGGGTAAGGAATAGTAACTAGGCGCTGTAGTCGCTCGCCCGTGATAGGAAAAAGATCACGCTCCCATTGCTCTATTTCCCCCCCTCTGATTTCCTGTCTGGATTCCTTCTGCACTTTGATCCTTAGCAGAAAGAGGAGAGGGGCGACCGCCAGCACTCTCCTCTCCTCCTCTCCCACCTCAGACAAGAACACACACTCACTCACCCACTCCCAAGCACCTACGCGGTGCCACGGCCTCCACCATCTGTCCCCCACCGAGGTGGGGGGCGGCGGGGTGGTGGCGGAGAAAGCGCATCTAGCTTCCGCGGTCGCGCTTGCCTGTCGGGGTCTGGTTGCTGATCCTAGGGGCGCCGGGGTGAGTGCCTGCTCCCCGCAGTCTGAGGCTGGACGGCCTAGAGATACCCTTGCCTAGGGCACTGCTTACCCCGCTGGACAATCCGAGGATGGAGACGCAGTCTAAGCTTTCGGTTCAGATCCTTCTGAACAATGCTCCGACAACAGTGTACTCCATGTTCTTCTAGATTTCCCACTTTCAGGACAGCCTGCGGGGAGAAATGACAAGGGCTCTTAGAGAAGAAACGGACCATTTTGCATGAGCTCTTGTTGTTAAACTTGACAACCACTCTAATTTATTCCCTGCTCCCTCTAGAAGGCAGAGTGCAGCTTACCTGATGACTCTAAACAATTAAACTTCCAGCAAACTTATTGAAGCCATTGTTAACACTGACAAGTTCCTTTGCACCCCCCTCCCCCCACCCCAGCCAAAGGTGATCATCTATCTAATATATCATTTTAGACATTGGTCTTTTCCCAATGTGTGGGTTGCAATTTACACGCATTACTGTTTGGAATTTGATCAGGACATGTAACTCCGTTTATTAGTTGCGTTTCTTTTAAAATTAAACCAATGGATCAGTCAGATTGAATATTTTATTAAGTCCTAAATTATTCATCGCTATGGGTTGTTTTAAAAAATCCAATAACATGCATACAGTTGCAGCAAGCACGTGCCATCTTATGCAATCTGTTCCTGCGCCTGCAGTTTGTGCCTGAAGTCTTTAAGCAAATGGCACTGTCTAAAAATGGCTAGACATGTCCTAAAGACTATGAATCACTGGCATTTGCATTTCCTCTTTTTAATCAATGGCGATCTTTAGTTACACATACATGAGAATAAATTAGTAGCTGAACAATCAACTCCAATAACAACACTTTACTTCTGTGATTACTATAACAATATTTATGGTCCAGTAAAGAGCTTTCCAGGTTATTTATTATTACACATTAGTGTCTACATTACTTAATTTATATGACCTTTAATCATGCACCTTGAAAAGAAGTGCTAACATCTGATTTCAGGTGAAACATTTTTTAAAGGTTTATAATACTGCATTAAAATAATATTTAATTATTATTTTCACTCAGTATTCTCTGGTGAAAATATAATGCTAATAACAAAGCTTGGCCATGTCACAGCACTGCCATGTTATAACAAACATTTACCACTCTGGTCCTAAAACTATGTTCTAATTAAACCCAAAATATTCCTTTTGAATTGAAATGCAATTTCTGAAAATGTGTATTAAAAATGTAATAGCAAAATAATGGTGAAGAGGCAAACTGTTCTATTTTTTCTATCTTTAGTCTTAAAATTGCAAAGATCTCCAAATCTAGGTAAATGGATGTACATTTTTAAACTGCTCTTTAAATTAAAACTCTATTATAGTTATCTCAGAGATATTCATTTAGTAGCATAGTGGGTTATGCATTGGGCCAATAGTTCAAAACCACCAGCTGCTCTGCAGGAAGAAAATGAGGCTTTCTACTCCTGTAAAAACACAGTCTCAGAAACCCACCTGTAGGGTTGTTATGGGTCAGACTTGAGTAGATTGCAGTGATTTGAACACAATGATAGAAATATTCATCTAGGAGCTCAGACTTTTTTACAAATGTCGTAGTAATTTTTGTCACCCAACATATATTTCCATT
Source organism: Echinops telfairi (assembly GCF_000313985.2). Classification (NCBI taxonomy): domain Eukaryota; kingdom Metazoa; phylum Chordata; class Mammalia; order Afrosoricida; family Tenrecidae; genus Echinops; species Echinops telfairi. The sequence goes on from NW_022111373.1 coordinate 65,603,445, forward strand.
ATGAAATTATAGCAATCTAAAGTAATATGATATGCATGATAGCATGCAATGTGGCTCAGTACTGTTATGAAATATGAGTGTGACAGTTTTTCACCAGTCTAAATACTTAGTCCATACGCTCCATTCCAGTGAGGCTAATTAAGATGCCATTTTTAACCTGAGACCATTTATGTTGAAACTCTTTGGCTTTTAAAAGCTTAATATAGTGATATGAACGGTATATGTTATCATTTGTGCATGTAAAAACATTCATGAAAAATTTCTAAAACCTAACCATTCTGACATTTGCTGTTTACTAAACATGCTTGGAGATAACAATAGCTTTGACCATGTTGATGATGGGTCATTGGGGGGCCTGGTGGTGCTGTGGGTTGAACATTTGCCTGCTCACAGCAAGGTCAGCCCTTTGAACTTCTTAGCCACTTGGAGGGCGCAGGACGAGGCCATCCCACAGCCTCTTAAACCCGCCACAGGGTCGCTCTGAGTCAGAATCAACTCCATCATAGTAAGTTTGCTCCTTTTTCCCTAAGTCATTGAAAGGATCCCTGGTGGCACAGTGTTAAAGAGCTTGTCTGGTAACTAAAAGGTGAGCAGTTGCACAGTCACGGCAGGATAAAGAGGTGGCAGTCTACTTCTATAAAGATTGGCAGCCTTGGAAACTCAGTGGGGCCGGTCTACTCTGACTTTTAGGATCCCTGTGAGTTGAGAGGTACCTGACGGCAATGGGTGGGCTAGGGTGGGTTTAGATAATTTTTTCAAAAAACAACAAAATAATGCAAGCTTCAGAACTCAGTTCGAGCTTGTGGTAAATAAGAACTGGTAGTTACTGAGGGGAAAACAAATGATAGTAAATTCTGAAGGTGTTTAATTAGTGTACTGCCTTCATTGTAGCTATTCAATGTATAGATACTGCAAAAATTCAAACTTTGACTCCTCGCTACCCTACAGGACATAGTAGAACTGCTCCGGACTGTTTAAGGCTGCACGTTTTTACAGAGGGGACTCACTCATTTCTCTCCTGCAGAGAAATTGGTAGGTTTGAATCACTGACTTTTAGGTAAACCGACCAATGTTTAACCCATTGTGCCACTAAAGCACTTCATTCAGTACTATTAGGTTTATTTCCTAAGTAGTCTCAAAATTGATGATATTGAGTAAGAAAAAAAAAAATAGTAGAAAATCAAATTGAAGTCCCAAAATGGAAAATCCAATTCTCATTGGTGTTTTAAGGATATCTATTTATGTGCATGTTTGTTTCTATATCTTAGCCTAAGGAACGTCAGACACCGTGATGCTGTAGCATGTTTTAGTTAAACAAAGCAGTTACAGGCAGAGTGTCAAATGGCTATCTGGTAATTAAAAATTTCCCATGGTCTCCTAACTGATATGCCAGGGACTAAGCCGTATGATATTTTAACTGAGAGACTTATTATCATTGGCATGTCACTAAGGGGTTTTCTACTCACATACATAGTTACAGCCTCAGAAACTCAGGGCTAATTCTACACTGTTGAATAGAGTTGTTATGAGTGGACATTGACTTTTGACTTGATAGCAGGGATGTTGTTTTTGTTTTGAAGAACACCTTTGAAAGGTCACGAGAACCTTGGAAGTGGGAAGTAGCTTGGACTCCACTGTGTGCTCACCAGCAGGTGTCAGGATAAGCAACAGACCTCACCTAAAGGGAAAACAGAAAAAAAATTCAAGAAATGAGCGCATCAATGCAAGTCTTCAAATGAAGTAACTTGATAATCTATGTGAAATTGAAGGGATTTATTACATTCACTTATTCCTTCTGTTAGAGGAGTTGTAACCTCATTGTTCCAAAGAATTTTAATAATAATTTCAAAACCAAAATATTTTCTCCTTTAAAAGTCTTGTTTAAAACCATGGGCTTCCAGAAATGGAAAGCACTTTGAATGAAATGAGATCATATGGATTTTGATGCAGTACGTGGAGCCTGTATGTCCTGAGGATGCTTGTTCTGGTCTTGGTGAGTGGAGTCCATTTCCTCAGATTCACGTTTGAATGACACCATGCAGTGAAAGTGGGAGAGCATTTCCCCATGAAATCCCAAAGGTGGGACGTGGAGATGGGCTCTATGTGGTCATGGATAATGGAAAGGTAGACTCGGAAACAGGGTTGCGCTCACTGCCACGGAAAGCCAGGCACACCCTTACTTAGAATCTTTGTTTTTAGGAATCTCCTGCGTATTCTCCAGTGGAAATGCACATAGAGCAAACAAGTCTTCATACTCAAAGAATTATTATTGAGATCTTTAGTAGGCTTTGCATGTTTACTCTTTATATTAATTACAAGTATATATATATTTAATAATATATAATGATAAGATACATATATGATTTTTAATAATAATTGCAAAACCAAAATATTTTCTCCTTTAAATGCCTTATTGAAACCATGGGCTTCCAGAAGTGGAAAGCATTTTGAATGAAATGAGAAAAAAAATTGAGATAATACGCATTTTGATACAGTATGTATATATACACATATATGCAGCTGTATATGAGCCACCTCTTTTATACTTGGAAAAAGTATATATGCATATTTTCCATCAAGATGATAAAATGTACATTTCAAGGATCTTGAAAATTCCTTAAGAATATTCTTAAATAAATCCTGTGACCAGAAGAGATGCAATGGACGTGATATATAAAGCTTTGCCATTAATATTTTGACTAGTTTTTCATCCTTATATCTTACAGGCCTATTGTGTATCAATAACTGTCAGTGAGTTGACATCTTTTTTTGTTTTGTTTTCAACTGTTCTTTAACAGATAACCTTTCCTTTCAAAGTAGTTCTAACAACTGGTGATGTAATTCTTAAAACCACGTTGCAGATTTGCCATGAGAGCCTTTCTACAAGTTCTGCCAATGTTTTTTTCAATAAAATCACTGGAATTGTGCCATCCAGTCTTCCTTCAGTGACATCTCTTCTGTGTCAGAGTCCTCCTAAAAGAAAATCACCACTTGTTCTGCAGCTCTCATTTTCTTGTGAATACCAGCTAGGGTATACCACTATTGTGAGATTGGTATGGCATTCTGCTGTTACTGCACAGGGGCAAGCATTGGGTGATCTGTACGTTAGCTGTGTGTGTGTGTGCATAATATAATGAAAGGTGATAAACTAGATCTTCTTCCCAGATCCTAAGGTCTAAAATAGAAATAGAAATAAACTGACATTTGAATTTTAGAGCAAGTCAGAGTGTCTAGACCTTGATTTCATCACAGTGGCCTGCCTACAGTATCAACGATCAATAATTGATCTCCTGCTAATGTTCAGAAGATGTGCTTGCCCTGCAGCTCCATTCATGTAGTGTTTAGCCACGCACCTAGAAGAGAGCCTCAAAGGAGATGTCATGCTTAGACCTTATGTCATAAATTCAATATTTCTTGGTTTCAGGGTTTGGGCCCTGTGTAAGCTGGATCCAGAAAATAAAAGAGGTATGAGGTAGTAGTAGGTCAGGCCTAATCAAAGCAATAAAAGATGTCAGCAGTTAGACATAGCAGAGAGAGACAAAAATATTTGCAAAAGACTAATATCTTCTTATAGGACAGAAAACTGGGACCACTTAGTATGGATCTGGGGGTGGGGTGTGGGTCTACAGATCTGAGAATGTTGTTACAAGAGAGAATAGTACAGTTATTAATGTTAGTAATGATCATGCATCCTAGAGAAAAGCTCAATGGAGTATGCGCAACATATCCTGGGCACACAGGCAGTGAAGTGCATACATTATTTGGAAAGATTTTGTTAAAAATACTTCAGGTTGTAAGCATATGGTTAATGATGCCATCTTCAGATTCCTGATGAATTTATTTGGAAAAATTTATTTTCCCCTCATGCTCCAGAAGGTATTATTATATTTTCATTGATTTTTTTCTTAAAGTAATGTACAAAGGTATGAAATGGCAAAAAACCCTATTTTGTTGAAAAGAAGTAGACATCATAATGCATATAAAATGCCTTGCAATTATTTGATTGCATTTGGAGAAATAAGGCATTGCTATTTTTTAAATATGTATTTTCCAGTGATAGCAATGGTGTAGGATTTGTTCAGCATGAGATTTATAATGCATGAAGTCGAATGGAGTATTTCACTACAAGAATTTAGGTGACGGTTCTTAAAGCACTAATGCAGCTTTGAATGTTATCATTACTATAGAGAAGGAGATTGAGTCTATGCCTTAGCTTTACTTTTTCTCTTTTCTAAAACAGGTCAGTGTCACTTCAATTAGGTTTCATAGAGTATATCATTTCATAAATAGCAAGCCCAAGGTTTAGAACTCCTGTTAGAAGGTAATGTGCATAATTTGAAAGTAATCTCTAAATGGAGTTAGGCCATCATTCTTTAAGGTTTACGCATGATAGTTTACAAATAAGTGTATTTGAGGAATGTAAAATGATCCTTTAAGTATTTTTGCTATGCTTATGTCAGAATGGCCATGTATATTTTATGAATACTGAAGATTCTTTGAGGACCCAAAAAACTGAAACCATTAGCATTGGTTCAATGTGGACTCATTAGTGACCCAATCCAAATTTCTGAACCTATAAGTCTTTCTGGGAAGAGATAGCCTCATTTTCCTCCTCCAGCATGGCTGGTGGTTTCCAGTTGCTGGTGTTGCTCCTTTACAGGAGGATAGCCCGGTCAAATGGGGTTAAGACCCTTGACTGATAGATTCAAGTGGGAACACAGGGGAATATTATTATTTGAAGTTAGCTAATCCCGTCCTGTAATGTAGCATCAACTTCACCTATTGTCATGTCATCTCTCGATATTGACAGTCACAATGCCCTTCTCCCCCCCACATTTTCCTTCAAATGCTATTGGAACTCTCATTTTAAATACAGGGTTGTTTTTTTCCCCTAGGCTAAACAAAACATAAATGAACAATGATGACCAAAACAAAGCAACAGAAACAAACCCTAAAACCTCAATACAGATGTTCAATCGCTATCAACTTGAACTCTTTCCTTTTACCACATTAATCTTCCTTAGGAAGTGTCTGCACAATATAAAGAGCAATATTCTTTTGATATAAAAATAGGTCAAGTAGTTTTGGGAACATTAAAAGCTTTGTTTCTCACTTTCTTACATAACTTTTCTTACATTCACTCTTTGTGGAATGAATCTATTTTGAAGTATTTCTCAACCATTCTTCAGGAGTACTACTAAACTGTAATGTCAAAGACTGGATATAAAGTGCTTTCTTTGTTTGTTATGAATCTTTGGTAATAATAAGAAGCTACATTAAGTGATAGATTCCTTTGTTAGAAATAAGTTTCTGATGCTTTCTAGCATAATTTGGAACTACAAATAATACTTTTTCAGGACCTATTCTTTTCTTTCTTTACTCGGGACCTGCCATCATGTTAGCTTAAGTGCTTTGCTAGACAAAGTAACGGGGGGCACTCTACTGTCCTTCCTAGGCACCCATTTAGTGCACACATGTGTTAAATACCATTCATCTGAATACCAATCATACTCTTACATTCTCACCATCTCCCAAGCAATGTCTCTTTCTGTGGCTGCCATAACAAAATGCCACAAGTAGGTGGATTGACAGAAAACATATTTATTCTTTCATAATGTTGGAAGCTGGAATTCTAAATCATGTCTTGGATGTGATAGTCCTTTCAGGAGACATTGAGAGGGAGATTGTTCTGTGCCATTCTTCCTAGGTTTGGGAACTTTTTGGTTGTTTTTCTCCACTGCCATCAAGTCATTGAAGAAGCACCACGGCCTCTACGACAGGGTAGAACTGTCCTTGTGAGTTTCTGTAACTCTTGATGGGGGTAGACGGCCTGGTCTTTCTCCTGAGGAACGGCTGGTGGTTTCCAACGGCGGACCTGGAGGTCAGCAGTCCATTTTGTAACCACCATAGCACCAGGTTTCTGGGAGTGATGTGCAATCCTTTGTGTTGCATTGCGGCATATGGGTATATCTGTATTCACTGTCATATAATGGTCGTTTTCCCCTGGAGTGTCATGTGTGTACTCTCCTTTCACAAACCACCTCAGAAGGGTTAGGATTAGCACTACCCTCCCTCATCCAGTATGATTTAGCTGATAACGTCTTCAAAGAAAGACCCTGCTTCTGGAGGCAAGGTCACATTAGGTATGGGGATTAGGACTTCAACCTATCTTTGGGGGAGATTTAATCCATAATGGGTAGGTTCCATTATTATTCACACATGAATGAGAGTATAGAGACAGAGTGAGTTGAAATAACTTCCAAACGTTGCACTAAGTAGTCATGTAGAACCCAAGGAGTTTGAATCTGGAACCTGCCATCAGAAAATTCTAAATCATTTTATGTTCCAATGGGCGTTTGAATCCTATTTATCATGAAGATGCTTTGTGAAATGATTTTATTATTTGTAAAACACATGCATCTTATCACTACTTAATTCATCATTACCTTGAAGAGGGTGAATGGTATTTATTTTCTTAGGAAATTATTTTTTATATATTTTTAAATTGTTAAATAGCATGTCTGTTTTCCTGTCACATCCATAACTGAAAGTTAGATTACATTTTTATCAGAAAAAGACAATGTACTTTTGAGAATCTATCACTATTAATAAAGGGAAGCTTGGAGGGAGTAGGGTGGGATTTCTGAAGTGATTTAAAATACATTTTTCTTTAATATCTTGACATTTAATTTTTGTCATCATGATTTGTATAAATTCATTTTGTTTCCTTAAGATTATGAAGTCTCTCTGAAATATTTGATGGTTATTTGGTGAGAGGAGTGGGAACATATGCGATCTGTAATATTCTAATACAGATATAGAACCAGATGATATCTAAGGCTTCTAAGGCTTTTGCTTCTGCTATTTTAATGAAGGCATTTGATTTACATTATGTAATGATTTTATTTTATTTCTATGGAAGCTCAATATGAAATGTTGGTCAAGTAAAATGACCAAATAATCTCAAGTGGAAAATTATCTTTATTGGTTTGTTTTAATAAACAATAATTTAATGAAAATATGGCTCCTACTTTTAAAACTATAACTTAATTAGCTCTAAACATTTTGCAAAATATTGGTAGTACAGGTTACCATTGGACTGTAAACCTTAAAGTGTCCAGTTCAAATCCATCAATGATTCCTTGGCAGAAGATGATGCTATCGGCTCCTGTAAAGATTGACAATCTCAGAAACGCTTTATTGAGTAGCTTTGATTTAGAATTAACTTGATGATGGTAGGATATTTTACCAAATAATAAAAAGTTATGCCATCTAATTTGCGACTATCTTTATACAGCTCTTTATTATTTAAATGAAATTTAAATATGTATCTGCATACTTTTATTTACCTGATATTCAATACAGTAATAATAATAAAACAGCAATCGAAATGACTTCAATACTTTTATCTCTAAGCTGGAGAAATAAAGAAAGAAGAGATCTTGGCCACTAGTACAAAAGGAAAACAAGGTTCACGACAACGTCATGACCTTTAATTTGAGGGACAAATGAGAGCTTGAATTAGAACCTTTTGTGACTCCATCCTTAAAACAATAAAACAACAAAAACGAACTCTGTAGGCTTTACTATGTCCTTGGAAGGGCATCCTAGTGGCGCATAGGGTTGCGATCTGCAAGCTCCCCAGTTTAAAATCACCCTCCACTCTAGGGGAGAAAGGCTGGTCTTTACAGTCTTGGAGACTCACAGGGGCAGTTCGGATCTGTCCTGTAGGTCCCTATGAGTCAGCATTGATTTGATGACAGTTTTCTTGTTTGATTGCTTGTTTGGTGCTGCTTGGAGTAATTATCCTGGTCCTTTATTTCAGCCCATGGATTCACAGGAAGCGAAGGGGAGATATGTATAGAATTCGTGTGTTTTGTTTTGTTTCTCTATAACTATTTTGGACCCCTTTTGAGGCTACTTTAATAATTTCTCTCATGAGATCGTCGTTGACATCTTCATTTCCTTTTTTGGAGCCCACTGTTAACTTGATGCGGAGCCCTGGCAGCATAGTAGCCGCGCTTTGGGCTTTGATCAACTAGGTCAGCAGTTTGAAACCTTCAGCTGCTGGTGGGAGAAAGATGAGGCTTTCTGCACACGTAAAGAGTTACCGTCTCCAGGACTCACAGCAGCAATTCCACCCTGTCCTATGGGTTCCTGTGCATCGGAATCACCTTGATGACAGTGAGAGCTAACCTTATGACAGAGGAGCCCTGTCGTAATGGTACGTGCGGTGCTGTGCTGTGGATCAGTCCGTTTGTTCGGTAGTTCAAACCAGCTGCTTCTCAGTTTGGGCTTTCTATCCCATTAAACTGTCCCAGCAACCCAGAGGGGAGTCCTCTGAGTCAGCATTGACTCAATGGCAGTGAACTTGAGAACCTCATGACGTAACCTCCTCAGTGGGTTAAGAACTACATTTTGTCTTTAACGGTGTCCTTTTCAAAGATTTATCATGTCAAACATTCTATTGGAATTCTCTGTCATCTTGTGACCTGTATTTCTACATCTTGACTGAACAGGTAAAGCCATTCGTTAGATTTTTCCATCACATAAAATGACTTGGTTAGCAGTATGTAACATTTTCTCAGAAATCCTCTCTCTTTACAGAATTTTCTGTTTTTCTACTTTTCCTCCTACTTCACTTATACTGCCCTATTCTCATCACTACTCTAATTCTATTACTTTGTGTTGCTCTTCTTTCATGCATTGCTTTCCTACAACCTCGAAGGTAAAATGCCACTTGGTGGCTTTTCTGATACAAATCACTCTATCCTCTCTATGTTGAAAGGGAAGTCCAAGTGAGAGTGCTGGCTGCATTGGCTCTTTCCCAGGACTGGGAGAGAAATTGGTTCAAGACTTTCTTCCAGCTTTGGGTACTTCTGGGATTTCCTTAGATTTCATACATATAATCACATGGTATTGTTTTCATGTCTATTTTACTCTGTCTGCATTTTCTCTTTTATAAGGACAACTGTGATATAGGGTTATTAAACTAAGGTAACATCTTCAAAGACCCTGTGTTAGTCTGGGTACTTTAGAGAAACAAATATATCATCTAGAATTCAAAAATCCATGCTTGCTTGAGTACCTCAAATGATTTAGTTTGATTAAATATATGTATACATATATATAATGTGT
>NW_022111373.1:65612682-65642549 GCF_000313985.2 Echinops telfairi
ATACACACACATATATATGATCAAACTAAATCGCATTCCCAACTCCTTTTCTCATTTCTGGCACTGAAAAATGAAGGCTGTCAACAGATGGTAGGATCAATTGCTTGGGAGTCAGTGGGGCCAAATGGTTGTTTGAGTCAGTATGCTAATGGGAATGAGTGAGAAAGAATATGATGTTTGTGACATTACATAAATTATGTTTTAATTATCAGTGTTGTTATCATCGTATGCCATTGAGTTGATTTCCACTTAAAGTGACCACATAGGACAGATCAAACTGCTCCATTAGGTTTTCTAGGTTGTAATCTTTATGGGAGCAGATTACCTGGTCTTCTCTCCTGTGAGGCCACTTGTGGGTTTGAATCACAGACCTTTTAGTTAACAGCTAAACTCTTAACTATGGTGGTATGAAGACTCCTTAAATAATCATATAATTTCTATTAGTTATAAAATCTGGAATGTGACTGTAGGAGTAAGAGCTGAGGAAAGATCATTTAAAGAGAAAAATCAGAGCACTGGAAGATCAGTTGTTGGAAAACTCATCTATATTTGTTTTGGAATCATAAGCTGAATTACAGCAGACACATGCTACACAGAATGCCAGCGAAGCAGACATAGTAAGTTCAAGGGATGAGAGCATGTGATATAGATAACAGGAGATACTATAATCAGCAGAGACTGAGGGGAATAGAGATCTGAGACATGAAATTAAACCAAATGTTTTTAGAGCAGAAAGAACAATAGCACTCAGAAAGCATTATTGAGGAGCTGGGGTTACTCCCTGCAGACCGTTACTTCCGACATTATGGGAGAGAACACAGTGCCCAGTTCAGAGGGCTGCAGGTTAAACAGTGACCACAAGAAGAGCCACTTTCCTCTATAGAAAGATAATAGATATAATAACCTTGTTCCAGGTTTCCTTCTACAGCTTTTGACGCATGCAGCTAATAATAATTACTGATATTGACACCTAAAAAAGAGCAGTACTGAAGTGCATAAAATACGTTTTTGTATACAACTCATTTAAATGCTTTTAAGTGGCATGCAGTCAGTTCTAACTCATAGGGACCCGATATAAAACAGTGTCTTCTTCTCAATTGTTCTCATATTTGAGTCTTCTGTTGCAGCCACCATTGCAATCCACCCTGTGGAGGGTCTTGCTCTTTTTCACTGTCCTTCTACTTTACTAACTAAGCTGTCCTTTTCCAAGGACTGGCCTCTCCTGATAACATGTCCAAAGTACTTGAGATGATGCCTCACCACGCTTGCTTCTCAGAAGCATCCATAACAAATAGTCTTATCATCACTGATAGATGAGGATGAGGACACAGAATGCACATCTAGACTCAATAAATCCAAATCCAGGGGCCTTTGTGATGGAGAACCATCAGAGAGGGAAGCCTCTGGTCCCCTGAGGCTCCCTTCCCTTCCACTTTGAAGAACAGCAGGGGAGGAGAAGACATCTGCAGCCCTGCTCTGATGGGCCTTGCTGCAGTCTGAGGTTGGCAGAGTTTGGGTTACTGTAAATGCCTAGAATGTCTTTCGAATGGCCTTAATTCTTGCCCACTCTTCAATCATTTGTCCCAAAACATTTTCTTCCTGGAAAACGTTAACATTATTGCCAGGGAATTTTTTCCCCTTTTAAACACATTCACAATCGTGTAACCTTGTACACAGCTAAGTGATTTGGCTTCCTCAAATTTACATGCTTCAAATATTTGTAAACCATAATGTTCCTTCTTCAGTTCCTGACATGTTGAAATTGTACATATTTTTCCTTTAATCTGTCCTTGTAAACCATTCTTTTCATCGTTTTAGTTGTTGCATTTGGAATCTGGCCAAGAAGCCTACATATTTATTCAACAGGCTTGCCAAAACTCAACAGAGAATTTCAGGGAAGTACTTTCCCTAAAAGAATGCTACACACATTAGTCTATAGTTTGTAATTTTGTAGACACATCCTTACTTTTTAAACTCTTGCTTTCCTAGCTGTTTGTGGGCTTGCTTATTTTGTCTATTTAGGTATCTTTTTTCTAAATAATGCTTAGATATGCCACCATTATTTTTCATAAAAATCACTTTGAAATCTCCTCTTGAATTTTAATTTATTCGGATCTTTCTATAATTAGTATGATTATTATTGCTATTATTATATGGTGAATGCTCTATCCACACAGATCTCAAAAGAACCTCATTTCACGTCCTTCAAAACATTTTATGGTATGTGCTGTTATTTTAATGTTAGATATCTTTCTGCTCAGTCATAACCCAAAGCATAACTTGACTTTCCATCCTTTGCTTTTTTATATTTATTTTTTCCTGTCTCAAAGCATCAGCTAACACTTCAAAACTATTTATACCAACATTTTTTCTATTTCTATATAAATTTCTCCCTATCTTCTTTAATAGAAGCCCTTGTGATATGTGCAGTGGTTATGTGTTGGGCTGCTAAAAGTGCAAAGACAGCAGTTTGAAACCAACAGTCTCTCCAAGGAAGAGAGATGGGTCTTTCTATTCCCGTAAAGAGTTACAGTCTCGGAAACTCACAGGGACAATCCTACCCTGTCCTATAGGGTCACTAGGAGTAGAATCAACTTGGAAGCATTAAATTTGGTATCACCTTTTATGTATTATGGAGTTTCTAGGTGATATAAAAGAACATTAAAGCATTTAACTACTGGCCGAAATGTGCACGGTTGGTATCCACACAAAGGTGACCTGCTTCTGAAAATCCATGACCTTGAAAACCCTGTGCTCGTTCTAGCATGAACACAGGGGTCTCTAGAATATGACATCGATTGGAGGGCAACTAACACCAGTAGCGGCCTTGCCTACGTGGTATTTTCTGTTTCAAGCTCTTTTGCTTCCCCTTCCCTTTACACTGTCTCTGCTTGGAGAAATCTGCTCCCCGTTTGAGTGTAACCCATACCACCCCCTCACAAACATACATATTTTCACACACTAAAGCACTGCTGTTATCCTCTGTTCCTCAAACTTTTTCACATCACAGTACATGAAAACATTTGCATTCTACAGCCGTGTGTTTGTTGCCTTATGTGGTGCCAATACTCAGGGAGCTTCATGAGAGCAGATCGATCTACTGCTTTGTCCCTAATGTGCATGTATGCAGTGTGGAGCCTGGAGACTGACACTGACTCTCAATAAATATGAGTTGGCTGAATTTATACACAAGTACATGTAACCAAGAAAAACACCTCTGCTGTGATATAAATCGCTTTCTGGTTGAAAGATGTGTTTGTTTGGTAGACCCATTAACTTCTTCAATAAATTGTTATCTGCTAGATGCACTGATGCATTGATGTGTGAATCATGGCACAAATGATACATTTTTAAAAAGCAATAAATACTTTAGTAGTGGAAAACTCTAAGAGCTGACTAAATAAATGACCTACTTGTTTCCACAGCTGTCTAATTTATAAACACCTTAAGAGGAAATTCAAGTTTTATCTTACATTATTAAACAGCAATGAAATAGTTGTAGATAGAAGCTGGGTTGGGGAGCAAAGTCAGTGCCCCCGATCAGACACTTGCTGGTGCTTTGACTTGTCAGGTGGAGGAGCTGCAGGTAGCTTTCTGTTCTGCTAATTGCTCCACTGCCCAGGCAAATACTTCCAGGAAACATTTCCACCAGAAATAACTCTCCTCCCACCTTAGCTTTCTTCCTTGCAGCCTTCCACATGCCTTCACACCTGCTAAACCCAGATATACTTGCCAGAGGAAAACAACACCTGGGAAACCCGTCAGTCCCCAAAGCTGACAACCTTTGAAACAGCTCTGTTTAGAGTTGTTTGTGTAATGAAAATCTGTAAGCCACAATAAACTACAGTGTCCACCCCAACCCCTTTTTCCTCCCCTTCTTAAATGCTGAATGGTTATAAAACAGTTTGTATGTTTGAGACCCTAGTCATTAAGTGACTTCCCTAGCCTGGAAGCTCAAGAAAACTTTCTGAAAACGCATATTACTTAAGTGGATTGCAGAGCATAAAATCTTAAGTATATGGGTATATACATGCATATATATATATATGCATACTTATATAACATTTATAAATATTATATAAATCCTTATTTTTAGGCAACAGGGAAGAACTTTTTTTAAAGTAAAGACAATTGATTCCTCATTGTTATTTTAAACTTTGAAATATTATGCTTTAAACCATATATTCATTAAAGAAAAAGTATAATGGTGACATTTCTGTGCCTAAGCCTTGGGCTGATTTTAAAAATAAATATACCTAAGTGATATGCTAAATCATAAAATGGGTAACATAACTTTATTATTTGTTTATTCCAGCAATTCTCATTTGTTGTAACAATTCTTGGATTTACTGAGTTTCTTCCCTATTTGTGTGACTTCGGTACACAGTACACCAGCACATTGCTTCAATTGTTGTAGGATCCCTGGTGGTTTAGTGAGTGGCTGTTAACTACAGGGTCAGTGGTTCAAAACCATTCATCGAGAAAGAGGAGGCTTTCTAACCTGTGAAGAATGACAGTCTCAGAACCCCAAAGGGTGGTTCTACTTTGTTCTATGGGGTTGCTTGAGTCAGAATTGATTTGATGGCCATGAGTCTGGGGGCAACTCCTATAACTTGGGAACATGTTTCCAAGCACATTTACTTAGAACTTATTTTAAATATAGTATCTTGTTTGAATTTTTGTATCGGTCCCTGAGTGATATTTTATGCAATGTTTGAAGTTTGGTATTAAGTCAGTGTGGTCTTGTAAAATGAATTAAAGATGTTCTTTTACTAGGAACACGTTCAAATTTAGAAGCATTTTCTGTTTCTCTAAGTTTTGAAACAGGCCACATGTTTGTTTGATATCAACAGTGTCTGCTGTGCTTAACCCACGCTGTAATTGTTAAAAGTAAATGAAGTTAAATCAATTATGCTTCCATGAATTAATAATTTACTTCTTGGTATAGTGTGTAATCAAGAAGACTTGTTTTGCTTCTAATAGAGCTATACTTTGCAGACATATTAGTATAATGCACCAGTTTAATAGAATGGTCTTGGGAACCAGATAGACTAGGATTTAGATCCTGGCTGAATTACTAATAGCCATGAACCGTCTATAATTTACATACCTAGTTTATTACTCAGTTGCCGAGTATATATAAGGTAATATCAATCTAATAGGATCCTTCTTGTAGAAATGAAAAGATATAACTCATGTAATGTCCTTACAGATCCCTGGCTCACTATAATCCCTCAATCAGTTATCATTATTTTTAATATTAGTTAGGTAATTGGTGTACCTGTTACCTTAAAAGGAACAGCTACTCTAGGACACATTTCAAAGAAGGAAAAAAGAGGTAGAAGATGTGAATTAGCGTGATCTGACTAATTGGCTGATAAGCAAAGCTTAGCAAATCTTTAATTCATATTAAATAGGTCTTGGTTATGTTTCTGGCTTTCAATGATTATATTTCTGGAATACTTAACTGAATAAAATAGAATATCCTTCATGGTCCCTTAGAAGGTGTACATTTCTTGGTTCTTTTATATTTTTCTTATATAAGTGCAGCTACTTTCTCTTCTGAATGTAGCCTATGTGTGTCCAGGTTTTTAGATGTGCAATAGACATTTATCTTTTTCATTATTTCACATTTTGCTTTAGATGTCTTAGCTGTAAATATAGTGTGTGTGGAAGGCTGAAAAATAATTGGAAATAAATCTTTATTACAGATACCATTGAATCACATTTCAAAGTGGAGGTGACAGCCGGATGGAAGTGTGCTGTCACCGGAGTCACACTTAGTTGTGTGACTATCCTGTATTCAGCACAGTTTTACTGCCCCCTGCTCTTCATTAATTCAAATCTATTTTAAAAAAATTATCTCCCCTCTCAACAAATGGGAGATTGAAAGTCAATGATCAATATTTAGATATTATTGTCATTATTATCAATATTTAAAATTTTGAAGGCAATCTTAACACATCCACGGGATAGGCTAAGTGTTTTAAAATAAATTTCTAAGGAATTGCTTTTATTGTCAAACAAGATCAGCAAAACCAAATAAGAGAATACATGTAGGTCAAGGTATGAATAAATAAACATGTTTTAAGAATTAATGACGTTCTTAATGGTTTCCTAGCATTATGATAGTATACTAATTGTGTACCAGACGGATTTGTTCCCACTGTATATTTATTTCATCAAACGTGAATTGATCAAAAGTTTCAGGTGACTTTATAAAACAGAGATTAAAAAACTCAGAATAAAAGATTGCTGAGTCAATTTATATTATTTATTTCCAAAGTAATATGTATGCATAAAGCCATCTGATATTACTAAACAAGATTCAACATGGGCTTTACTTGATTAAAACTACTGAGACTTAACAAGTAATCTGTGGATTACTTCTAAATCAGGTCCAGGATTTGTAATATTCTTATGACTTTTACGTTAATCTCTCCATCCAAAAGAATTTTAATGTCCAGAGTTAGGGTGATCATTTTAAGGACAGCTCAGTACTCATCTAATTCCATCTCCGCTTTCACATGCAACATAACACATTCATGGGTGGAGCACAGAGGAATTGAATTTTGGTGATTCAGAGCTGCTGCCACAATTGTTTATACACAATAATGTGTTGGTAAAAGTGCATCTAACACTTCAGCTGAAGTAGGTACCAGTATTCTATTTTTCAAAGCAGTGTGGTCTAGTTTAGGTATTAAAACAACTTAATTATTTCTCTACCAAGTGCTAATCTCATGACTGGGCAAACCCTAGTCTCCCAGTCTTAGTTCTCCTCATGGGACAAAAAAGAAATGCTGTGGCCCAGCGTTAAGCATTCAGCTGTTAAAGGAAAAGTCAGTGGCTCTTGGGCGAGAAAGAGTGCAACCTGCTTCCATAAAAGCACTTCCTGGCCACCTTCGAAATGCTGTGGGTGGTTCGACTCTGTCCCCTATAGTTGCTATGTGTTGGAAATGGAATCAATTTAAGGCCAATGTTTTGTTTTGTTTTTTACACCACCCACTTTTGTTTGCTTTTGTTTATTGTTATTGTAGCATTCAACATAGAAATGATTTAATATTTAGAAAATGATTTCAGAACTTGAAAACTACTTTAGAACTGTTTTTGCTTAAAATTCTTACTTCTTTCACTGTCTCTTTATCTAATCAGAATTGGAAGCAGTGAAAATGCTTTTGCCTTTTAGTTGAATGCATGTTTTCTTGAATACATCCGGATACTGTGAACATTTTGATGAAAACTACTTTGGAAAATGACCACATACCTACAAAATGACATATAAGTCGTTACCAAATTGTGGGACTTCATTGGTAATGCTCAGGCTTCTGGACAACTCGCACAATGTATATATTCATTTGTATCTAATGTTTATAAATTTTCACTATCACACCAGTGCTTATTAACGTCAAATTAAGATCAATTCGCTGATTTAAAATTTTCTTTGTTTTTCACTTTGATCTCTGTGGAATATTACTTACTTAAATTATTCTTTTACCTACTTGATAACAAGAAGCTCCACCTCAAAAGGAATCATGCTCGTGCTTTCTGTTATTATTATGACATCCAACTCAAATTCTGCTTCTGGTCTCACACAAAAATTAGTTTAATTTGTCTTTTCTTAATTAGTGTATCGATGACATTACATGTAATATTCCAACTAGTACTATAGAATATGCATGCATACATTATATAAAGAATTGAGTCTATAAACACATAAAATTGACTCTAGAAAAAATTGATTTTTATTGCATAAGAAATGTATTCTATAAAATATATAGAATTGGTTCTAGAAGAGATCATCCTTATTGTTCAAAAGCTCAATTTCAAAATTATTTATGAAATACAACACCTATGAATTGGAAATATCTCATACTTCTCTTAAGTCAAGGATGATGATACTTTAGATTTCAACCCTGAAGTATAGTTAGGACCCTTCCCCCAACAACTGTAATTATATTTTATTTAACAAATCACAAATACTTTATTATAAAAGCAAAAGTACTTACATAAATTAGAACAGTCAATGCGTTATCACTGGATGCTGTAGAGTCAATTCCAACTCTAAGTAACAGAACACAGCGCTGTCTGGCCCTTCATCACTCTCGTTGCTATGTTTTTGCCCATTGTTCCAGCCAGGGTATTGATCCATCTCTGTGAGGGGCTTCCCCTCTTTTTGCTGCCCTTCTGCCTTAGCAAACATGAAGGTTTTTGTTGTTGTTTTTCCCTCCAGGGAAGAATATATACCTGAATTAAATTATTCTTATACTTTGATTTGTTCTCAGAATTCTTCCCCCAAACCTAGGATGTTCAAGTCCCTCAGATAGATGTCCAGACAATTTGTGTATAGCCTACATGTCGCCATTCACTCACTCAAAACCAAAACTCACAGCCACCGAGTCAACTCTGACTCGTGGTGACCCTATGGGACAGAGTAGAACTCCCCTGTGGGTTTCCAAGACTGCAACTCTTGATGGCAGTAGAGGGCCTCACACCCTGGCAGAATGGCTGGTGGTTTCGGACCTCCAGGGTAAGCAGCCCCGTGCATGACCC
The DNA here is from genome assembly GCF_000313985.2 of Echinops telfairi. Lineage (NCBI taxonomy): Eukaryota > Metazoa > Chordata > Mammalia > Afrosoricida > Tenrecidae > Echinops > Echinops telfairi. The sequence goes on from NW_022111373.1 coordinate 65,621,233, forward strand.
ACTGTGCCATGGGGCTCCTACTCACGAGGGTACTTAGAACATGCAATGGCACTGACAATAGGACTTCAGGCCTTTGCACTTTGTATGACTATTACTTTAAAATTTTAAATTGATCTTGAAGTCAAAGTTTCAAATAGAAAAACAGAAATACATGTATAATTGAAGCTAAAATATCTTTCATATTATTAATTCATATGTCTTTCATATGAGAAGTGGTATAGATCAATTTAACATGATACTTTGAGGTTATTTTTAAGGGAAATATTTTGCTTTGTATCCCCTATAATTCAAGAGCACATTGAAATGTTTAAAATGTTGTTCCTGATAACAGCTGCACAGTGAACCTATTTAGAATTGGAGGTTTCGGGTTGCTGATTTAACTTTAATTGGGGAATATGTTATAAATTAAGTGAATTGACTTTGGAATAATAAGAGGCAGGGAGAAATCTTCCAGGATTAATTGCTTGGGAAATCTATTACTATGAAAAAAGCCTAGAATAAGAGCCTAGGCAACTGGAACACACACTTGCACAGTGACTACTCAGGCTAGCTTAAATTGGAATATCAATCAGAAAGTAGACATTGAATATAAATGTGTTATAGCAAACTGAATTTATAGGAAATTTGCCAAAATTAGGTAAGTACATCACCATGCCATCATTTAATAGGAAGAAGTCATACCTGTTTTGGACACCCCGTTTTATTTGTTTCGAGAAATCTTAGGAAGACAGTGCTTGTAAGGAGGAAACAATTTAACAAATTGGGGCTTATTTAGATGATTCAGTAGTTCCATGACTCTCCCAGAAAGTTATTAAAACAAACTGAGTTGATTGAATCGTTTGTGTGCACTCCAGGCACTTAAGCAAGGTTATTTCTTTTGCTGGGGTAATAACAAAAGTGTAGACTAAAGAGAAAAATGCGACTTATATAATTTTAAAGTTGGCAAGCCACAAGTGAAACTGAAACTTGGTTTCGGTAACTTAATATAACGTCCTTTTAATTAAAACTCTATTACATTGTCATTGATGGCCTTTGGGGAAGTTGACTTATTCATATCTAACCTTGTTTATTACATAAGCTCTATATTGTATGGCAGGCCACTAAACGCTTCTATATAAAGCTATGTGCAGAAAAATCACATGTAATTAACAAATATCTATGACTTTAAGTTTTGGTTACTGGAGTAATATGCTGAAATTTTCAAAATTGGTATTTTGGGTAGTGAAAATGACTGATATATTTGCAACAATAAAATGGTTCTGTGCATTTTAAAGAACAGTTTATGTAATTCCAAAACACAGAGTTTTAAGAGTTTACATATTGAATTAATCACTACCTAAAAATAAATTTGAAATATTTTTACAACTATTAAAATTCCTTTATCTATGTACTTGTTTGCAGATACTGTTTGATTTTCTTTGTTTGCTGTTTTAATTTTAACTTTGATTTGTAGGAATTCTTTATATTTTCTGGATAAGAACACTGTGCCATTGATGGCAAACACTTTTGCTGGTCTATAGGGAAATATAGGGTTGTTATGAGCTTAAATCAACTCCATCTCAGTAATTCTTTTTTCATGGTGAAATACTAGTCTTACGATAGGTTTTTGTTGTTGTTGTTTTGTTTTATTTCTTTTTAGGATTGAACCTTTCTCATTTTGAAGTCGTCATTTTATCTTTATTCCCTGCTTTTAGTAAGGAGTTTTCGTTCCTAAAAACTATTTGCCTACCACAATGTTAACAATATATTCTTTTATATTTTCTTCTAACAATCCAACCACCTAGCTTTTACATTAATTTTTGCATTAATTTCTGTGTATGTCTTGAGGTACAGTTTGAGGAAAATTTTTCTCCAAGGACATCCAGTTATTTCAGTCTCAATTGTTGACAAGACCTTGACTTTTCCATTGAATTTACTTGGTTGTGTCTATTTCATGCTTTTAATAGTATTCTCTATCTTTACAATAACACCACAGTGTCTTTATTATTGCAGATTTATAATAAACCTTGAAATAAGGTCATATAAGTCCTTTAAATTTATTCTATCCTCAAACTTTAAGTGTTTTATTATAAAAAATACTAATCAAAGCAATCTTTTCAGAAGAGATGCTTGGGCTTTTTTTAAAGCATTCTGTTAAACTTAAATATCCATTTGAAGCGAGTAGGTATGTTAACAATATAATGTTTGCAATTCAATAAGATATAATATACCTATTCATTTAACTGTATGGACTCATCTTTAAGCGTAAGTACCAATTGTTTTGACTTCTTGACTGCTGCTTCCACGAGCATTGGTGAATCCAAGAAAGATAAAATCCTTGGAAACATCAGTCTTTTCTCCATTTCTCATGATGTTAACTATTGGTTCAGTTACCAGGATTTGTGTTTTCTTTGCATTGAATCGTAATCCATATTGAAAGCTGAAATCCTTGATCGTCATGAGCAAGTGCTTCAAGTCTTCCTCCCTTTATTTCTGATGATGCGCTCAAATCAAACAATGCATTTCTTGGGTAAATCTGGTTAATAAGATCTCTTTAAAGGATTGAAGAGCAAGATGTCACTGAAGACGAAGGCGCATCAGACCGAGGTCTCACCTCACAGGCAAGGGAAAGTTGGACATTGAACGGGGAAGACTGATGAAAAGTGGATGCACTTACATCATAGTGCTGCCTAAGAAGATTGAAAGTACCATGGATGGCCAAAACAACCGATGGATTTGTCTTGGAAGAAGTATAACCAGAATGTTCTTTAATGGTGAGGGTGATGTTGCTGGGAGAAACTAGTCCCTGAAAAAAGATTACACGCTTGAAATAGAGGGGCAGCAGACACTGTGAGATGGATTGACCAAGTGTCTGAAAGAGTGGGCTCAAGTATCACAATTGTGAGGACGGTGTAGGACTGGGCAGGGTTCCATTTTGTTGTGCATAAAGAATCTATGAGTCTGATTTTATAGCACAACACAACAATAAAGAACTGACTATATAGCACCCATAACAATAGGGACAACTTTAAAAAAAAATTACTTATCTCTAGGTTTTTATTGGGGTCCTGATGGTACAGAGGGTTTTAGGTGGGCCTGAAAACTGCAAGGTCAGAAGTTTGAACCTACCAGCCACTGCAATGAAGAAAGATGAGACTTCTGCCATGTAAACATTTGTAGTCTCAGAAACCTACAGGGGCAGTTCTACTTTGTCCCAGTGGGTTGCTATGACTTGGAATCAATTCAATGGCCTCATGTACATTGGAGGGCTTTATTAAATTAAAATAGTTTTACATTGATTATGTCAATTCTCCTAAGTAACCTTAAGCATTTAGTGAGGAGCAATATTGCTCAAAACTTTGGTATGCCCCACAGTGTTCACAAAATGTACTTTGCATAAAAAAATTTGAATTCCCAGCAAGCCATTTTACTGTATTATAAAATGGCAGACAGTGCTATTAGAAAAAGAAACAAAGCTCTTTTTAAGTAATGAACTCTTAGAATGAAAATTAATATGCTCAGAATATGCAGGTTTCCAGAAAAATAAGCTGACAGTTACAGCAATCTGGCATATTAAACCTAAAATAACAGAACCCTTGAAACAACGGGAAGTAGCTAAGGTGATCAGAAGAGTTTCAGATACCATTATCAGTTTGGTCTCCCAGAAATAAATATGGCAATCTAACTACCTTGCTTAGAGAAGTGTCTTTCTATTTTTAAATGATATTGATAGAGTTAGTCCAAGCTCTTTACCGAATATCAGGTTCAAAAGACAAGAAGGCATTGTACCGAGGCTTCGTCCTGTTTTAGAATCATAATCAATCCACATACTCATGTGTGTGTGTATTATAATGGCCTCATGCCAAAAATCGACTGCCATCAAGATGCTTCTGACTCACAGTGACCTGAATAGAACTGCATTAAAGGATTTACCAGGCAGCAGTCTTTACAGAAACAAAGTGTTGTGACGTCTTTCCCCTGTCCAGGTGCTTGTGGATTCCAACCACCACCTATTGCTTAACAGCTGAGTCCTTCAGCTGCCGTGATACCATGCCTGCTTGACCTTCTCTGGCCACTGAAATCACCAGAAGGACTATACTGTGGCTTTAATCCTTTGGATTGCACCTCAGCCAAGTCTAGACTCATGATATTTTCTTTTAAGCCTGTTAGGCAAATATCGTTTCTATCACTACTAGTATAAACCATGGCATACTGGTTACATGCTGAGTTTCTAAGCACAAGGCCAACAGTTTGAAACCACCATCCGCTCCTCAGGAGAAGAAGATAAGGCTTTCTACTCGTGGAATGAGTTACAGTCTCAGAAACCCAAAGGGACAGTTGTACTATGTCCCATAGAGTCACTATGAGTTGGAGTCGACTCAATGGCAGGTAGAGTATGAACCTTAAGTGGTAGGTGAAGGGAATCCAGCATTGATTTAGAAAATAGAACCAAACCTGAACTGTGAGGCAAGACATAATTCGGAGGCATATTGTCAGGTTTTCCCCCCAGCACATTACAAATTTTCATTTTGTTGATATGGCACCTCGGACATCTTAAGGAATAAAATATTCCTAGATGGAGTCTTCTATAAAATTGTCACATATTCCTTAATAAATTATTTCTATTTCATAAGAGAATAAAACACTTGGTTTCATTACTGTCAAAGGCTTACCTGTTTCTTGCTCATGAAGCCCTTGATAACAATATATTTATACTCCCTACGTCTTCCCATGATTTCAATCTGCCACATATGAGTATAATTAAACAAATCGATATCTCATAAATACTACTTTTGCTATGATAATCTGTGGTGCAATATCTCAGATTTATGAGGGTAAGTCAAAAGTAGGCTTTAGTTCATATGGGCTTTTTTGAAAGAAAATCCATTTAAACATATCTCTGCTATTTACTGGTGGATGGCTGCAGAAAAGTTATCTCAGTATTATATTTCTTCTGTCTTCTGGGACCAAAGAAGAATTGATGGATTAGAATTATGATGATGGAAAAGAATATTGAAAGTAGCATGGACAGCCAAAATATCAAACCAATCTGTCTTAGAAGAACTCCTCGGAAACGAGACTGTGAGACTTCATCTCAAGCACGTTGCACGTGTTGACAAGAGACCAGCCCGTGGAGAAGGACATCATGTGTGCTAAAGCGGAGTGGTAGGGGAGAAGAGGATGGCCCTCCACAAGAGCTGCAGCAGTGGGCTCAAACATGAATACACTGTGAGACTGGCAAAGGGCTGGCAGGTGTCTGGCTCTGTTGTACGTAGGATCTCAGTGAGTCAGAAGTGACGGAATGGTGCATAACAGTAGCAGCAGTCTTCGTAGGGTCTCTTAAAAAAAAGAGACTCAAATCACACGAATTAGTTCCTTTCCTGTAGCCCCCATCTTCCCTCTCTTATTATTATTTTCCCCCTACCTGGCATATTTATATCTGCTTCTGAGTCTTCAGTTACCCTGGTCAACTGGCCTTTAGCTGTCTCCACATTAGTTATATTCTGGGCTTGGATGCTCATTCTGAATTTTGTAGAAATATTGGTTTGGTCAATTCAAAGATTGGACTTATCTCCCATGTGTGAACTTCCTAGGGCTATACAGTTTACAAAACTGTAATATCAGCATATTGTAACCCCTGATGGGACAAAAGATGTGTGAGATTTCTGGTCAGTTAATTCCCCCCTTGTTGATCATTGGGTCTGAAGAGAGAAGTTAGTTTGCATGACTTTCATGTTTACGTAAATGACTCTGACCACCTAGATATATGCCTCTCTCCACCATCTGTTTGTGCAGTCGGATGTGCGGTGTCCAGGTTATCCGCTCTACCCCTCAGGTTTTGATGCTTGACTTGCTGAATACCAACTCTTCCCATTAACTCATGTTCCATTCACCTACCAAAGCATTTTCGTTGGGCACACTCGTTCTTAAGTATGGTAATTAATTCCCTTTCTTCTGAAGCAACTGTTGTGGCCTGAAAACCAATCTCTCCTACCCGGGATCTTAAAATCTAACCATTTGATGGCAATTTTTATTTTTAAATTCTTCAGGGATTTCCAACTTGTTTAATAATACTTAATAGCATAATGTTAAAATTAAAGTCTTGGTTTTGTTATATAATTCAGAGACATCGCATGTTTTAGAAATCTAATGTGCGATTTTATATTTAACATTATGTAGTGCATTATAATAGAGAATTTATTTAATTAAATGCTATTTGATCAAAATTTGAGTAAAAGTAAGGCTGTTTTACAAATTTTATGATAACACTATAAAGACAGAACTGTCTGGTACTGTTTTGATCAGTGTTATGCTTGGCTTAAGATATTTGTTCCTCACAGTTAAGCCCTCTTAGAGTGAAACCACCTCTACAGCACAGCAGTCTTAATGAATGCCGGGGAAGAGCAGCAATAACTTTGAAATAGCAGTTTTTAATAAACACACTCCCATGCTTATACTTTGGAAATAGTTCCTCAGGGAGTTTTAGTTCCACCCTCCCCCTTAAACGATATTACAATTGCTCAGAGGTTATTTTAATTCCTTTGGGGAACCTGTGTTTCAAGGGATAGGATCAAAATGATGGAAGCCAGAGTTACCATCTATTTCAAAACCATGTTCTCAGTTTGAGCTTGAAGGTGGTCTCTGGGCTTAATACTGAGAAATATTTTACTCTTTCAAAAACTCATGTATTATCCAATTTGGCAGCATTTGTTGTTGTTGTCGGGTGCATTAGGTCCAGTCTGACTCATAGGGACCCTATGTCCAGTGCTGTGCAACCCTGCACCCTCCTCACAATAGTTCCTTTGCTTGAGCCCCTGGTATCAATCCATCTCCTTGAGGGCCTTCCTGTTTTTCGCTTCTCCTCTACTTTACCTAGCATAACATCCTTCTCCAGGGACTTGTCTCTCCTGACAACGTGTCTAAAGTAAGTGTGACAAAGTCTTGCTTTCCTTGCCTCTACAGAGCACTCTGGTCTTCCTTCTTCCAAGACAGATCTGTTTGTCCTTTAAGCAGCCCAGGGTACTTTCAATATGCTTCAGCACTAGAATTCAAATGCATCAACTCTTCTAAATGCTACCCATCAGATTCTTGAAAATATTACATTCCAGTATGAGCAGAATTCAAACAGTTTTGGAAAGATAGAATTAAAATGATGAAAAATGTTCCAAGACTTTTGAAGCCCCTCATACAATGAAGACATTTTGAGCAGTTTAAGAGCTGGTTCTCTGTTACCTACCACACCTCACTTTGGTTTAAAGTCACCATTATGAACAGTACTTTCTTCAAGGTTTATAGTTTGCATATGGGCAGTGCAAAAGGCCCCATTTAGGCCTAAAAAAGGGAGATGATGCTTTCAATAGTTAAAGAAGGTCAGTGTTTCTAGAATACACAGCTTCTATTTGTTGTACATTCACTGGAACTGGCTTCTAAACCCCCAAATTGCAAGGCCCCAGGGTTTGGCAAAGCTAGTTATTGCTTTTGCTGAAAAACCCTTTCCCTGTGTGAAAGACTTTTGTGGTTAGTCTGAGTTTTCTTTGGATCTCGCTTCCTTGAAAGTGCCAGTATTCCCAGGGATTCTCTTATTACTGTGTGCTGTCCAGTTGATTTTTAACTCATAGAAACCCTGGGAGATTAAGGGGAACTGCCTGGAGGGTTTTGTACTCTGCCATCTGGACAGAAGAAGTCCTCTAGCTCTTTCTTTCATTGACAATGTTGAGTGGCTTCTAACCACCAAACAAGTTGATTCACAGAAGCCTGTGAATTGCCAGAGCTCCTTCTAGTGATTTTACACCTCCATTATATGCCTAGGAAGAAACAGAATCAGATAATAATCTGTTGGCAGTTCCTGGGGCTACAACTAAAAGTGGAAACATATCAGAAAGTGTCTTGTTCTCTCAAGGTTGTAAAAGCCAAATATATGGTATTTGGAAAACAAAACACAGAATCCTTTCTATAATGAATGTTGGAAGACAGTGAATGGTAAGATATTTGAGATGGGAGATAACAGACATGAATTATCTGGTCAGAGTAGGTAGAATAAAGCCTTCAGAAAAAATGTCTTGAGAGGAAAGAAAACCAAAAAAGAATTGGTGTATTTGAATTATGGTGCCAACGCGGAATATTGAAAAACTCCATGGACTGCAAAAATAAATAAATCTGTCTTGCAAGAAGTACAGTCAGAATGCCTCTTACAGCCTTAGAGGCAGGGATGGAAAGTCTTCATCTCACATATTTTGGACATGTTTTCAGGAGAGACTCTTTCCTCTAAAAGGACATCCTGCTTGGTTAAGTAGAGTCAATTCCAACTCACAGTGATTTAATATGACAGAGTAGAAATACCCCACTGGGATTCTAAAACTATAATTCTTTTTTGTAAAGTAGTTTTATTGGCAAGTACGACATGTATTATACAATTTAGTCCTTTAGTCATATCCAGAGGATTTGTACAATCATGAACCCGATTTCAGAACATTTGGCTCTTATAGGCATTGTTGTTAGCTCCTCATTTTCCCCATGGTCCCCTGTCATGCCTCTAGGCAATTATCACTCCAGTTACTGTCTCTATAGATCTATCTATTCTGGATTTCATCTACAAGACATCATACAAAACACAAACAGGAAGCAAGCAAACAAACAAACAATGCCTAGAAAAAAACACGAGAAAGCCTCAATCAAAAAGCAAGCAGAAAATAAATATTAAAAGCCATAAAGGAGCTGATACCCAGGGCTCAGTAGAAAGTAAATGTCAAGAAAAGAATGAAGGCAACATATGTCCAAACTCATGTTTGGATTGTAACAAGAGTTGTAAGAATCCCAAATAAAATTAACTTTTAACAACAAAAACAAAAATTGGAAAGAAAAAAAAAGGAAATGATGAAGGCAACATATGCACAAACATGATTGATACAATTGATGTATGAATTGTTAGAAGAACTGTTAAAATCCCACAATAAAATGATAATTTAAAAATTTCAATAAAAGAAAAATAGAGGGATGAGAGGAAAGTGGTTACTAAACAGAGTACATTGCAGAGATGACTACAGAAGATCAAATGAATAAACCCGATTTGAAGGGTTCAAACCGCGCCAATTGATCCCATCCCTGATGCATGGTAGGCCTGATCTGGTTTTCAACATTTTCTGTAGACTTTTGTTTGTTCCTATTGGGGTTTATCCCGGATGAGTGATGTCATTGGAGATCACGCTCTTGAATTTTCGTTCTGTTTTTCAGTATCCGAAACCCAGGATTGATGAGCCTATAGAGAGAGCAAGTTGCATCAGGGTTTCTGGGGGGTACAGTGGTGGGTGGACGGGGTAAAAGGAAGCTGCTGTCATGGAGTTCAGGAAGAAAAATTACTTTTTGAAATTGATTGTGGCAGCAATTGTACAATACTTCTTGATGTGATTGAACTATGGAATAATATGATATCTATAATAATTCCCAATAAAATGTTAACAAAGCATAGTAATAACATTAACAGAGGTCAAAAGGGAGTTGAAGTGGTACGGTACAATATTTTGCCCAAGTAAAATGTTTGCCTTAACCAATTTTACACAGCTGTCTACCTGATATTAAGGTTATTAACATCCCTTGAGGTAGAGACTATAACTCTACAGGAGTAGAAAGTCTGTTTCTCTTGTGCAGCTGCTGGTGATTTTGAACTGTTGACTTTGTGGTTAGCAATCTAGCTCAAAGCCACAAGGGCTTCGCAGGCCTGCAGTCATTATGCAAGCTACATACAATATGAACTCACTTTTATTTTTAAAATCCTTGGCTAAATAATAGGTTTTGAACAGCCTTCAAGTGTCTGGGCAATTAAAAAACATAATCGACTGTGGAGCTGGGCTAGAGAAAGAAAACTCAAAGTCACAGCCATGGCGTCTATGCTAACTCATAGTGACCTTATTAAACAACAACAACGACTCACTTCCATCCATCAATTCAGACACAGAGCCTCCCTGTGGGACAAGGTAGCAATGTTCCTGTGGTTTCAGAGACTGTAACTGTTTATGGGACTAGAAAGCTTCATCTTTATTCCGCATAGTGATCTATAGGGCAGAGTAAAACTGGCCCTTTGTGTTTCAAAGACGAAATATTTGTGGGAGTTGAAAGCCTCATCTTATTCTTACTACATAACTGGTGATTTCAAACTGTTGACCTTGCCATTAGCAATCCAATGCTCAACCCACTAGTTACTCTTTAATAGAGAAATACTTCCTTTGGTGTTTACTTCTACTGAATGGCTATTTTGGAAAAGGCAGCACCAAGGTGGCTTCCTCATGAGTGGTACTGTGTGCTCTTCTCTTCAAGGATGGAGACCTACTTTTCCTTCCTGCTGGTGTTAGGTACCCAAGAGTGAATTCCAACTCACAGCGATCCCATGTACAACAGAACAAAACACTGCCCGATCCTGTGCCATTCCCACAATCGTTCGGAAGACTAAGCCCATGGAATACAGTCATTGTGTCAATCCATTAGGCCAAGGTCTTCCTCAGTTTGTCTGCCCTGCTTCCTTACTAAGTAAGCATCATGCCCTTCTCCAGGAACCGCTCTCAATGAACAACGTATCCACTGAACTTGAGATGAAGTCTCGCCATCCTTGTCTCTAAGGAGCATCCTGGCTGTACTTCTTCCAAGACAGATATGTTTGTTCTTTTGACAGTCCAAAGTTCTTGCAATATTTATTGTCAGCAACATAATTCAAATTCATGTCTTCCCGCCTAGAGATATCAAAAAGAACTCTCAAATAGATATAGATTGTATTACACATATACGGTGTTCTAGTTGACCTTACTTCATTTGGTCCTCAATAGAATCACATATGATATGTCTACAAGGTCCTTATTATACAATTATATATTATCCACATGCCTGGAGTTGTGAGGTTTGGGAAGGGAGTAACATTTTAAGAGAAGAAAAAAATAACTGATGTTGAAATGACAAATGAATTTAGTTTTATTTTCGTAATACTCTGATTAATCCAACAGTCTGAACCTGTATATTGAACTTTAATTGATTACTTTAAGATTGGTTACTGGCTAGCATAAATATTTTAACAAATGCAAAATAAATGCAGTATTAAAGCACAATAACAGAACATCAAATGCAAATGGTATCAATAGCAAAAACAAATGACCATATGCTAGATGATGAACATGTCTCTCTTTTTTTTTTGGTAAAAATGTGCTGACAGGGTCATCAATGAAGTGAAAAATGCCTTCTATGTTATCGTACAGAGGAGCCCTGAGAACCAGTGGTTATGTGTTGGGCTGTGATCCAAAAGGTCAGCAGTTGGAAACACCAGTCGATCCATGAGAGAAAGATGGGGCTTTCTACTCCTGTAAAGAGTTAAAAGTGTCTCAGAAACCCACTGGGACAGTTCTACCCTGCCCTATAGGGTGCCTAGGAGTTGGCATCAACTTGATGGTATTGAGTTTTATGTTTACATATATGTTATCAAGCATTTTTTTTAAAAAAAGAAAGACCCATAATCTAGCCTTTTCAAACAACCAGTTTTTGATTTTTTTCTCTGTATACTAGAGAAATTATAATGCATTTTTCCTAAGTATAAGATTAACTAAACTTATATTTACAGTTTTTAGTTTAACCTTATTTTAACTATAATGTTGTTTGGATACTTTCACTGCATTTATTTACATTCCTTCCCCATGGGCTTAGTCAACTTACTTTAAAAAAAACAAAACAAAAACCTACTTGTTCACACACTCCTAGTTTTTTTCAAATGAGAAAACTGTAGTGTGGTGAGTTTGTTACCCATTAATTAAGTCTTCAAAAGTTAAACTCTTCCCAGTCATTCATTTTTAGCACTGTCTGTGCTGATACTTGCTGGATGAAGCCGTTATAGACACCAGATGGGTTGGTTTACATAGAACTACCTTCCAATTTTGATTAGTTTCATCAACAATTTGGATTGTTCTTAAGTCCCATAGAATCAATGCCGACTAAAAGCACCCTATAGGATGGGGTAGAACTGCCTCTGCAAGTTTCTGAGACTGTAGCTCTCTATGAGAGTAGAAATCCCAGTCTTTCTCCCACGGGGCGGCTAGTGGTTTCACACTGCAGACCTTGTAGTTAGCAGCTCAACACATAACCACTGTACCATGAGGACTCCTTTGAATCGGTTAGCTCACGTGTTTTGCCAGTGGCTAAGTGCATACAATATAACCCTTCATTATACTTTCTTTAAGAATCATCCCATGTCAGACTGAGATGTACAAGCCCTCTATTCTTGCACTTTGCCTTGACTGCCTTCCTACACATGTCAGAAGAAAACAGAAGTAACCTTTCCTTGTAACATTGGGGTTTTGGGAATGGGGAGAATTTTCTTTAGTTTCATCTCTGCTACCAACATACTTTGAAAATTTTCATTGAATTATGAAATATTTGAGTTAGAAGGAATCTTGGAAAGAGATAATTCTAATTCAAATTCAGTCTACATTTTCTAGGTGAGGAAATTTACATTTGATAGTCCTTACATGTTCAATGTCATGAACACTAGGGGTGCTATTGATTCAGCATTGCATGTATAACCACAAGGTGGGCAGTTCACACCCACCAGCCCTTGGAGGAACAAAGACAAGGGGGATGATGATCCAGGGCTGTCATCATCTTGGTAGCAGTGGGTTTTGTTTTTGGTTGACATGGTAAATATAAATGAATTCTAAATATGGAAAGAAAAGTACATATTTTCCTCCTAACAATAAAACACCAAACTCACTTCCATCGAGTCAATTCTGATTATAATGAACCTCTAGGACAGGTAGAAAAAGACAATTGAATCTGCTCCCATAAAGATTTACAGTCTTGGAAACCCTATATAGGGTCAATATGAGTTGGAATCAACTTGATATTAGAAGTTTTTTAGGTATACTCCTCCTTCTGAGATGAAAGAAAATACATCATGCGTTACTCAAGTGTAGAACCTGATCGGAAATATCGCTGGTACCAGTATCCAGTATTTGAAGACAAGAAGTCTCCAAATAATGCCAATTTTGGATCAGATAGTATTGCAAAGTAAAAGTTAGGCTACAATGCATTGCCTCACCAATCCTGAGAAGAATCAAGAGAGATAAAAATGTCCAAACAGAAGGATGCAGTTTCTCAAACCCACTTATCCTTACTGACTTACACACATTTTCTTCATACTCCCCAAAAGCTTTCTTAAAATAAAAAAGAAAGGGAAAAATATTTTGTTGCTGAAAAAGACTAGAGCTGTATTATCTAATGTAGTAATGACTGGATAAATGCGGTTATGGGCAATTGACCAAGTGTGGCTAATTGTAATGTGACTAGTTCAAATTTATAAATGTTGTGCTAAGATTATAAAATACCCACTAGAATTAAAAAATTTGTCCAAAATATAATGTAAAATGTGTCATTCATTTTACATTGACTATATGTTAATGGCTGTTAGTTAGCTGGTATCCTGTGTTGTGTGCATAGAAAAAATAACTATAAACTTACATGAGCATGAATCTATTTGGAAGATAAATTTTGATTGCTAAAATTTTATTTTTATTTTTTAACAATAACTTATTTTTTCCAAAAAAATCCTGATTTATATTCACTATTCAGATGTATTTTGGAATGAAGTTCGCAGTTTCCTCCATAAGGAACTATGTACTCTTTGAAACATTACTATCATTAAATTATCTTTTGGATATTAAGGTTAGCTAGTTGATCCCTTTCTTTATAATAGGCCCTAACCTGTAGCTCCATGAAAAGAAACCAGCTGTCAACAGTTGAGAAGGGACGAGGACCACGGATGGAAAGGCTTTTGCTAATTAGACTCCTCTGGACCAGACAGTTGCTATAACACAAGGTTGCAGAAGTACCTGATGTACTATTGTTTGGGGACTGTTGTTATTATTTATAAATAATTTGGTGTCAGAACATGCTCCTAACTTTGGGAATAGCTCTTTGAAAGGCCTTGCATAGGAATGAAAATGAAAAGGGGGCTATTATTTTGTTAAATTTCCAAACTATATTATGTTCAGGAGTCATTGGGATTATGGATTAGGGTTATGATATATCTTTTGTAGAAATCTTATTTTTGTTGTTTGTTAAAATAATAAATGAATAAAAGGACTGTAATTTCTATAGTCTAAACACACTGAAGTATGATTTTCACTTAGTGAAACATGAACGATATTTCAAATCTAACATTACTAAACAAAACTAGTTAGAATTATGAATTTTTTAAACTTTGAATTGATATGTCAAATATTAGGCTATTTTTTCTTTCAACAGATATTGAGGACCATTCATGTTATGATGAATTTTGTGTGTATCAAAATTAAAAATGGAAACAACATAGTAGAAAAATTATTGTCTCGATGTCTGTATCTTTAATCCAGGTAGCCATGCATCCCAGAGTCTTGTGCATAGATATTTTTGTCACATTGGAATATGACAAAATAATTAAAGGAAATTTGGGTAACAGATGAAAAACAAAGGAGAGGGGAGAGAGAGAGAGAGAGAGAGAGAGAGAGAGAGAGAGAGAATCCCTAAGGATTTTTGAATAACAGTATGGATATGGTTTTATAATAAGGTCACTACCACCCACTGACATCAAGTCAATGCTGACTCACAGTGACCCTATAGAGAGTATTCTGCTAATATATATAGATGTCGGTTTTTCTCCTTGTTGATTTTGAACTTCAGACCTTGGGGTTAGCAGTGCAATACTTACCTAGCATCTCTACCAGAACTGCTTTTTAATAAGATAGTAAGGTAAAATAAGTGATTGTTCAGAATACTGCACAGGAAAAGTGGAAAGGAAAGAAGCAGGTATGCATAACCAATGCTGTAAATGCCCTACCTGTATCTCTCCAGAATGATCATTTCAGCCTTCAGAATGATGTCAGTTACTATAACATTTTTATACTCGAAGGCTTCTTCTCAAACCGACAGAGTTAAAACCCTTAGGGATTGGCCCCCAAGCATGAATATAAAGTGTTAGTGCATAAATATCCCAATTCTCTTTCTCAGGAGAGTGTAATTCTCTGTAGTATATTTACTGTCTTTTCCAGAGTTTTCCTCTATGCTTTTATACAGAAGGCTATAGTTGCTGTGTTTTTTTAAAAAAATTCATCAGTAAATATTGCAAATTGTCTTTATTTAGCAAACGTTGTGTCGTATGCATATCACGAATGTTGCCTTCAAAGCTTGATAGTGCATTCGTTTTTTTCTCGCCCAGTTTTACAGATTGAACAGCCTATAGACTGAGTAAATAAGGTGACAAGGTACAACCACACTGCACACACTTTCCAATTGTCAATGAACCAGTGGTCTCTTGTTCTGTTTGAACAATTGCCTCTTGATCCATGTATCAATTCTGTATTAGCACAATTAAGTACACTTAAGTGTTCTGAAGCTCCCATGTTCTTGTATGTTATCCATAATTTGTTATGCTCCACATAGTTGAATGCCTTCACATTATTAGTAAAACGCAAGTAAACGCCTTTCTTGTATTTTCTGCTTTGGGATAAGATCCAGCATCAGCAATTATATTTCTTGTTGTAATCCAATGTGAATTTCTAACAGTTCCTTATTGACGTACAGCTTCAGAAATTAAAAAAAATATTTTTAGAAAAAAATTACTAGCTTTCAATGTTAATAACATTATTCCATAGTTACCATATTTGGATTGCTTACCTTTTATTGGAATTGGGACAAGTAAGGCTCGCTACTACTATCCTCCAGATTTTTTTAGAGAGACAAGGATGTCCTTCTAGCATTGCAACACTTTTTGGAACCATTTAAATTGGTATTGTTTCAATTATGAAAACCTTTTATTTCGCCAATGCCTTCAAGGGTTCAGTGCAGATTGAACAACTGCTTCAGTAACATTAGTCCTTTATCATAGGTTGCTATTAGGTCCATTGAATGCGTCCTGAATCAGAGCAGGACAACAGAACAAAGCACCGCCTGCCCTGCCTGGTCTCACAATTGTTCTTATGTTTGAGCCCATTGTTGGAGCCACTGTGTCTATACATCTTGTTGAGTGACTTTCTCTTTTTCATTGCCCGTCTACTTTACCAAGCATGATGTCCTTCCCCAGGGACTGGTCTCTCTGACAACATACCCTAAGTACTTGAGAAGATGTCTCACCACACATGCCTCGAAAGAGAATTTTGGCTGTACTTCTTGCAAGGCAGATTTGTTTGTTCTTTGGGCAGTCCAGTCCGTAGTACTTTCAGTATTCTTCCCCAACACCACAGTTCGACTCATAGAATTTTCTTCAGCTTTCTTTATTTCACATGCATCTGAGGCAATTGAAAATACCAGGGCTTAGGTCAGGTGTACTTCAGTCCTCAAAGTAACACCCTTGCTCTTCAGCACTTTAAAAAGTTTTGTGCAGCAAAGTTTCCAATGCAATGCATTGTTCAGTTTCCCAATTGCTGATTCCATGAGCATTGATTGTGGATCCAAGCAAGACTAAATCCTTGACAACTGTAATGTTTTCTCCATTTGCCCTAATGTTACCTACTGGTCCAGCTGTGGGGATTTCGGTGTTCTTGACATTGAGTAGTAATCAGTATTGATGGTTGTAATCCTTGATCTTCATCAGGAGTTCTCACTTCTCGTAAGCAAGCTTCTGTCATTTGCCTGTTGCAGGTTGTAAATATACCTTCCTCCAATCCTTATGCATTCTTCTTTATAAAATCCAGTCTCTCTGATGATTTGATCCACATGCAGATTAAATAAGTATGGTGAGAAGGAAAATTCTGATCTACATTTTTCTTGATGTGAAACCATGCAATATTACTTTTTTCTGTTCGCACAACTGCCTCTTGATTCATGTACTCATTTACATAACCACAATGAAGTTCTGGAATTCCTATTCTTCTCAAGGCTATCAATAGTTTATTATGATGCACAGGGTCGAATGATTTTTCATAGTCAATAGAACATATGTAGACATTTTACTGGTATGATCTGCTTTCAGCCAAGATCCATCTGACATCCGCAATGATATCCCTTGTTTCACATCCTCTTGAATCTTGTATGAACCTCATACAGCTCCCTGTCAGTGTACTAAAGCAATTTTTGTTGTTGAATTATCTTGAATACAATTTTACTTTCATATGATATTAATGATATTGTTCTAAAATTTAAGCGTTCTATTTTGTCACCTTTCTTTGGAATGGATATAAATATGAATCGCTTAGTCAGCTGGCCAAGTAGCTGCCTTCCAAATTCCCTGCCATAGAAGAGTGAGTGCTGCCACTACTTCATCAGCTTGTTAAAGCATTTCAGTTGGTAGTCATCAGTTTCTGGAACCTTGTTTTGGCTAATGCTTTCATTACAGTTTGAACTGCATCATTTCATACTAGTGGTCGTTGCTGATAGGCTACTTCCTGAAAGGGTGGACTGCCCATGAGTTGTTTGGGGTAAAGTGACTGCGTATTATTTTCATCTTCTTTTGATGCTTCCTGCACCAGCCAATAATTTGCCCATAGAATCTTTTAATATTGCATCTCGAGGCTTGAATATTTTTTTCTTGATTTTGTTACATTTCAGATATGTTGAGCATGTTCTTCCTTTTTAGTTTTTTAACTCTAGTTCTTTGCACATTGCATTATAATATTTTATTTTGTTTTCATGGAATGCTGTTTGAAATTTTCTATTCAGCTCTTTGACTTTGACATTTCTTTCATTTTTCTTAGCTGCTCTACAATTAAGACTCTACAAGTTTTAGTATCTCTTCTGCCATCTGTTTTGATCTTTCCTGCCCTTGATTGACCTTTTACTTTCTTTATGAAAGATGCTCTTGATGTTATCCCACAGCTAATTAGGTCTTCTGTCATAATGTTCAATATAGAAAATCTGTTCTTCAGATATTCTTGAAATTCAGGTGGGCATACACAAGGTCTTATTTTGGCTCCCATGGCCTTGTTTTAACTTCCTTAGCTTCCGCCTGAACTTACATATGAACAATTTATTATACACTACCACCTATAAAGGTTAAACTTCTAACAATGATTTTGGTATGATGCCTCTAGTATTCCCTTCCATCTTCTTTTTGAGCTCCCTGTATAATTTAATTTTTTTGCCCATAGAATCCTTTAATAATGCAATTTGAGCCCAGATTTTTCTTCAGATCTTTCAGTTGGAGAAGTTCTGATCATATGTTTAGCTTAGCAATCATCTGTGAACGGTTGGCTTTCCTTTGCAAGATTCCTTCACGCTTCCATGTTTTACTTTCTACATCTGAGTCTTGAGCCTCGTTTCAGAGTCTGTCGCTGAGGACCCCAGATGAGGCAAAAGAATATAAAGCAGTAGGTAAGGGCTATTTTAAAAATTAATAGTCACGTTTATTGAATTTTATTTTTAATATAGATGTGGGAAAATCAATCTGAATGTCTCAAAAGAAAAGTAATTCAATTGAATCATTTTTATGTAGAATGAACTATAATAGCCCTTTCAAGAGTTAAAACTAATGTAACACATATAAACCTCAAACAAATTACACTTTAATTGTGGGAGAGAAGGTTAATATAAAGATGACTATATTAGACTGGTACAAAATATGAAATGAAATTCCAGAATTGTTCCTAGTAAGCGTTAGACCATAATTAATAGGGTTAGACTTTTTCTCCAAAATTATTTCAATTATGCTTTGAGTAACTAATAGGTTGTTAGTAATCTGAAATTACAGGGAAAATCCAAAATATAGTTATGTATATTTATGTAAAGAATATAAATGTAAAAGTAACCTGAATTTAGTTAGCATTATTAATGATGTGAGTACAATGCATTATAATAAAATTAAATGCTAATGCTGCTAGGAATGTTGATTCGCTATTTCCTAATGGAGCATAATATATTGTTCCTCTTATACATATTTCAAGATTTTTCTTCTGCTTCATGATAAGAGATCTGTAAATTATTTAAACAACATGTGATGGTTAACTTTTCAATAACAGAAAAGAAGTAGATCTTTATATTTGACCAGATATGAATAGAATTCCAACTTTACTATTTATTTTCCTTCCTTATATAATGCTGACAAGTTCATAATAGGAGTCCATGGGTGGTGTAAACTATTACATACTTTACGTCTAAACAAATTTTGGCAGTTCTAAGCAACCTGGAAGTGCCTTAAAAGAAAGGTCTGGTAATCTGCTTCTTGAAAAATAACAGCCTTAAAAACTGCATGGAGTATATAGTTCTACTTTGAAACATACACAGTTGTTATGAAATTGGAGTCCACTTGAGGGCAACTAGTTTCTTAGTATAGAACATATCGGAAAAGGAATACAGTATTTCAATCTTTTGCATCCCAAATTTATTCAGACAGACAAGAAAGTCAAAGCTTACCTTTTCAGCAAAGGTCTCCGTATGTTTTTGTCAGTACAGGCTTACCTCAGAGATATTGTAGGATCACTTCCACACTATTTCAGTAAAACGAGTCACACTTTATTCTGTTGCCTACTAGGAGAAAGAAGAGGTTAACCTGCTCCCATAAAGATTTATTGTACCTAATTGTGGGGGCTGGAATAGAAGCGAGGGCAGTGGGTTTAGATTTGGAGCACTAATAAGTGTGCAATAGCATTATTAAAAGTTTGGAATATTGTGCGAATTATTAAGCTGTGACACAGAGCTACAGAGTCAGCACATACTATTGGAAAGATGGGACTGAGTCACCTGCTGTACACTGGGTTTTCACTAACCTTTGATTGAAGCCTATGTGATCCAAGGATTGTAAATAATGAAGTCCAAATCAGGAGGGAATGGTATCAGAGCTTAAATTGTGAACACCTGCTTTGCAGAAGGCTATGGATAGCAGTGATCACTAAAAATCCATTTTCAGGGCTCCTGCATCAATTAAACCTCCAGTGTGTCCTCTGAACATAGTTTAGAGATGTGAATAGCCTTGCTATCCGATAGAGAACATTGTATTGTGGGTTATGGTAGACATAGGTTAAAATGTAATGCCTTATCATTTTATCACCCTTTTGACCATTTTCAAGTAACTTCAGTTTTCACTCTTCTGTTTTCTTTCCAGTTGAAATTGTTCAATGTTTTGCTTAGTCATTGTTGTGTGTCTTCTAAATTGTTTATTATTGTTAGTGTTGTTTGCTACCCGTTTGTGTTTTGTATGATTTTCCAAATATGAAATCCAGGTTAGGAAAATTTATGGAAATGGTCACTAGATTAGTATTACCTATTTGGCATGGTGGGAGAGGATGGTGGGAAATATGGAGCTAACAACAATTAGTATGAGATGAAAGTAATCTGAAATTAATTGTGGTGATGATGGAAAACTTTCCTTAAATTGATTAAACAATTAATTGTATGATATGTGACGTATACATGAATAAAAGCATTTTTAAAAACCAATAAACTAGGAAAAAATAGAGATGCAAAACCATATTGACCAATTAAGGTGTGTTACTGTTAAGTTTCTAAATAAAATAAACTTTAAAAAGTGCTATATTTATAAATGGAATACAGTATGGTGAAGCACAATAAAACGAGGTATGCCTACACTTTTTGCATGCAAAGGACAAAAGCTCAACTTAAACTAGCTAGAACAAATAGAGCAATAAAGGACATTCATTGTCTCACGTAACTGAAATGTTCTTGGGTCAGGCATAGGTAGAGCCAAGGGCTTCAATGATGTCATCAAGACTGAGTCCCACTCCATCCTTTGCTTCTGAGTTGATTTCACTTTCTGATTACTGTGCCCTTACAGATTTAAGATGGTTATTAGTGGCTCTCTACACATCTTAGTAGTTTTATGCCTAGTAGAATAAGCCTGTTCTTTTTCTAGGAAGGCTTCATGCATGTTCCACCATAGTTTTCACTGTCTGATTGCTTTAGTTGACTTAGCTCATCCTCCTTGAAACCAAGACAAGAGCCAGGATTTAATTTCCTTAGCAGTCATTCAAAACTTCAAAACCACCTGGGGCGGATTCCCCAAAGAACATCAGGGAGCTCCTAATAGAAGAAATGGAATGAAAGCCACATAGGCTATAGCAAAACCTCCATTATACTCATCTACTAAAACAGAATTGTCATGAAAATAAGCAAAATCAAGCTGGCAAGTCCTGTTCAAAGAAATAGAGCAAAAGTAAATAAACTACAGGCCGTTGAGCAAATCTCATCCTGCAGCCATTCATAAAATAAAAATTGTTTTATTGAAACAGAGAAAGCCCCATTTGTATTGCTATTCTGTGTCAGCATTTGGCTACAATGTCAACATCAAATAGTCTCCACAGAGATTGTGTGACCCCACACCTAACACATATACTGTATGACCCTTTATAGGAAGAGTGTGCTGACCGCTGAAGTAGATAGCTTGGGGG
>NW_022111373.1:65642851-65680912 GCF_000313985.2 Echinops telfairi
TTTTTTGTAGAAGCCTTTCCTGACTTGAAATTTAACCATTTTTGTACCTTCATTTGGCAAAATTCAATATTTTAATGTTTTTTAATCTTGCAAATAAATGTTGTCAATAAATATATGACTATATTTTAAAATTGCAATGCCATCAGCTCTTCTACTTATAACTTAGTGCCATTTAATAGAGTTGTCATGTTACTCAACCTTCACCCTTATCTGTGCCTGCTTTTCCCTTGTCCTTAACTGAACCTCAGCGTTAGTCCTCTTTCTTCCTTCCTCTTACCCACCCTTAGCAATCACTAGTAAATTCTGGTCTCTCCACACTTGCTTATTCTACATAGTTTATATAAGTGGAACTGTACAGTGTTTGTCCTTTTGTCATTTCTCTCAGCATAATGTTAAGTTCATTCAGATGATACAAGCTACAATATAATTCTCTTTTAAAGTCTTGGAAAAATGATTAGTTGAATAGTTGTCAAAACTTTATATAAATTACCCCAATGTGTAAAATATGTTCTCCCTGTTTCTGAATAACTACACATGTAAATAAAATGAGTGGAGCCTAATGCATCATCTCTTTCAGAAACAACCTGTTGTTGTTACTGTTAGACGCCATCTAGCTGGTTCAGTGACCCTACGAACGACTGAGCCAGACACTGCATGGTCCTCCACTGTCCTCACAATTCTCCCCGTGCTTGAGCCCATTGTTGTAGCCCTAGGGTTACTCCACCTCCCTGAGGACCTTCCTCTTTTTTACTGTCCCTCTACTTTACCAAGCACCATGTCCTTCTCTAGCGACTGGTCTCATGTGGCAATATGTCCAGAGTATGCTAAATAAAGTGTTACCATCCTTACCTCAAAGGAGCACTGTGGCCATACTTTGAAGACAGGTTGGTATATCCTTCCAGTAGTCCGTGGTACATTGGAAATTGTTCTCCAGAACCACAGAATCTTCCTGTCTTCTTTATTCAATGTCTAACTTTCACATGCATATGAGACCATTGAAAATACATGAATTGGTTCAGGATCTCCTTAATTCTCAATGTAACATCCTTGCGTTTCAATACTCTAAAGATGTCTTGTGTAGCAGATTTACCTAATACCATTTGTTTTTTGATCTCTTGACTACTGCTTCTGTGAACACTGAGTGAGGAAAGCAAGACAAAATCGGTGACAACTTCAACCCTTGCCCATGTTACCTATTGGTCCAGTGAAGAGGATTTCAGTCTTCTTGGCATTGAGTTCTAATCCATACTGAAGGCTGTGGTCCTCCGTCTGTATCAGCAAGTCATTCAGGCCCTCACTTTCAGGAAGCAAGACTATGCCGTATGCATATCGCAAGTTGTTACTAAGGTTTCCTTCAGTCGTGATGTCATATAATTCAGGTTCTCCAGGGATTTGCTCAGTATACAGATTGAACAAGGATGGTGAGGGTATACAACAGTGACACACCCCTTTCCTGGGAGGATACAACCAGACACACACCTTTCCTAATTTTAAACCATGCAGTATGCCCTTGTTCTGTTCCCACAACTGCCTCTTGATCCACATATAAGTTCCTCATAAGCACAATGAAGTGTTCTGGAATTCCCTTTCTTCTCAATGTTATCCATAGTTTGTTATGATCCTTTTCATAGTCAAACATGGTCAATAAAACACAAGTAAATATCTTCCTGGTATTCTCTGCTTTGAGCCAAGATCCATGTTACATCAACAATGAGATCCCTTGTTCCATGTTCTCTTCTGAATCCACCTAAACATCTGGCAGCTTCCAGTCAACATACTGTTGCAGCCATTGTTGGATGATCTTCAGCATAATTTTTACTTGCATGTGATATCAATGCTTTTGTTCCATAATTTGAACATACTGTTGGGTCACCCAAGTAGCTGCCTTCCAAATTCCCTGGCATAGACATGGGAGTACCTCCCATGTTTCAATGGAATGCTGAAATATTTCAGCTGGTATTCCATCAATTCCTAGAAATTTATTTTAGGCTAATGCATTCAGTGCCCCTTGAACTTTTTTCAGCATCATTGTTACCACCATGAAAACCACCCAAATGGGGAGCAATAGATAATTGAATAATCATTTCTTAATGGGGACCCTACTAAAGCATTTGTAGGAGAGTTCAGATGTTAGACATGTTGTTATTCAGCAATACAAGTAGAATAACTTACCTAAGCATTTTACAGCATTGTAATTAGAGAGTCATTACGGTGCTGTATATTATTATTTTTTAAATAACTGAACTTAAGTGAGAATGTTTAGATTGGAAGTGTGTTTTAGACTAGGTTGACTAGAAAAACAAATCCATTGAATCTATGTGCAAGAAAGAGGTTTATATCAAGAAACAATCAAAGATCAAGAAAACATCCTAGCCCAGTCCACCTTAAGTCCATAAGTCTGATACTAGTTCATAAGTCCCTCTTCAGACTCACGTAGCCACATGCAATGATGCAGACTGCAGTAAGATCACAGGTCGGTGGGTCCAAAGTCTTGTGGATACAATGGCAGTGGACACATCTCCAATGCTCTGGCAGCAACCAGGGTCAGCCAGCAGAATGTGGGGAGAGAGAGGTGGGGAGAGAGAGAGACAGAGAGAGAGAAAGAGAGGTGTTCCCCTGGGCTCTCCTTAGGAGAAAACCACACCGATAAAGAGGAGGCATGAGATGTGACCTGATTGACAGGCTAGACTCTACCCCTACACTTTAAAAAATATATCTTTAAGTTGACCTGACTTTTTTTGATATCTTCTTTTTGTTTGTTTTTTCTCACTTTCTTCGCACTAAACCATTTCTTACTTCTAACTAATGCTTTGAAAAGACCACTGGGTAATTCCCCTCCTTTCTTTGTGCAAGTAAATGACCTCAGATGGCATCTTTTTCTTTGCCAGGATATATTTCAAATGTCTCCGTTTAGTATAGTTCTATCATTATACAAAAAGAAAATCACTGCCAAGAGGTGCTCACTAATATTACAGGACTTAAGTGGCAAGGTATTTTTCCTGGGGTGAAATGGGAGATATCACAACATAGATTTATACTATAAAGCCAAGGGAATTATATCTGTGTGAGCCAAGAAAATGAACTACAGAAAAGAGGAGAACATAATAACACAGCCATTCAATTGTTTGTGTGAAAAGACATAAACCGCTGAAAATGCTTAGTAAGCAATTACATGTGCTTTTAGATTTGTCCTGTCAGTTTGCCTATAGTATAAGTGATATGCCTGATTTATTAAAAATGATATTATAATTTTGAAGCACCATGAAATGTTTAATCAAGAGCAATAGGATTTGACACAGTAAATGATTTATCATTGTCAAAGGAAGCTCTATTTAAAAGGAATGTAAGGTGAACCATATAAGTAATTAGAATTTTTAGTAGCTAAAAACTAGCTATTAAAACACTAAGAGGTGAAATCTTTTTTAATTAAGCATTTTTAACTGAATATGTGAAAATACTTAGCACTTAATAATATAAATGTATAAATGATGTGTATTGCATTACTTTTTATGCTTTAAATATTTATAATTTAACATTTTTACACTAAACTAATGCTTTTCACTCAATTTCCACTCTTGGACATTTCATTGCACTAGAGGTTTTGTTTTTTTGCTTCCTGTAATCTTTATAGATTTACCAGGACTTCTTTCAGCAGTAGTTTTTTGAATTTAAGTAGCGAACTTTAATTCCTTATGCCAGAGCAAACTATGTGTGCTACAGAGGGACCATTTTACACTAATCATTTATCTCAATTTAGATGTTAAGTTTTCATGATGAATATTTTGTCCATATTTAGGTTACATAAAATTTACAGTTGAAGAGGGAAATTTACATACTCATTTAAAAACAAATTTACTATTTTTCAGTAGTTAACTTGAATGTTTGCTTTTTAAAATTTAGATGTTACTGAAATGAAATTTAAAATTTAATTCTTCAGTCACAGTACCTATGTACCCAGCCACATGTAGCTAGTGGTGATTATTATCCAGTACAAGGGCAGGAATTTATCAATTAATATAGGTCAAAGTTTTCAAATACTTGCAGCTTGTTTGCTTATGCTATATTTTTATGTAAATAATAAATACCTTTTAAAAATGTATTTTGCTTTTTTATATTATTACAGTAACATGTTAGAAAAGAAAGAATATTGGCATAGCAGTTCTTATGAAAATATATTCTTGGTATGGAAGGAATTCACAAACAAATATAGAATATGCATGTTACTTGCAGAGAAATACATTAATAACAAGCATACAAAATGAATTTCTATAGTTTTCCTATTGTGAGATGGTGCATAAAAATTAATTTGTACATAAAACTGAATTTTGGGTGATTTTGGATTATTCTTTCATTTGGAGCTAAACGAGGTCATTTATTTTATTTTATTTTCCCAAGCAGTTGCTATTTTTTGGTGGATATAGAACTGCTACCACAAGTGATAATGTACTTACTTTAGAGAGAATGGGCTAAATCTTTAAAAGTTTCCTTTATTGGAGAAATATTTCAGAATCTAGTCAGAATTCCATGTCAGAATCTGTTGGAAACTCAGTTTTACACTATCTGTTCCTACTGGCACTGTGACTCTTTAATAATGGAGGTAGGAGACCATGAGAAGTTAGGACCAATGAGGAATGTAGTAGCAGAAGAAGGAGAAGGAGAAGCCCTTTATGCTTTCTTCTCTAGTAGAAGAAAATGAGCCCCTACTTCTTCCCCAAATTCGATTCCAAGCCATGGCATCCTGTTAGAGACTATGAGCTACATAGAAACCAGAGTCCACAAATCTTCTATGGCTGGAACTCAAACCAGACTCATGACCACTGAGTCTATTTTGTTGCCAAGAGACCCTGGTAGGCGAGAATAGAACTGTTCCCCTGTGGGTTTCCGAGGCTGTACCCTTTACAGGAGCAGAAAGCCTTATCTTTCTTCTGAGCAGGAACTGGTGGACTTGAACCACCATCTCTGCTGTTAACAGCTCAACACACAATCCACTATGTCATTCGGGCTCCTTCTGTGGATCCATAAGCCTAAATGAATTTATGGCTCCTCACAGTATGTATTCAGGGTGTATATATGAAATACAATACTTGTTTTAGGTTGGTTCTCTGAAACCTTAAACAGAAATACCCCTGGAGATATTTCATGTTATTGATTCCCACAATTTTCCAAAAATTTGAAGTATGTCAATTCAAATATACTTCCTTTCGCTGTGTTTGACTTATTTATGATTCAAAGTGAACCTATAGACTTCCTAGCAGAGTATCAATAAGCTGACCCATCTTAAAATAGAGACTAGACAATTATATTTTTCATCTAAAAAGGAAAAGCAAATCATTAACAACATAGCATGAATGCCAAGGAGCTATTTTTATTTCAGGTTAAAAGGCCTTAATGGCCTGGCCCATTGTTACAGCAGTTCAATAATGTAGCCAAGAATAGAAGTTATTCCAAGTGCACAATTCTTCCCTCAATTTAAATGTACCAAGAACTCAGTTTTGTTATTTTTAGAAGCCACCACATTAGTTCTGACTCATACTGACCCCACGCACAAAAGAAGATGGCAGGGTCAGGTGCTGTGTCATCCCAGTGGTTGCATTATAAAAGCCATTGCTGCCGTCGCTGTGTGCATTCCCTTGGGGGGTCTTCTTCTTCTTCCTCTATTTAACCCAACGCGCTGCTTTTCTCCAGACAACATGTTCAATGTACCTAAAGAGAAGTCTTACCATCAGTTCTTCTCTGGAGCCTTTTATTATACTTCTTCTAAGAGATTTGTTTGCTCTTCTGGCATGTGACAGGGTATTTAATATTCATCACCCAAAACATAGTCCAAAGGGTAGTGCTAATGAACAACTGAAAAAACATTCCCACATCCCCCATTATATCAGTTCGAAGTTCCTTACAAAAAAAAAAATAGTATTAGCAGGCAGAGAAGGAGAACATCTTGGGTTTTAAATGGTCCATATCTAACTTCTTACTTAAGTGTCTTTCCAAAGGTAATAGGGGGCTTGCATATGCATTATTGTTTCTTGTATTTTAGCCATTGAAAATTTCATAATATATATTTACTATGATCTTTATTTTGCAAATGTAAAAATATAACAAGGTACCCTGGTTCTTTTAAGCAATACCATGATTTATGAGAAAGTAGAGAGTAAATTGTATAAAGATTTGAGAAAGTATTCTATTCTTCACTTTTCTATCCATGCCTTCCTTTATAATGTAAAGACTCTTTGAAGAGGTGTTATTTATGTTGTTAGGCAACCTAGAGTAGGCTGGGTGCTAGAGGTCATGCACCAGAATGAAACATTGTCCAGGCTTGCAAATCTTCACAGTTGTTTTGTTTTTTAATGCTCGAATTTACTGATGCAGCCACTGTATCAATCCAGCTGTCAAGCATGATTTTCTTCTACAAGATGCTGGGATTCCTGATAATTTATCTAAATAACTTGAGATGAAGTGTTAGAATAGTTGCTTCTATAGATTTTTTTGGCTATAAATCCTCCAAGACAGGTTGGTTGTTACTAATGTTCCTCTGACAATCCACAGTGCTTTCAATATTTACTAACACTGTAATTCAGATTTATCAATTTGTCTCCTGTCATCCTTATTCATTATCCAGCTTTCACATGTATATTAGACCCCCAGAAATACAATGGTTTAGATCAAAACTCAAACTCTGCCATCGACTCCATGATGACTCAGAGTGACCTTGTGCAATAGAGTAGAACTGGCCCCGTGGATTTCTGACACTGTACTGTTCACAGGAGTAGAAGGCTTTATCTTTCTCCTGAGTAGCTGCTGATGGTCTTGAACTGCTGGCACTGAGGGTAGCAGACCAACTCATAACCACTACACCACAGGCTGGGTGTCGTCTTTGCTCTTTAGCACTTTCAGTATTATACTTGCTTTCTTGATGGCTGCTTTCATGAATGTCAATCGTGGTTCCAAGTCAAATGAAATTCTTGACAATTTCAAAAATTTCCCATTTATCAGAATGTTGTCTATAGGTATGTCGTGAGTAATTTTATTTTCTTTACATTGAATTATAATCTCTATTGAAAATGGTAGTCTTTGACTTATATTAGTGAGTACTTCAAGTTCTCTTGACTTTCAGCAAGCAAGGTTGTGCCATCTACATATTATAGGTTATTAACCGATACTGATGTTGTGTCCTTTTAAATATAATCCAGCTTCTAGATTGTTTGCTCAACATAAATGTGTAATATGTGTGATGAAAGACAACAACTGTGATGCACACTTTTACTGACTTTAAACCACTCAGCAAATCCTCGTTCAGTTCCAAGGACTGCCTTTTGATCTGTGTACAGGATCCCCATGAGTACCGTGAAGTGTTCAGGAATTCTCATTCTTATCAGTTTGATCCATTGTTTGTTGTGATTCGCATAGCAATAATGCCATTTTGTAATCAATAAAACACTAGTAAGCATATTTCTGGTATGTTCTACTTTCAGCCAAGATTCATCTGATGTCAGCAGTGATAGCCCTCATCCCAAGCCCTCTTCTGAATTAGGCTTGAATTCTGGCAGCTCCTTCCTTGTCAATGTGGTTGGGGATACATCTTTGAATTATCTTCAGCAAAATGTTAACTTGTATGTGATATTAATTAGAATTTTTGATAGAATTGCTTTCTTTTTGATCACTTTTCTTCTGTGTAGGTACATAGATAGTTCTAGCTGTCGGGCTGATGATGTTCTTTATGTGTCTTGGCATGGACTAGCTAATGTTTCAGCACTGAAATCATTTTTGGAAATGCTTCAATTGCAATTCTGTCAATTTTTGAGTCTTGCTTTTTACCAGACGCCTTCAGTATAGCTTGGACTATGATTTTAGTACGATTCGCACGTGATCATATGCTTCCTCCTGAAAGAGTTGGATATTGACCAATTATTTTTGGTGCAGTGATCCTATGTACTCAATTTTCCTCTTTAGAAGCTCTCTTCTATATTTTGGGCATAGAGTTCATCAATAGTGTACCTTGTCTTGTATTTTTTTTATTTCCTCCATTTTTTTTAAGCCTGTGAAATGTCAAATGTGCTTTTCTCTGCTGTTTTTGTAACTCCACATTTCATTATGATAATTTGTGTTCTGCACATTGACATTTTCTGTTTAGCTCTTTTACTTTAATGTTCTTCCAGTCACTTTTAGATTTTCGAAATTCAAGATCAAGTTTCAGACTCTCTTCTAAAGTTCATTTTGTTCTGTGTTTCTTTTATGTCTTTAAAATTACCATTCTTTTTTTCCCCCCATGTATGATGTCCTCCCACAGCTCATTTAGTCTTTGCCATTAAAGTTTAGGGCATTAAATCTACTCTTAAGATGATTTCAAATTCAGGTGGTAAATATTTCAGGTGGCTTTTTTACTCTCATGGATTGTGTTAAATATTTTACATTCAATTTGAACCCCGTTATGAACAATTCATGGTCTGTTTCAAGATTAACCTCATTTCAGTGATATTAAGCATCTCCATGATCTCCTCCCACCGATACAGTCAATTTAGTCCCATGTAGTGAGGTTTCATATGCATAATCAACACTTATGTTGTTGAAAAATATTTTCAACTTTTCCAGTGGAGAAGTTTTTGGTCTTGGAAAATCCTATCATGGGTTCTCCAGATTCAAGTCTATCCTAAAAGCTTTATTTTCCAACTACTGATTCTTCCTTTTTATTTCCAATTTTTCCTTTCCAATCTCCAATTGCCGAAATATCTTGATTACAATTTGATCAATTTCAGACCGAAGAATTTAGTAGAATTCTTTAATTTCTTCAGCACTGACTTTCGTGGTTGCTGAATAAATTTGAATAATTGTTATGCTACCTGGTCTTTCCAGTAGACATATAGATATTAGTACAGCGTGGGTGGCTTTGTGCTTCAAGGTACATCTTGAACTGTCTTCTTTCTCTGAGGACATGATACCATTCCTCTTCTTGAATTTCCGATTTCCCTTTATGACTGAACTGAAGTACTCTGTGATCAGAAGGCTTCCTCATTGAAAAATGAGAAGAACAGCTGTTATTTTGAGCTGTTGTTGAAGGATGATGGAAAGAAAAAAAAAAAGCATTCATTGCAAAAACACCAGTGTCCTATAGGGAGAATAAAATGTATTAAAATAAACTTTATCACTTGCCTTATTCACCTGGTAGGTCTTCAAAAATTTTGTTGGGGACATGGAATAAAACTATTATGGGATTTTTATATCAAAATTTTGGAGCCCCCATGTAGAAGAGCTACTCCACTTAGCTGTCACTGGAGGATTTTGTATGAAACTTGAGTATGCCAATGGCGGGGGTGGGGGGTGGTGGTGTTAAAAAAACTTCATCTCCTGGAAAGTTAAAAATGTTTTAAAAACATGATTAGTTGAAATGGAACGTGCTTTCTGATCGATCCTTCTTCTAGTTAGATTAGCTTGATCGGCCATCAACATAGTCCTAAGGGTCTACTCTCCAAAGGAAGAGGGCTTGATGTCACAATCCTAAGAGGTCACCTGCTAACTGAGAAGCTGGTGTTTGCAACCCATGAGTCCTACTTCAAGAGAAATGTGGCGATCTGTTTTGCGAAGGACTGCAGCCTTGGGAACCCTGTGGAGCAGGTCTACTCTATCCTGTCGTGTTGCTCTGAGTTGGAATCAAGAGAACATTTTTGTCTCAAACAAAAAAATTGAACTGACCATGTGAGACTTCTAGCTCCTCAAATAACAACATGAGCAAGATAAGCAGTATGAACGTATTTTACAACGCCTTAGTTGTAAAATAAGGTAGTTTTAACAAAAATAGCTTTTAGTTTTATTTTTTAACTAAACTAAACAAAGGTAGTTTTAACAAAACTTATGGAACTTAAGTAGTTTTAACAAAACTTATGTTAAAGTAAGTTTTACCAAAACTTATGGAAGGAAGTATTAGGAACTGAAAGAATTTTTGTGTTTTCGCTTAGCTTTTCCAGAACTCAGAGCTAATTGCTCTTTCTCCTCCTGATTCCTCCTTCTTTTCTTCCTCATTTTTAAAATAGTTATTCATCTTTGTCAAACAATTATTCTTTCAGTTGGAACATGAAGTATAACATAGAAAGAATTGCTTTTGTTTCTTTTGTTGACTGCTTTCAGATTGTATACACTCAGAGTTTATTCAAAGTAGGTTACCGGCCACCTAAATTGCAGTGATAATTGAGCTTCTTAAGGAAAGGTTTCCATACTTTTTCTCTCTCCAATGTGTATTATGACTTCTAGTGATAGCTGCTTATTAAACTTGAATGATATCATTAGTAAATAAAATAAGATTTTAATTAACATAGAGTTAGCTTTATAAATATATTTTATATCCATTTATTTGACCTCTGTCTGAACTTTTCCATGCATCTATATCAGTATTTAATAACAGCAAATGAAAGTACAGAAAAGCCAAGAAGCATTTTACCAGTAGAAGAAATATACAAATTCTTGCAAAATTGATGAGGAATGGCTCATATTTTATTACGGTACAAAAAAGGACAACCTCAGAGTTTCCACATGCTTTTACATATGATTATGGCTTCTTAAAAATGAAATATGTCATTATAAAAGAAATATCATATCTGATTATAATTCATCATTTATTATGACAAAAAATAATTACAGAATATATTGAAGGAAAGTCTGAGTGTAGTCATAGAGGCATCAATTTGTAGTCAGTATAAAAAAAAAAGAAACCTATATTGTGCCTAAAAAGAAAGAAAACAAGGTTTTATTTTTGCTGTATATGCCTCACACACTTTATACCTATGTATGGACTCCAAAGCCATGTTCTATCTATCTATCTATCTATCTATCTATCTATCTATCTATCTATCATCTATTTATCTATCATCCATAGACCTTCCCTTTCCAGTTAAGAACTATCATGTGTTAAAAACATATATATATTGTTTGTGTTTAATTTTAGTTATGCTAGAATAATAACAGTTTTTATTGCTAGTTTACTATCTTTTGGCTACTTTTTGTAACTGAACAAAGAAAATTCACCAATTCAATACTCTCTTACATATAAATTCAGATTTATTTCCACTTTCTCCTTTCCTGCATCAGCTTCTGGATAGTGGTTTTTCTGCTGTTGACCAGTGCATGTGTTTACTCAGAGCAAGTTAACCCCTCTAAGAAGACAAAGCTTTGAATGCATTGCTTGTTTATCAAAGGGACTATTTTATGAATCTAAAAAAGGCTCCCCCTTCAGACTTTTATATTGGGTCATGGGTCAGCGGATAGGATGTGGCCAGTGTAGCATTTGATAGTATTTAGCCCCAGTTATCCAGGTTTTATTCATCAGTGAACAATACGTTCAATTATATGAAGGTCTGATGATTAAATGTGTTATGTGTTGTAGACAACAACTAGGTTGGAACAGCGGCACTAACTAACTAGGTAAGTGACTGAGCTTGCCCCTTACATTTTAAGGCTTTAAACAAATTCATTTCTCTCTTGATTAAATAAAATCTCACTTTTAGGGAGACAGGTGGAGATATATCCTTGGCATCTCATTTGGGAACTTATTTGCATAGCCTAAAAGAAATAATGTTAAAGAAAGTTATTTTTATAGTGTATTTTAGCATCCTGTCAACTATCTTATAGAATACATATATCTAAGCTAAAGAAGGCATTTTTACCAGCTTGACTCCAAATATTCATCAATGACTGCCCTTTCATTCTCTGCACACTCCCAGTGATAGTTATTCAGTCTCCTTAAGGCCCTTTCATTGTTAATCTGGAAAATATGCTATACTGGATAACCTTACTTCAGTGAATGAAATGATCACCTAATAGCAAAGCCATTGCACACTGAGACTCTGCATGAGTACTACTTCGAGCCCATAGAGGCAATGGCTCCTAACAGCTAGACTGTTATTACAAAGATGGCTTTTTCTCAGCACTCTTCACTGGCATGGCATCTCATAGTCAGAAACTCCTTATTTTGACAACTTTACAATTGGGAAGAATCATTTGAAGGATCCCTTTCTGATTTAATTGTAAGAACTATTTTCAATAGTATTATAACTGAAAGGATCTGGTGTTAGCACAATGAAAACAATTGCACATTTCTTTCTATATAATTATTTTTAAGTACCTAATTCACAATTATTTTATGTCTCTGACTTGAACAATAGAGTTGGAAAATGGAAATTATTTTCATCACTCAAGATGCATGTAAGAAAAATATTCATCAATGGTTATTAACATGTTTCAAAAAGACAGAATATATTAAGACAGGCTTTAAAAGAAGAAGCAATTTTATAAAAACAAAATAAATAAGGAAAAATATGGTATCCAGTCCTAAAGGTAAATGAAGAATATATATATATTTGGATTTGAGAGTAGCATTATTAAATTGTAGCATCTCATAGTGATTGTGAACATTTAAACTCAATAAATGCAGAAATAGAGTTTGTTTTTCCAGTTTTGCCCACTATATTGTCAGGCACATCGTATGCATTTAATAAATACCTGTTAAATCAAACCATAGCTAGTGCATTTCTAAATGTCTATAGATATTGAATGTCAAAAACTGAAAAGATGCACTGAATCAAAACACATTGGCAACCGATTCTCTACAAGGATGATTTGATTGCATTTAAAATGGGCACTGTAGTAGAATTTTATTTCTTGAGACTAAAAAGGAATTGTTCCTTTTTCTCCAATTGTAGCATATAAAGGATTAAATATTTCATTCAGTCCACGTGGTCCAGGTGCAAGGGTATTGCTCTAATGTGATGAGATTCTACATAGAGGAAATGTGATGTATACTGATAGCTACTCCTCTCTTCTGGGCAGGAGGGCAGATGTTGGACAATGATTGGACTTTCTACGTCAGAGTCCTTCCTTTGTTCCCCCAGGCACCCGAAAGGTCACATACTGTGTATCTTTGGTTTCTCTGTCTTCCATCGGTCAGCTCTTCAGAAACCATTTCCAAATGTGAACTCTAAGAATGAGAAGTTACTGATTTCTTAGTGAAATATCAATTTTATACCAATAAAATCTTCCTTTGTTTCTCCCTTGGAAGCTATGTATTCTTTTTTATTATCTAATTTATTATACATAAGTTTCTATTTGCATACTAAGGTAATATATTCTTTAGGGGTATTCTAATATTTATAGTTATTTCACTATCTGATGTGTATGATTTCTGAACGCAACCAGTATTTTAGCCTCAAACCTCCCTTTATAAGCTGGTAAAACTAAAAATGTGCTTGTCTCATAATTCCCTTATAAAACCAGGAGGCTTTGTAAGGGAATTTTAACAGAACTGCACAGGTTTCCTCTGAATGTATCTATAAAGCTAAAGTATTAGCTTGTTACTTTGAAATTCACAAAATAGAGTATGTATTAGTGCATATGAAGGGTTTTCAAAGAGGTCATATTATGAAAAATACTTTGCATTTATTTCAAAAATGTTTCACCAAAATAAATTCATATGTACCTTTTGTAGCATGTCAAACAATTTAGTTTGAGGTACTAAGATGGATAAGACAGTTTGAAAAGAACTCCTACTTGAGAAATACTAATTATGCTAACATTAAAGCAAGAGAAAACATCAAATTTATGATTAAACATAGCTAGACTAATTATTGATGCTTTATGCAAAGTTTATGATAGCAATATCCAAAAGGAATCAGTTGTTTACAAATAGATAACGCATAAGAAATGACAAGATGATGATGAAGATGAACCCACAGCTACACACCGTGCACACCGCATCAAATTGTGGGAAAGCAATAAATCCTGTCTATACCATAATTGAAGAGGATTGACAATAAACAGCCAAAAACAAAAACCCAAACAGCCAGCACCACAGCTAACTCAACTGGTACAGTTTACACAATTGTAACTGAAAAATTAAAGCGGAGCAAACATCGTACTCTATGTTTAGCAAAACTTCTCGTGTTGAAAAGAGCTGCATGCAAGAACAGAGACGTCAGTGGGAATTTAAGCAAGTGGGAAGAATTGTAACTGGAAATGGAATACGGACTTCTCAGTGGGATACTAAAGGCAAAGCACAGCTACAGCTGTGGCTGCCAAGAGGTGAAAGTGGTCCAGTCAAAGTAAAATCAGACTGAGCAAGAGCAAAGGTAATGGCAACTGTTTGGGGGGATACTCTTTAAGGATTATCTTTTTGTTCAGTTAATAAGGTGAAATAGACTTCATTTATATCACCATGGTTAAAGTCTCAGAACATTCATAAGTTAAATGACTGCGATCATAGCTTAAAACAGTGTCTTAACTTTGATGGAGCTTATATTTACACGTTTTTATATTATATTTAAAATTTTTTAATTATATTTTCTACACATTTGTTACTTGATAGTTCACCTTTCACAGAAATAGGTTTTTATTATTTTATTCTTATATTGGAAGCAATTGCAAGCTCCTTTTATCTTTGATTTCTAATGACAGTGTACACTACAAGGAGGAATCCGTTATGACATCTCAAAGCATAAAATGCACAGTTTCATTTGCTATTGTTTTACTTATTCACAACCAGAAGTAAGGAGAAACATAAACCCCCAAATCATATATTGACTAGGGTTTAGATCAATATATTCTGTCTTCATTTTCTAAGGATATATGTGTGTATGTTTATATATACGTATGTGTGTGTATATATATGTGCGTGTGTGTGTGTTTAGTAGATTGAATAGTTTCTCACTTTTTTAATGTAAAAGTACAATAAGCTCCTAAGAATAGGGTCAAAGTAATGGAGGGTGGAGGCCTTTCTGATTTAGGCCATGGGGCCACTCTTGGGAGCTAGAGAAAATCACATGTGGCCAGCATGTCATTTCCACAGTCAACTTTGTGCAGGACCTTATATCTTTGTCAGTTGAAATCTTTAAATGTCTTCTATGTTCATGTTAGAAGACGTATGCTGTCAAGTCTAGTAAGTGAAACAATTCCTTAAACTCATGAATGTTTGTTCTCAAATCTAAGATCCTTCAATCAGAACATTATCTTGAAGTCTCTGAAATCAGTAAGTTAGGAAAACAACAATTACTCAATTCGTAGTAGTGCCTGATAAATATTCCTTTTCTTTTCCATCAAATATTGATCAAGAATCTTTTATTCTCTAGTCCTTATATGTACGTATTTTTTTTAAATAATGTAAATGATTAGTCCCTGCACCCAAGTAGCTGCATAGCTGCAACCATATATATAATCATACCAAGAGAATTTTGGTTAACTTATCCTGAAGAAGTCTTTTGTAGGTAATTCAGAAGGAAACAACATAGAAGTTGCTGTTAACAGATGGAATGCCAATTCATTCCTCGGCCATTTTCTTTTCCTCATAATATTATCTGTGCATAGAACGATCATGCTTTTTTAAATGTTCTTTCCCACAGTCATGTGTACAATCCTCTTGAATTGAGAAGCTGGATTAGAAATAAAAAGGGGCCTAGACATTTTACTATAACTTTATATCAACATTATAAATGTTAAGAAGTTATTTTATATTTTTTTGGTCAAATAAATAACA
Organism: Echinops telfairi; assembly: GCF_000313985.2. NCBI lineage: Eukaryota > Metazoa > Chordata > Mammalia > Afrosoricida > Tenrecidae > Echinops > Echinops telfairi. The sequence continues at coordinate 65,658,357 of NW_022111373.1, forward strand.
GTTTCCTTGACTTTGTTTATTAATGACTAATAAAGGATAATAGCTGAGTATAAGCAAAACATCCTTTTAAAAATATTCTGTCTTAGTTATTTATTACTCCTAAAATCCGCTGCAGTCGATGCAAACTCATAGTGACTCCGTAGGACAGGGTAGAACTGCCTCCGTGAGTTTCTAAGCCTGTAAGTGTTCACCAGTTTGGAAAGCCCTGTCTTTCTCCCAGGTACCAACTGGTGGTTTTGAACTATGCACCTTTTGGTTTACAGTCAAATGTGTAACTACTATGCCACCAGGGGTCCTTAATCTAGATGAAGAGCACCCTGCATCAGACATCTAACCAGCTAAATGTGAGAAAATATATTTTTGTTGAATGAGAGTAGATTTTCTCACAGTTAGATGTCTGATTCAGGATGCTCCCACTAAAAAAAGACTTCATCCATGTCACTTGTGGACAAAGAACCTTGTCTCTTTTGAGGTTTTCCTCCTGTACCAACTTTATGTGACAAGGCATAGATCTTTCGCCATCTCTGCTTTTTCACTTGTTTAATCTCTTTTATATCTCAAAAGACAATGACTCAAAATACACACTGCAGTAACTGTGCCTCAGTAACATAACAAGGATGATCCATTCCCAAATAGGACTGTAAACACAGCATAGAGGTGAGAGTTTACAACATGTATTTTAAAAAAATCATTTTATTAGGGGCTCATACAACTCTTATCACAATCCATACACACATCAATTGTGTAAAGCGCATTTGTACATTCATTGCCCTCATCATTCTCAAAACATTTTCTCTCCACTTAAACCCCCAGCATTAGGTCCTCATTTTCCCCCTCCCTCCCTCCCCGCTCCCACAACATGTATTTATGAAGGACAAAATTCAATACATAATATGCGGTATTTTTTTTAAGTCCTGCTCAGAATGGGCATGACTATATGGAAAATATCCATCCTTAATTTACAAATCTGAGAGATAAAGTTATACTAATTGTCCTTTGTAGGTGTTGACGGTCTAATAAAAACACTTTCCTAGGTTTGAGAAGAATAGGTGAGCACATATAACTATCTAGATAGACTTACTAGTTTAAAAAGTTAGATAAATACCGCTAATATTTTATCGCTTAGATTATTTGCATACTGACCACAGATCAACCAGTTTTAGATCTCAGGAAATATTTTTTGGCACTGTAGCTTCACTATCTCATACTTAGTCTTTTTAATTATTTTATGATTGTTTATTGCCATCGGAAGAAAAGGAGGAAATACACAGCTTCGTGTATGAGCTTCAGGCATCAGAGGCTATTTCAGTTGTGACATGTTTGTTTCTTCTTGGACTTGGGGGATAAACATGTCGTTGTCCCAAAACTGCAATATCTCTGCTCATTTTACTTACATTTGGCATGTATTCTCGATTAATTAGGAGCCCTGGTAGCAGAATGAGTTAATCAAATTGCTGCTACCTGAAGTCCACCCTTGAAAACACCACAGCAGCTCCTCTGGAGAAAATAAAGCACTTTGCTTCTGTTAAAAATGCAGAGCCTGGGAAAACTACGGGGCAGTACTTCTCTGTCCCGTAGGTTTACTATGAGTCAGAGTTACAATGGATTTCGTTTGCTTGGGAGCCCTGGTGATGCGGTGGCTGATAGCTGTGCAAGGTCAGCAGTTCAAAACCACCAGCTGCTCCTTGGAAGAAAGACTAGACTTTCTACCCCCTTAAAGAGTTGCAGTCTGGAAACTTACAGGGGAAGTTCTACTTTGTCCTATTGGGTCGCTATGAGTTGGCATCTACTTGATGGAGTATGTTTTTTGCTTTTGCAAGTGAAAGCTCACGTAATAACTGAATGATTTCATTGGTATGTAGCATGTCTCTTTACTTCCTAAGGATCAACTTCAAATATTTCATATGCACTTCACTAGTTTATTCAGATATTTGAAAATCAATCTGATGGTAAATTTGCACTTCTGAAACGGACTTACTTCTACAAATTTGTCAACGTCTTGCATAAAAAATACAAATTGTATTACTTTCCATTGATTAGTTAAAAATTCAAAATGTCCAAAAGATATAGCATCTGGGATCTTAAAGGCTTGAAGCTAAACAAGTGGCCATCTAGCTCAGAAGCAACAAAGCCCACATGGAAGAAGCACACTATCCTGTGAGATCATGAGGTGTTGAAGGGTTCAGGTATCAAGCATCATCAGAACAAAAAAATCATATCATTGTGAATGAGAGGGGGCGTGCAGAGTGGAGACCACAGCCTATTTGTAGGCCACTGGACAATCCCTTACAGAAGGGTCTCAGGGAGGAGACGAGCCAGTCGGGGCGATGTAGCAATGATAAAACATACAACTTTCCTCTAGTTCCTAGATGCCTCCTACCCCCTCCACTATCATGATCCCAATTCTACCTTACAAATCTAGCTCGACCAGAGGATGTACACTGGTACAGATAGGAACTGGAAACACAGGGAATCCAGGGCAGATGATCCCTTTAGGACCAATGGTGTAAGTGGCAATACTGGGAGGGTGGTTTGGAAAGGGGGAAACAATGACAAGGATCTACATATAACCTCCTCCCTGGGTGAAGGGAGACGTCGGCAGTGCAACATATGACAAAATAATAATTTATAAATTATCAAGGGTTTATGAGGGAGTGGGGAGAGAGGAGTGGGGGGAAATAAGGAGTGGATGCCAGGAGCTTAGGTGGAGAGCAAATGTTTTGAGAATGATGAGGGCAATTAATGTACAAATGTACTTTACACAATTGATGTATGTATGGATTGTGATAAGAGTGGTATGAGCCCCTAATAAAATGATTTTTAAAAAATTCAAACTGTCTGTTTTGCTGTTTATTTTTGTGTGTGCGTGAAATGAGCATTAAATTGCTTCTCTTATTTGACAGTTTTGTTAAAAATAATATATTTTAAAATACTTTGGAAAACACTAATGGCTAAAAGTTGATCATTATTTTTTTTTTCTTTAAAATTTTTTTTTATTGGGGGCTCGTACAACTCTTATCACAATCCATACATCCATCCATTGTGTCAAGCACATTTGTATATTTGTTGCCATCATCATTCTCAAAACATTTGCTTCTACTTAAGCCCTTGATATCAGCTCCTCATTTTCCCCCTTCCTCCCTGCTCCCATCTCCCTCATGTACCCTTGATAATTTATAAATTATTATTTTGTCATATCTTACACTGTCCGACATCTCCCTTCACCCACTTTTCTGTTGTTCATCCCCCAGGGAGGAGGTTCCTTGCCAGATAGAAAGGGAATCGTGTCATAGAAATAATACATGGGGGTAGGGTGTTGTAGCAGCTAAAAGAAGTTCATAAGAAAATGCCAGGATCTTTTATTTCCATTTTCTTTATTTTTTTTGTTTCAACAGTTTTATTGGCACACAATTTACATATCATACAACTGAATAATTTATGGTTATATCACCTTTAAAATGAGTTGTGCAATCACTAGTGAACTTGTAATGTAGCATTTTCCTCTCATAATAAATATAATCTGAATTGTAGTCAACTACTACGGCCCTTCTAGCCATAATTCCTTATGTGATGTGTTATCATTCTGGACTCTATGCCGATGACTAGAATCCTCATTATTTTTTAATGCTCTTTAGCATTTCTAGGATACTAGTGATAAGTGGATCTTACTACAGGAGATAGTCAAGAACTTCTGATGGGAAGTGAAGATGGAAAATGAAGCTAATAATAACTTATTAAGCATTTATCTTATCTTGAAGCAGCCGTAGAAATATATAACATAGGAACAGACTATAACAGTTTACACATCAGGTGGTGTAATCAATATGCTAACATCTAAGAAAATTTCTAAAATTAATCATGTAGCATGGTGTCATAGTATAGTCAGATGGGTTACAGAGCAGAGAAGCCTTTCATTGAAATGCAGAGAACAGCACATTAGTATCTAAATGGCATGCATCTTCTCACTTGTAAATGAAGAAATAGAGGTTAAGTGTTTATTTCTAATTTTTAAGAGTACTGTGGCACGTACATAATTTCCTGTCAACTTGAGCGAAGGGGTGGAGTCTAGCCTGTCAATCAGGTCATAGCCAATGATGCCTCTATGTGGGCATAGCCTTCTCCTGAGGATTCTGAGAACTCCTGTCTTCCTCCCTGGAGGCAGGACACATACTCTCTCTTACACACGTATGCATATCACTGGATTTATTTGTCAACTCAAGTACTTTAGTACAGAAAAGAATAAAATAAACCCACATAAGCCGACATTTAATGTGCACTAACCAATAATTCATTCCCTCTCCCTTTCTGCCTTGTAGTGTGGATGTTGATGCCTTCAGCTAGTAGATAAGCTATTTAGCATCTCCAACAAAGCAGTTAGAGTGGAGGAAGGGAAACAGCTCCTTGTTTCTGAGAAAAAGAAGAAAGAAAAAAAACCCCACGTGATTAGAACGTTTCCTGTTCTGGACACAGTTAGGCTCTTTCGCATTTGTTATAAGAAAGAAACATGTGGAATAAAGACAGTTAGCATAAAATTACTTAGCATTCAGAGAGTAAAGTTAGTTCCTTAAGTGGTGAGAGAGGTTCAGTGCAGACTGTACTTCAGCATTAGTGTGACCAACGGAGAGTTCTTTGAGAAGGTGATCTCCATTGTAAGGGTCAAACATGCACTGAAGTTAAAAGTTCCCTGAGGAAAATTCCAGGTGTTTCTAAGAAGCTTTGCAAGTATCTGCCTCTTCTTTCCGCAGCAGAAATAATCTTGCAGATGCAGTGAGAGGTAATAGGAGACATTGGAAGTTACTTGAAGATTACTTTATTCAGGATACTGAACTCCTTTTACTCATGGGATGATATAAGCCATTTCACTTCAGTCAAATTCTAGTGTTGTTTGAACTGAAGAAATGTATCATTTTCCGCAGTGATGCAGAGACATGGTAAGGAGGTAGCTAAATTTGGTATTTCTGTAGAGCCATTCATAATGCACATGAGGGGATGTTACATGAATAAATGAATCATTTATCCATTTCAGAAACACTTGATTCAAGTTTCAGAGATCAAAAATCACCTAAAGCATTTATTGCCAGATGAATTACACTACCTAGGATAGACACAGAAAGGTTTATTTTCCTGAAGATACTAAAGCTCATTATATTCTGGTTATTGCTACATCTCTCCAGAGTGTCGCAGCATAGAGGTGAGGGAGAGCTGAGTGGTTGTGGTGAGTTAGATTTTCTGTATATCCCTTATCAACATTGTACAAATATCCATAAAATATTATATACTTAAATTGATTGTGTGTGAAACTTCTAATTTAAAGGAAACCTGTTACTGAGAAAGACCGAACTGTTCAAATTGCATATGATTTTCTCCTGCAGTTATGGGTTAGAGAGTTTTGTTTGCTCATCCTATTTTTAATCTGGCTCTTTGCTGGCGTCTTTCTCATGCTGTTGAAGTAAATGGAAATGTTGCTTCTGAAGAACATTTCATTGAAATGCTAAATTGGCATACTGGTATTAACTATGTTTGCGAATAATTCATTCATTCATGTAACAAAGAGATACAGATTATGTTTTGTGTGCTATTAAGACCTCCATTAATACTTCCTCAAATAAAATACCTACTTTCTTGAGCTTGGCTGTTTATGGGACAAGGTAAATGAATAATATTAATGTGCTTCCCTGAGACTTCCTAATCTGACCCTTTCTTCATAGGTCACTGGAACTGGCTTCAAGAATCTCAAGCTTAAATTTGAGTGTAAAGTGGACTAGAGAAGTTGTTCAAAGTGTGTAATTGAAGTAAGGAAAACAATTAGAAATATAGAACTTGTAGTTGAAAGTAGGGATATACTAGAAGAGAGTTGGTTTGTTATTGTTTGAATTAAGGGTTCTTGTAGAACCAAGGGGACCCCTGTTGGTATAGTGAGTACAAGTAGTACTGCTAGCCGCAAGGTCGGCAGTTTGAAACCACCAGCCACTCTTAAGGAGGCAGACCAGGCTTTCTACTCCCTGAAAGAATTACAGCCCCAGGAACTCACAGGGACAGTTCTACCTTTCCACGTAGGGTCACTATGAGTCTGAATTGACTCTATACCAGTAACGGTATTTTGTATTTTTGTTTGCTTTTTGATGGACTAAACTACAAATATTATTAATTTAATGCAAACAAAATAATACTACATATATGGTGAACTTAGCCATTATTTTAAGAGCAGTGTTTGCAAGGACTATCAAATTTTCAAGGACAATGCATATTAAAGCTATTTTATGCAATATATAAAATGAGTATTTAGATCCATTTAAACAACAACTAAAAAAGATGGTTACAAGTCTGAAGAAACATTTCCAGTTGCAGTCCACTTAATTCCACCTCCGGAGAAGTGCAGGAATTATGCAGTAGAATCACTCCAGGGGAGTTTCTTAGCTGTAGTCTTTATAGAAGCAGATTCCCGGGGTTTATTCCATAGTGGTACTGGATGGGCTCACTAGCTTTATTGATGAACACCTGACAACAAACTATCTGTGTCATACAGGGATTTGATAAGGAATATAGCACAATGTGTATATTTAAAGCAGAACTAAATTAAGCTGGAAATGAAAAAAGATAATACTTGAAATTAAAAATTAAAAAACCAGAGTAGAAACAATTTAAAAAGCAGTTACCTGGACCAGGTAACTATATGTAAAAGTTGTCTAGAGTTCAGTGCAAAGAAAAAGAAATGAAAAGCTTAAAAGAGAAGTTAATATTTAGTGACAGACAGGCTCCACATATATTTCCTTTGGTTTTTAGAAAGAAAGGAAACAAATGGAAACAAAATTAGAAAAATTTAAGTGAGATGCAATGAACTTCAAGGATATAAAAATTACTGAACAGTAAGAGGATTGTTGCATAGTATAAGGATATATCATGACAACAGTGGATAAGCTCTTGGTGGCTAACTTAAAGGTCAGCTGTTGCAATCCACCAATGCCTCTGCAGGATTATAACTTTGGAAACCCACTGACGCAGATTCATTGTGACCTATAAATTATATCAGGCTCAGAATTAAATCAAGGTACAAAAGGTGTGTCATATAGATAAGATGTTTAAATACCGAGTTGTTGGGGTTAGGGACGACAGAATGAACACTGCCTGGTCCTGCATCATACTCATAATTGTTACTGCGGAGTCCATTGTTGCAGCCATTGTGTCAATCCATCGTATTGAGAGCCTCTCGCTAACCATTTTATTAGGACATAATCCATAATAAGACAATTAAATCATTCAGTCATATCAAGAAGTATTGTACGATCGCTACCATAATCAGTTTTTGAACATTGTCTTCCTTCTTGAACTCCGTCCTTGTTATTAGCTCCCTATTGCACACCAGTCTCCCTGGCCATACACCCCTGAACCCTTATCTAGGTATTGCCTCTATAGATTCACCCACCATGGGTTTCATGTGCCAAAATACATAGAAAAGTTCATAACAAAGAGTTAAGAAGGCAACCAACAATGACAAAATGCAACAGAGATAAGCCCAATTGGAAAGAAAGCAGAAAATATTAACAACTATAGCAAGCTCAGAATGTGTCAAAAGGGAGAATAAATGATAAGGTTTTAACTATTCAAATCAGATTTGTCATTTTAATGTACTATAATCATCTCTACAGTATTCTCTGTTTGGTAACCGGGCTATTTTTTAATACCTTTGCACATATGCCACCATCATCATTTTCAAAGCATTCTCTTCCCACTTGATAGCCAGGCTATTCCTATCACTTACTGTTAGACAGAGGGAAATCACAGTGTGTTTATTCTATGTATAGATCCTGCAAATGTATTTGGAGTATCTATAGCTTTCTGCAAACCAGGATTTTACAATTTAAGCTCTGATACCATTCCCTCTGTGATGGTTCAGTTTTCTGTGTTAGCATGACTCCTGTAGGAACATGTGGGCAGAATTTATAGAGTGTTAATTAGGTGGCAGATTGATTGAAGGGCAACTGAGATAAATGGCTTGCTGGAGGCAGGCCACTTTTTCTCTCTGCATTTACCCTTCCTGTTGACAAGCCATGCTAAAGTCCTGGAGATGCTTCCACTACCACTGGATTCACAGGACCTTGCACCCATAGGCCTGAGATCTTCCTACATTTTGCACTATTGCATGTACTGTGTGAGTCTGAAGAGGGGTTTATGGACCAGGATCAGATTTATAGACTAGGACTAGCTTATGAATTTGATCTGGACTTGGCTGGGATGCTTTCTTAATATACAATTACTCTTTGATATAAAGCTCTTTCTTATACGTATATGAGTGTCCCTGGATTTGTTTCTCTAGTCAACCCGACCTAACACACCCTCCTTTGAATTTAAATTGCATTTTTTACAATCCTTGGATGATACAGGCTGGTGGACTTCTTCCATGTGGGCTTAACTGATGCCTTACTTGGATGGCTGCCTATCTGTAAAGAAGCCTTTATGACTCCAGACACTGTTCTTCTAGTTGCTTCACCACATTTTGCTATGGCACCTATACCTTCTGGGTTCTCTTCATAAGGGTACATCTCAAGCAAGGGCATGTCATAAGAGCTAATTGTTCTTATTGGTGCTAGGATTACGTGGAATCCCCAAATCCATTCCTAAATGTAGTTTTCTATAAGCCTCTGATTCAACTTAGAGACATCTTTGTTATTTTATGTTAGAGAACATTAACAATTATCTCCCTGGAGCATAAGGTCCTTCTACTTACAGGATCTTAGTGTAGTCTATGGTAATGTGTTTATAACACAATTGAGAAAAAGAGAATAAGCAAGTATAGGCTGGCTGCAAATCACAATACATGGCTTCTTGATTTGTACAGATTGAATCCTTATGTGACTGGGCACTATTTACACAAACAGTGGGATTGGTGGTCAGGCAAAACTTATAATATTTACTGAGAATGTCAGACCCAGGTCTGCCAGAAAAATGCATATTTAATAAAGCAAGTAAGGCACAGAAGTAGTAAGTATATGGTAGCCTACTGGCTGATAGTTCAATACTCTTAGTATAGCGGTCTCCTGCCTATTCACACATCATGTAGTTTTGTACTTAAATCCTCAGGCTACAGGTGTGTACGAGGTTGAGCACGATTTACATAGTGGGTTTTCTACATAACATCTCTTTAATATGTGCTTTGGAGTATGTTGTGCATGCAAAAATTGTTAATAAGATTTCTTAAAATTCTGATGCTATTCCATTTTACATATTGCCCAGTTCTTCAATTATTTGTCTCAGCATCAGTAGCAGAGTGAGTAAAATGGATTGCAGTCTCCATTCTGAGTCCGACGATCATGGTTTCCTATGCCACCAATGACAACTGGAAGGGGACTGACATTGCAGTCCTTGTAAGAAAAGCCGTTTCAAGATTCATCTTGAAGTGCAGGCTGCCTGTAACGGGATACTATCCATAAGCCTACAAGGAAATTAAGTTAATATATCTGGTATTCAAACTTACACATCAACCACTAAAGGTAATGATGAAGAAATTAAAGAGTTCTACCAACTTCTTCTAAAATTGATCAAACTTTCCATAAATATGCAATTATCATTATTGTGATTAGAATGTGAACATTGAAAATAAGAGGAAGGAATGAAGTTAGAAAATATGGATTAGGTGAATCTGAAAATTGCATGGTAGGATTTTGCAATACCAACAACTACTTCATTGTAAATACGCATCTATTTTTTTCCCCAACACCACAAACGGCACCTACACATGTAGACTTTGCCAAATGGAATGCATGGCAACCAAATTGACTACATCTGTGGGAAGAGACCATGGAGAAACTCAGTCAGTGGTCGAAAGGTGTCCTGGGGATGACTGTGGAACACGCCAACAATGGCTTATGTGTAAGTTCAGGTTGCAATATTGGAAGAGACTATAAGCAAAATGTTGAATGATGCGAGATGAATTGAAAGATGATGGAAGGAATACAAAAAAAAAATCACTGTTCCCCAATAGAACTGATCAATATTCAACCATTTCAAGAGGTCACATATTATCAAGAACCAATAATATTAAAAGAAGAAATCCAAAGTGCATGGAAGGATTTGATAAGCCTCCAATCAAAATGTTTCAAGAAGCTTATAAACTACTGTGAGGATTCATCAGTCTATGTCAAGTAATTAGGAAGAGAGCAACCTACCCAAAGGGAAGAGCTCATATTTGTACCCATATCAAAGAAAGTTGACCCAACTGAATGTGAGAATATTGAACAATACTTTGAAATTATTGAAATTGAATGTTGAAGATTAATAACACATGTAAGAAATATTTTGCTGAAGATCAACAATAACAAAGAAGAAATTCATGCTGGAATTAGAAGAGAGTGTCGTTGTGACATCAGATTGATCTTGATTGAAAATAGAGAATATCAAAAAGATATTTACTTGTGATATTTTGACTATTCAAAGGTATTAAACTGTATGGATCATAAAAATCTATAGATAGCCTTAGAAGAATGGAATTTCTAGAACATTTCATAGGGCTCATGGGGAACCTAAATATGAACCAGGACAATATTTCTAGGAAACTTCTGAGTCAAAGATGTATTAAATTATACATTTTTAAAATGAATAACATGAATGCTTACATAATTATTAAATTCTTAATATACTCAAATAATCCTCTCAAACTATGTATTTGTCTTGACCAACGATTTTAGGGTTTTAGGTTATATTAACAAATAAACAAAAGGTGATAAATAAATGCTCTGCTTAAGAAAGAAGAAAATATAAGCACAATATAGTACAAAGTAATAAGTATAAAATAAGTAAATAGAATGGGAAACAAAACAACAGGGTCAAAACAGCTAGTTGTTAATTCTTTGGCATTCCTAGGTAATGGTGCTAAGACATTTTCAAAATGTATCAAAGTAAAAGAAGAAAGACCCTACTAAGCAAGCATGCAAAGAACGAACAAAAACAGTGCCATCAAATCTATTTTGCCCTCTAATGCCCCTACGTAGGGTGTACAAGGGTAGACATTGGTGAGGAAACAGACCTACTCTTCTTTAATAGTTAATAAATAATATGAGGTAAAGGGTGGCCATGATTTCAGGTGCTTTAGGAAACTAAATGATTACAGAAGTACAATGAATAAATTCTAAAAAATTGCAATTGCTAAGATTCTTTGAAGAGGAAATATAAAATGTTATTGGTCCTTAAAATGTTCAAAATATAGGAAATTTATATTTAGACATTATTTTAAACTTAATTTATTCCTAAAGGAGCCCTGGTGGCAGAGTGGTTATGGATTGGGCTGCTAAACACAGGATCCGCAGTTCAAAATGACCAGCTGTCCAGGGGAGAAAGAGGAAGCTTTGTACTCTCATAAATGTTAGCGTCTGGAAACCCGCAGGGGCAGTTCTACCCTGTCCCACAGGGTCACCGGGAGTCAGAGTGAACTTGATTGCAGTGAGCTTCTGCTTGTTTGGTTCTCTTTTAGGGAATTAACTCCTGATTCCTAAAATTTTGCTTCTTTGGTTTCTTCTGGGATATCTTTTGACTTCTGTGCCAACCTCCTCTTGTAATTTAGGAAGAAATTGTTCCTTTTCAAAAAGTAAGGGTCATTTTAATGTAGCAGGGATGTGTGGCTCATGTATGGATTAATCTGACCATGAGCTCTGTAATTCCGACAGTACATCTTTCAGACTGCTCACCTGGATGTGCCCCCTGACCAGAGGATCCACATCTAACTCTTTAAATTCAGCATTGCATTCTGCATTTTGAAACATCTGCAGCAAATATTCAGCCCTCTTTTTGAGCCACCTACCTTGTGTCCAAACACAGGGTGTGGCCCTGGGAAGATCTACCAACTCCACCACTGTAACCCTGGAACAGCACACAACGCATCTGCAAAGTGGTAGCTTTCAAATATTGGTGGCTTTCTGTATATGCACACCCTGATGACCTTTGCAGTTTCACGGAAGCCTTGAAATGGATCCAAGGACTTGAATCTCTTGATATGCATTACATTTTAGGGTTTCGCAATCAAGTGAGCAGTGAACCATTCAGGCTGTGATGGGAAGAAGAAGAGCAGTGGGTTTTGGAAGAATTCATGATCACTCCCATCTCACCTTATTTTATGAGACTTGTTTAAACTTTGCTTTGCAACCCTAAAAGGAACGGTGGGGCTCACCTGTAACATAAATGCAAATACATGTAACATTTAAGTAAATTGAAGCAACATTGGGGAAGGGGGTGGGTGGGGGGGGAGTGGGCGGGGGCGGAGTTAGATTATAACTAATCAGAATTTGTCCGATCAATATAATAGGATTCCAACTCTGTAAATCAATACAGCATATAATGTGATAAGAAGAAAAATAATCTTCCAAATAGTTATATAACAGGGAATTGAAATGGAATTTCTTAACTTGACATAGATTTTCCACTAAAAATCTTCAGCAACACTCAATTTTAATGGAAATGGTGGAGTGGGATATGTACACTGTCCCCTTCTTCCTATTGGAAGCTCCACATGGAAATTTCTGCTTTTGTAGAAATCCTTCGTATTTCAGTTTGACATCAGATACCTCAAAAACAAAGAAGTTGTGGCTAGCTGAGCTTGTGTTGTTTTTTATTTTCTTTCTTCTTTAAAAATCATTTTATTGGGAGCTCTTACACATATTATGTTCATAATTCAATTAGATCAAGCATAATTGTACAATTGTTACCACCATCAGTTTCAAACTATTTTTTATTCTTTTTGAATTCTTTGGTATCCGCTCTTTCCATTTGTGCAATCAGCTTGTACTATCTGCTCAGAGGCAGTTCATGTTGTATAGGGCTTCCTGATGCTACAGTAGAATAGAGAGACCTAGAATGTTACTACTCTGATGCCTCTCAGTTAGCTAGGAGAACTCCATAATGCCTGTAGACCTTGCTTTTCATGTTTGAGCAATGATCATTTCTAATTTAGTTGCATTAATGATTGCTTTCTCTGGGTAGAGCTACAGTTGGCATATATGCAGTACTTCTCAAATTCTAGACATATTTTTGGTACTCTTTTTAAAATGCAAGTATGGATTCATCAGATTTTGTGTAGGGTCTGACTTTCTTCCCTGGTGCCATAGTGAGCTACACTTTGGGCTGCTAACTAAAAAGGCAGGAGTTCAAAGCCACCAGCTCCCTCAAAGGGGTGGCTCTACTCTTTTTCTAGGGTCACTATTAGTCAGAATCAATTTGTTGATGGTGAATTTGGTTAATTTGATTTTATTTCCCCCTCTGATGCCAATCTTGCTCATCCAGCAATTTTCAAAAAACATATTTTAAATAGAAAAGGATGAAATAAGAAAAAACTCTTGGAATAATTATTTTAAACATCACACTTTATTTACTGAACTTAAAGGGGATTTAATTTACAGGAGCATGACTTGCAAGCATCTTTTCCAAAAACTTTAGTTACATTAAATTACTTTAATTAGCTTTTTTATATAGTTCATCTCACAGATATATTGGAACCTGTGACCTGTTTCATTTTATTTATTTATTTTTATTCTAGCATGAAAGGCAAAATCATGGAATGAGAAAAAATAAACCAACAAAAAATGGTGAATCTGGTCATTGTGAAATCTGGATAATAATCTCACCTTTGCAAGGAAAAGAGCTACAATTTAAACGATCCGTATCTGAGCCACTCGCTCTGAAAACAGGTGTTGAGTGAGGGACACGATTTATCTGGATTACTCCAACTCTAAAGTGATGTGATAATATAACTCTTATAATTATAGGAGCCTTGAGGTAGCTCACATGTGAAATTTGAAATCATCTATACAGAAGCTGAACAGCCAAGTACAGGGTTGAGTCCAGGCAATTATCCCAATCATTGAGAAACTTAATAAGTATTTCCAATTGAATCATCGATATTGAATATCTTAGTTCATTAAATTCACTTGGAATAGATCAGTTCATCTTTTGTATTTGTAGTCGTAGCCATAAATTCTTCTCAACCAGAGGTAAATAAAAATGAAAACTTGCAATTAAAAAGTTTTGGATTATGAACTTTTAGTAACGCAACATCACACTTGCAATTATCATTTTCTTCAACAACCATAAAGATCGAGTGCAAAAAGGAAGATATTCATATTAGAAATTAGCTTGTCTGAACCACTTGATAAAGGGGGAATAGCACCATAATTTTCTTTAGATTTCTTTGATTTTTGAGGTTTATCCATGAATGGTACAGCATATACAGACATATATTTTTAAATTATGAGTAGATTTCAAAATTTGCTGCAAAAATGAATGTTATATAATGTCTTACTTGGGACAATATGGAAACATATTTTATATTTTATAATATATTTTATAAGAGTTCACATTATAAAACAGGGAAGCTATATTGGAAAAAATTAAATGATGCAATTTTTCCCAAAAAAATGCTTTTGAAGGAAGATTAATGTTCCTTCATACAAAGAAAAATTGTTCTAATGAATTTAGCCTGATGAAAGTTATGAAATCTAACTTTTTAACTTACATTTCTATACATCTGTATTAATGAAAGAATTTTCCTAGCATTCATCAAGATTTCCTTTGTATACATTTACTGTATGAAAGTTAAATGATAAGTTGGAAAAAAAAAAGAATAAAGGAAATTAGGCATGAAGATAAAGCTGATGTTTCTGACACAGTTAATAGTAAATTGAGTCAAGTTATGATGGAAGAGATTTATCATTGGTGTCACTTCTGCTGCTCCTACCTTCTTCTTGCAGACCCCCTTTGTGTTAGGGTTCTCTAGAGAAACAAAACCAGAATGCTAATAATTTTATATATATTTATACAGATAGATAGATAACATAAGAATAAACAGTTAACTCATCTATAAAGCAGTACAAATGGCTCAGTGCAACTCACTCCCACGAGACAGTTGTGAGACACTGGTAGCCCTTCAAGTCTTCAGGGCCGCCGGGTAGTCCTCTGTAGGCACAGGCAGCAAGCAGCAAGGCAGGTCACCAACAGTCAGCCAGATGACAGGTTCTGACAGTCCCCAGCTCAAGAGATGTAAATTCCAATGGTGTGGCAAAGCAAGTCTTGAAGGAACCTCAAATTACAGTGACACAGTCCACGGGTTAGGTGTCCCACAAGTAGTGTAGCTTGCAAATGGAGGCACAGAACAAGCAAGGCAGCTGCACACTGGTCTGATGATCAAAGAGCAAGAGGCAAGAAAGGCGAGGCTCACTGAGCCATTTATCTCTCCACACTTCAATTAATCCCACATGTGTTTATTTGCCAGGTTGGCACAATAAACTAACTACCTCACCCTTCTTCATCCCACTGTGACCTTTCTTTTCTCTACCACAAATGGTGCATGCCATATTTTCTATGTAACTTCAGTATAAGAAAATGTTGTCCATCCAATAAGTTTAAATATAATTTGTCTAAGAATTTCAAATCTAATTAGGAGTTTAAAAAAACATACTGGCACCTGGGTCCAGGAGCCCTGTAGCAGTAATGCATTCCATGTTGGGCTGCTACCTGTAAAGGCTTGTCGTTCAGAGCCACCAGCTGCTCCACTGGAGAAAGATGAGGCTTTCTACCCTCAGAAAGAATCCCAGTCTCAGAAACTCTCCGCAGCAGTTCTACCCCATGTGGTCAGAATCCACATGAGGAAAGTGAGTTTGAGTGGTTTGGTTTTGTGGCCCATGGGTCATAACCAAGATATTCTGATTTAATTTATCTGAGACATAACCTGGAAATTAGGATTTCAAAAAGCTTTCAAAGTTACTAACATGCGATGGAAAACCCTTGATATGCAGATGACACAACTTTCCTTGCTGAAAGTGAAGACGACTTAGAGCACTTACTGCTGATGATCAGACTACAGCCATTCGTCTGGGTTACGTGCACCTCAACATAAAGGAAACCAAAGTCCTCACCATGGGACTCATAAGCTATGTGATGGTACATGAGGGAAGTTTGAAGTTTTTAGGAGTGCATTTTTCTTGGATTTACAATCAATACCCAAAGAAGTATCAGTCAGGAAATCAAATAACATATTGCATTGGGAAAATTTGCTGGGGGGTGGGGTGGGGAGCAACAAATGCCATTCGCTGTTAAAACATAAGGATGTTACTTTAAAGTTGCACTGACACAAGCCATGATATATTTCTAATCACCTCATAAGCGTGAGTGTGAATGAGAATCCATGCCTTTGAACGATTGTGTTGGCAAAGAAGGTTGAAAGTACCATGTACTGACAAAGGAGTGCATAAATATGTTCTGGAAGAAAGAAGTATGGCCAAAGGAGTGTAATTTTCTTTTCATATTAGTCGAGGGTTAACAAAAAAGGGGGAAGACCCTTACCAAGATGGAGTAGCAAAGTGGCTGCACCCTGGGCTCCGGCTTAGCAACAGTGTGAGCCGGGTGCAAGATAGAAGCAGTCTAATGTGAAAGTCAACGTTCCAGGTCGATAATGTACATGCATATTGTACAAAAAGAAAATGCAATCTTAAAAACAAAAAAACACAATGCTGCTGTTAGCTTCCATGAGTCAGCTAGGATTCCTGGAGACCCGAGTACCAGGGGCTTGGATTGTTGTGATCCTCGGGTTGTTTTCACAGGTTGATTCTCAGAAGTAGATTACCAGGATTTCTTTCTAGTCTGGAAGGTCTGCCAGAACCTATTCAGATTGTACCCACAAACAAGCCCTTAACTGACAGACAAGTGATGGCTCTGTGTGCAGTGTGGGTGCTGAAAATTGAATACCATGAAATATAAGGGTAATAGATACAATCGCATGGATATCCTGCATGATTGTATCCAAATTTTCAGCAAAACCACTGCCGTCCTTTCTTGTCATGAGCAAGAATTGACAGATGACAGTGAGTTTGATATTTGGTTATTCTTGTTATTGGTAAACCAATAACACTCAAAAAAAAGTTTAAGAAATAAACATTTTATGTAAAACACTGACTTTCTACATTGATAATGATATAATTATAAAATAATTTAAATTTTCCCCTTAATATAATGTGGAGCTGTAGTAGTCCTTTGAATCTAAATTAGTATGCTATGTCTTTAACCTTACCAGAAGTGGCAATGTAGTTATTTGATATGTCTTGTATTTCATTTAGTGATAAGAAAATGTAATCTTCTCCTATTTAATTTCATTTTAGTTACACACTTGTGCGTGCATTTTCAATATTGTAGGTCAAATCATAAAAACCAGAGCCTCCCTGCCAATACTTCATGTGATTTTTATGGGAGAAGCAAAATACAATTCAAAACATTTCCAGAAGTTGTAAAAATAATATTGTACTTTCAAACATTTATTTTCATATATGTTTCAAATATTCATAAAAATATTCCAATAGTATATTTAATTATGGATTTCATTCTCCTCATTATATATGGTAACACTGTTGCTTAGCCTTACATTATCCATTGATTAAGGAAGGAGGCATTTTAAATTAAACAATTAATGGATTCTTTCATGGACAGTTGACAGAACGTGTAATCAAAGAACAAAAAAGATCCATTTACAGAGAGTGTTCAAGTTGAATGCTGAGAGAGTAAATTGTACAACTTCTTGGGAAGTCATTTTCCATTTCTCACTGAAGCAATGAATTTAAATAAAAATAACTAAGGTAATAAAAAATAAAACTAACCCAGTCTCAACTGGGGACCCCATGTATATAAAGGAGAACTGAACTCCATTGAGTTCTCAAGAAAGTGACCTTTCACCCCCCCAAAAGGAAGAATAACGTAAGTGTGGGTGAAGGCAGACAACAGGCAGTATAAGATATGAAATAGCAATTACAACATAATTTATCAAGGATTGATGAAAGTGAAAGGGAAAAAAGAGCTGATACCAAGGACTCAAGTAGAAAGAAAATGTTTGGTAACAATTATGGAAACATATGTATAAGTATGCTTAATACAATTGAATGATGGATTGCTATATACTTGTAAGATCTCCCCAATAAAATGATTAATTAAAAAAAAGAAAGTGACCTTTCACATAACCAGGCCTTTATTATGATGTTCCTCATGGGTAGGTGCAAATCGCTACCCTACTGGTTTATCAAACAATGAACCACTTCCATTCCTCGGTGACTTTTTTATATAGCTCAAAACCAGAAAGTAAGAAAACAAAACAAAATATGAAACCATGGATGGTAAAAGATTGTCTGTAGCAGCATTGTGCCTGAAATTTTTAAAAAGCCCAAAAAACTCGAAGCATCCCAAATGTCCATCAATACAGGAAAGTATAAATACGTTTATATATTCATCAAGGAAATACCATACAGAAATGAAGAAAAACTAACAGCCATCCAATGCCATTGTGCCTTGGGTCTCCATGAATCGGGGGCTGACTAGAAGCTAACAATAACAACAAGTTAGTTAACTTTCCTTAGAGTCAGCTTCCTTCTGGATAAATGTGCATAATATCTACCTAGAATATTTATTTTTATTATTACACTAGGTGGTGATTCCAAAATGTCATTCATCTATATTGCAACAATAAGTTTGAATCTCAAAAATAAAATATTAAGTACTAGAAACCAATTCAAAGAATGTATTTCATTCATATGAAATCCAGGAGCAATCAGAACAAATCTATGATGATGGTGGTGGGCAGAGTGAATGCTTTTGGGGCGGTGACCATTGAGTAGGTGTGAACAAGGGGCAGCGTGTTGGAGTACAAGAGGTGTGTACATTCAGGAAGGAATAAGGATCAGTGACTATGTATATATCCAGGGAGCTGCACACATGTCATTTGGGACTTTACAGTATGGATACCTTTTTTACCTCCCACCGTTTTCTCCTATTCCCAATCCTTTATTTCCCTTCAATAATTAAGTATGGTGTGTGTGTGTGTGTGTGTGTGTGTGTGTGTATGCACATGTGTGCGTTGGTCTCTTCTAAGGAGAATGAAGCTGCTCCTTGGTACCCACCCTACCCTACAGACTTGCTCTGCTACTTTGTCTTCTGTTTATTCAATCTGTCTATGCTGATATCTATAGAAGCTCTGGTGGTGTAATAGGTATATGTTGGGCTACTAAGCCCACCCACGATCAGCAGTTCAGAACCATCAGCCACTCTGCAGGAGAAAGACAAGGCCTTCAGGCCTTCTCTTTTAAAGAGTTACAGTCTTGGCAATGCTCTTGTGTCAGAATAGATTTGATAACACTTAACAACAGCAATGTGTTTTGTTTTGGTTGTTTTCTATTTTTCTGCCTCCTACTTTTAACTTCTCTCTCTCTCTCTCTCTCTCTCTCAAATGAAGATTAAGTATGGTATCCTCTCTCGCTCTCTCGCTCTCTCTGTGCATGTATGCGTGTGTTCTCTAATGAAAATGAAGCTGCTACCTGGTGTCCACCCATCCTGCAGAGTTGTTCTGCTACTTTTCCGTTTTGTTTTTGTTTCTGTAATCTATCTATGCTATTACTTATAGAAGCCCTGGTGGCTTACTTTTTATGCATGTGGCTGATTAGCAAGGTCAACAATTTGATACCACCAGCCATCTCTAACTTCCACTACACCCTCCGCCCCACACCATGGGAGAAAGACAAGGCTTTCTACCCCTGTATAGCAAACCATGGTTCACATGGGGGGGGGGATGAGAATTGCAGAATACTGTACTCATGTACAACATATACATAAATCAAGAAGCACTAGTTCACGCAGAACAAGGGAATACTAAATGATTTAAAAACTGGGAAGTTGTGTATCAGGGTTGAATCCTTTCACCATACTTATTCAATCTATATGCTGAACAAATTATCTGATGACTGGGTTATATTGGCCTCAGGAATGGGGTGAAGCTAATTAACAAACTGTAACATACAGATAATACAATCTAGCTTGCTGAAAGTCAAGATAACCTGAAATACTTAATTTTGAATATCAAAGATTACAGCCTTCTGAATAGGTCATAACTTAATGTGAAGGAAATAAACCCCTTAAAACTAGACTAATAAATGAATAAAATATTGGGGTTGTCACATGCTTTATTTATTTTATTTGGATTCACAATCAACAATCATGGGAAGCAGCTGTCCAGAAACCATAGAGTAAATCTGCAACAACAGTTATATGCTTTTTCCATTTCTGCGCATATGAAATCCAGGATTGATGATCCTGTGGGGACAGCAAGTGGAATAGGGTTTCGGGGGGAGAGGGATACAGTGCTGTTGGTGGTGTGAAAGGGAGATGATTTCAAGAAGTCCATGTAAAAAAGAATGTTTGGAAACAGATTTTGGTAGCAATTGTATGTTCTGCTTGATATGATTAAAACATGGAATGATATGATCTATGTATTAAATCCCAAGTTAAAGATATATAATAAAAAATAAAACAGATTAAAAAATCTTTAAAAATGAAAATAATTTCTTGGAATGACCTCAATTTAAAAAGTGGTGGATAAATAACATATTAATCAATATAAAAAGAAAACAAAGAAGTAGAAAAAAGACCTCTGTCAGGTGTGACAGAGCAAAGATTCCAGTTGGAGGACTAAGGTGCACCTGCTCTGAGCGGTGGGATTCCGATTAGCTTCACATGTGTGCGACAACTGGTCAATAAAGAAGCAGAAATTGATGCATGTGAATCATGGTGTCAGTAGAGACTTGTTAATATTCTTTATTGGGCTTCCAGAATAATGAATAATGAACACATTTGAGTTGGAAGAAATAACATCCAGAAGTCTCCTTAGGAACGAAGATGACAAGATTATCTTTCATGTCCTTGGGGCATGTTATCAGGAGGATCTAATCCCTGGTGAATGGCTTCTGCTTGGTAAAGAGTTAGCAAAAATTGATGAAGATACTCCATAATGGGTTCAAACAAAGCAATGAATGTTGAGATGGCTCAAGGCACTGCGCTGTTCCTCTCTATAGTACACAGAGTTGAAATTAGGGTGAACAGACTTAATGGCACGTAGTAACCTCAATGCTTTAGTTTTGCTGAATTAAACGTAGTAGAAAACTACAAAAACTATACTTTTCTCTACTTACTGGCTATCTGGCATTTCACATATACCATGATACTAAAAAAATCTATTATCAAACACTTTGACAGTAAATTATGTCAGGAATCCTGGTGGGAAATATGACCTGGAGATTCCATGTGTTGCAGAAAGGAAGATGTGCATACTACTTCATATCCGGAGACAGAAATGGGGGTACAGTCTCTCCATGTCAGGTAGTTCAGAGACTGGTGCAGCTAACGTGGGGACGGAAGGCTGCCTGGTGGGGTCTGGGTGACCACTGAAGGCTGCATCAGGGCAAGGAAAGGCAGTTCCTGAAGCTGAGCTACCGTCAGCAGAGGAAACAGGACTTGGAAGTCTGCACTGACCCAGCTGTCAGCTCAGGAGGTTAGACTCGAAGCCGTCCTGAGAAGGCATACTGGAGTACCTGGGGCCTTGGATCACCTGTCAGTGGATGAGCACCTGTGCAGACCTTCATGTTTTCTTGATGCTTCCTTGAATGGGACAGGCAACCCGTTGGGTTTAATGTCAAGGGCAGAGGCCAGGCCTAGGCACCAGGGCTGGAGTGGAAGCTCGGTGGTTTTGATTTTCAGGAGATGTTGAAGTGGATTAAAGCGGGGCCACTGAAGGAAAGTATGGAGGAAGCAAGAGGCCAGTGCAATGGCCCATAGAAGCAAGTCTTCTCCAGGCCCCGCTGCACCCAGCCCTCCTTCCTGTGCAAAAGGAGGCCTCTGTCTTCGTGAAGGCACCAAGGTCATTTTTGTATTGTTGAGAGGACTTACTCTGGCCGCTCATCCTGAGGGACCAGACTGCATTTAGGCCATGTCAGCGCTAGCAGACTGCACTTCCCGCACCGGTGGGCAGAGAAACACTCCTGAGGGGGTGTGGGAAGAGGTAGTGGCAGCAAAAGACCTGGCAAGGGACCAGGGAGACAGTCACAGAACAAATGTGGGGGTGAGGTGATGTGATTATCCGTTTGAGAATATTGGTTTTAAATGAATTTTTGGAAGCTAACCATGGTAGCAAGTGCAAACCAAGGCCATAGAATTAATTCTGACTCATAGCAACCATGCAGGACAGACTCAAACAGGTGGTCTTTTTTCCTTATTTTTTTGGTTTCTGAGACAATAAATCTTTGCAGGAGCAGACAGTCTAATCTATCTCTTTTGAAACAGATGGTGGGCTCTAATTGTTGACCTTGAGGTTATTTCAGTGGTAATTACCACTTGAACATACTGACTTGTTAGGTGCATATTACTCTGTAGGAAATAATACAGAGAGACCATTATGATTCCACCCCTCAAAGAACAACAACAAAACAAATGGCTGGAAACTGATAGATACATTGAGCCCAGCGTATCTCATCTGATCTCGGAAGGTCAGCAGGGTTTGGCCTGCTTAGTACTGGGATGGGAGACAATGTTATGTAGAGAAGAGGAGGGAGAAAAAAATAGAACAGCAACCATTGGCTAATCTTAACATGATTGCCCGAAATATGCCCTCCCCCTTTTGCTCAGATCAACTGATATCATGTCACTGGGGACTCAGGCCTTGCATTCACCAGTTGCCACGGAACCTTTTAATTTTTAAATTAAGTAAGCCTGGTGTC
>NW_022111373.1:65681183-65690364 GCF_000313985.2 Echinops telfairi
AATATTTTTCAAAAATTGCTAACTACCATAAAGAGTATTACATCTTAACTTTAGTATTTTATACCTGAATCCTAAATGATTTACCTTTTATGATATCTTAATATTTTTTAAAAGCTGCTAGTTATAATAAAGAGTACTACATTTTAACATTTGTACATGGCCAAAATTGAACTCCTTTCAAATACAACAGATGACATGTACCCACCTTAAAGAAATCAATTACAATTAAAATGGTCACTGGTTTACACCTGTTCCCAGTTGACTAGGAGAAAACTTCTCTGAGAAATCTAGCCAAGGAAGCAGCAATATTCATGTACAGTTACTCTAAACTTTAGAGTCACATTTCCAAAAGCTTCTACTGCTTTCTTCAGGGTTTCAGGTACCAGTTAATAACTGTCTGCCTGAATGCCCTCTGGGTACATCGTATAACAGCATTTCCAAACCATGTGTTTGAAATCTCTGCCAAAAGTGGACCTTGTTTTCCATAACACAAGCCAGAAATATAGGACACACGGTAGTCCATAAGATAATATTGATTTTATATCCCAGATGTCTCTCAAGTTCCTCTTCTCTTCATTCCTATGTCTATTCTCAACTCACATTGAGCATTGTAGGTGATCCGATCCATAACTTGCCTTCCCTTGCCCGCCTCCTCTGCCCATCAGAATTGTTCTCTCTCTGGTGTTTAAGATTGTTGCTCAAAAATACAACCCTGATTATAATGGTTTAACATCTCCTTTTAGGTTAAAATAGAAGGCCAGAGTGCTGCAAATTTC
This sequence comes from Echinops telfairi, assembly GCF_000313985.2. Classification (NCBI taxonomy): domain Eukaryota; kingdom Metazoa; phylum Chordata; class Mammalia; order Afrosoricida; family Tenrecidae; genus Echinops; species Echinops telfairi. The sequence continues at coordinate 65,681,960 of NW_022111373.1, forward strand.
TTCTTGATCTCACATCAAGCTACTTTTCCAACTGAGTCATTTTTCTGTAACTATAATTTGCCTTTATTTTTCTTCCCCCTAATTAATATTCTCCACCATGTCTTCACTGCTTCGTACACTAGAAATGAAAATATATATATATAAAATCACCCCTTCTCATTTCTCTTGCTATATTTTTTGTATCCCTGTCCTGTACTGTCCTCCACTAGTTGTAGACGTCCATCAATTTTGGCCTTGCCCTCTGCTTTTGTCCCCCATCTAATAACTCCCATAGACAGAATATCAACTGCTCCCCTCATGCTTCTTGGTGTTTCCTTGATCCAGCCCATGCAGCCTACAGCTGTTGGCCTAACCTTTCCAAAAGATACTTTTTGACAAGTTATTGCCTTTTCAAGAACCTATTGTGTATTTTTTATTATGTATATAAATGGATAGAACTAGTGTAAGCATCTTTTCCATAACTTTTCCATAACCTTTTCCAGAGGCCGATACCACTTATCTACAAATACTGTGTGTGTGCATGTATGAGAGAGTCTCTTTATTTTTCTTTATTATCCAAATGTCAGTAACTCTTGTTCACCCAATGTTTCATATTGTTGCACCTATAACTTTTCTTCTTGATCTGTCTCCCTAGAACATTCTTCTTCATTTTCATAATAATTTACAACCTTTACTCAAATCAAGACCAGCATTTATTTTAATTGCTTCATGAAATTGTCTTTGACTAATCCCATCTTTCTCCTATTGATTTGCTATCTTTTATTTTACTCAATGTGTGCTTGTTTATCTTTTGGTTCTTTAACTGTACCCTTCTGATTAGATTTCCACCGTTGTCATTCAGCTCGCCATACTACGGTGGCTGTGTTGCTGTGGTGCCTGCATCTATGCCATGTGTATTACAAATATCAGAGCAGGCTCCCCCATGGTAGACTTGTTTCAGTGAAACTTCAAGACTAAGACAAATTAGGCAGAAAGACCTGGTGTACAACTTCTGAAAAGTAGCTAATGAAAGTCCAAGGATTTTAACAGGATAATAATATCTGATAATGTGTTGGAAAAACTCCCAAAACAAAATTCACTTCTATTGAGTTTATTCTGACTCACAGTTACCCTGTAAAACCAGGTAAAATGGGTCCTGTGGGGTTCTGAGACTATAAATCTTTATGGGAGTAGAGAGGCCCATCTTTCTTCTGCAAGCAGTGGATGGTTTCAAACTTCTGACTTTGCGGTTAGTTAGCAACCCAACAGGTAACTCAGTATGCCACCAGGCCTCCTTTTGATGTGCTAGAAGGCACTCCACATATAGAGTTGCCAAAACGATGGATTTGACCATACCCATGAGCTTGAAGATATCTCGGAAATGGACAGTGCCTCGTTCTGTTATTGAAGGGGTCACCATGAAGAGGGGCCATCTCAGTAGGGACTCACAGCAACAAACACATTTGTGTCTCTAATGGACACTTTATTTATGTGTTTGTATCTCTTTTGTCACTAGGTGCCATGGAGTTGGTACCATCTCATAGCGGCCCCATCCATGTACAACATAATGAAACGCTCACCTGGTTCTGCACCATCCTCACAAGTGTTCTCATGTTTGAGCCCATAGTTGCAGCAACTCTATCGGTAGCACCTACTATGTAGATCAGGCTCCTTGAAGACACTCAGGCTATCAAATACTTTGTGAACTCCTCATTTTACAATCTCCTCAAATATTTTTCATTAAGCCTCTTTGAATTTGGACTGTGGCTACTATGATTATTTTCATTTATTCAGAAAGAAAAATGAGGCATAATAACTTGCCTATGATCATATAGCCGATGAATAGTGGAGCTAGATATGGGAATTTCTGCTTCCAAATTTGATTTGGAAACTGACTTGACAGGGCTACCAAAAATTATGTTTGTGATTAAACTGTATCAGGAAGTGACAGGAACATACTTTAAAATGCTAAAGGTTTACTACTACTGAGGGCACCGCAAACTAATAAAGCAGAGAGACAGTGAAAGAGTTATTCTGTGTTTGACACGACTCATGATTTAGGACTAAGTTAGGGACCAAGCACATAAACTTTACTGATACCATCTAAGTAGTGGTCAAGAGAGTATGGCAGATAATATGACTGCAAAAAGAATTATTCCACTTACTACCATACAAAATCTCTAGGAAGATTCAATTTAGCTCCCAGACATTGGCTGTAAGAGTAAAACTATTACTATTTTTAATAATAATTTACAGCGATAATGTTCATCAGAATGATGTAATTTAGAAAATTTGCACCAGTTTTAGAAATAGGAGCCTCCGCCTTATGCTGTAGTGGTTGTTAGATGCCATTAATTTGGCTCCGATCCTTAACAACTCTATGCAAACAGAACTGACCACTGCACCATCCCCACAAGTGTTCCCATGTCTGAGCTCAGCAATGCGGCCACTGTGTCAATCCAGTTCATGAAGGACCTGTGCTTTTCGCTGCCCCTCCACTTTACAATCATGATGTATTTTAGGGACTGGTTTCTCCTGACAAGAATATTCAAAGTATGAAAGGCAAAGTATTGCCACCATTGCCTCTAAGGGCACTCAGGCCTAATTTCTTCCACTGCAGATGAGTTTGCCCGTTAAGCAGTCCATGGCACTTTCAATATCCTTCTACAGCGCCACAATTCAAATGGATTGATTCTTCTAAGGCTTTCCATATTGAATGTCCATCTTTCACATGTGTAAGGTGCAATGGAGAATCCTATGGCTTAGGACAGGTGGACATTAGTCTTCAAAGAAACATCATTGCTCTTCATATTCTGAAGAGTTCTTGTCTTTCGATCTCTTTACTGCTGCTTCCATGAACATTGATTGCGGATCCAAGCAGGACAAAATCCTTGATAACTTCAATCTTTTCTCCATTTATCATGATGTTACCTATTGGTCCAGTTATGAGGATTTTGGCCTTCTTTGCATTGAGTTGTCATCCATACTGAAGTCTACTACAATCTTTGATTTTCCTCTGCAAGTGTGTCAGTTCCTCCTCTCTTTCATTAAGCAAGTTTGTGTCAGCTGCACACGACAAGTTGTTAATAAGCCTTCCTCCAATCCTGATGCCAGACTCTTCATTATATCATCTAGTTTCTCTGGTTATGTGCTCCCTATGTAGACTGAACAGATATGGTGAGAGGATGCAACCCTGATGCACATCTTTCCTGATTTTAAACCATAAACTATCCCCTTGTTCTGTTGACACAACTGCCTCTTGATCCATGCACAAATTCCGAATGAGCACAATGAAGTGTCTTGGAATTCCCATTCTTCTCAAGATTACCCACAATTTATTATGGTCCAGACAGGGCAATGTCTTTCATAGTCCATGAAACACAGCCTGATACTGTTATTGTTTCCAAAATCACCCAATTTCATGATTTTAAAGGGATGCCTTATCAAATGCATCATCTGTCCGGTTACAGTTGTGATTACATGGCAGAGGATTCTAATAAAAAACTCACTGCGATCAAGTGGATTCAAATTCATAGCAACTTCAGAGGACAGTGTAGAACTGTCCCTTCAGGCTTCTGATCCTTTACAATGGAGCAGACCACCTCATTTATCTCCTGAGGAGGAACTGTTGGGTTAAACCACTGACTGTGGTTAGCTGGTGAATGCTTAACTTGCCACCGTGTCAGTGATTCTGATAGATGTTAACATTTCTCTGAAAGGAACTGTGTAATACTAGCATCAGTTTTATAAGTATTTGATGCTTTTACCTAAAAAAACCAGAAATTTAGTAGACAAAAACAACCTTTATCATGAAGTGAAAAGAAATTCTATTCCTTAACAAAATTTGAAGAAGGGCATTTTTTTCCCCAAATGCACAGGACAGAGGACTTAGGACACATCAGATGAATACAGAGAGGAATCCACAATGGGTCTTGAAGTTAATTTTTAACCCACCATAAGAGGATGCAGATCCTAGAATTGCATGACATCACTAAGTGGAATTCTGTTGAGTGCCCTAGACACCATGCTTCCTTTAGCTTTTCTATTACAGTTCATGTCTTAATGGCTCCTGGGAACAAGGACAACACACTCATATGCTCCTTTGGGAATGATTCTATAAAAAACAAATAAGCTAGATTTTGAACAACAGTTTTATACAAGATAAGCAGAGAAATAGTAGTCAGGTGGGTTAAAGAAATATTGTACCATCAAGAAGGCAAGGTGATTAATATAATGTACACATGTATGCCTACAAGTAAATGTGTGAAACTTAAAAAATAATAATCTAATTTAAATGCACTCTTTCTATAAAGTTTGGATAATTTAATTACTGGTAAAGTTCTGAATTTGTTAATTCTAGTTCTAATTTGCCTCCACTTCTTAATATTATTCACCTTCTTAAATGCTGAGCATTGTTTTATTTCTCTAGTTTGCTCCAAAATATTCTGAGCCACTGTCTAATAGAGCAGTGTGCTCTCTCAGGAGCATTATCACTATTTTAACCAAATAATTTGTGTTAAAATAATTATTTCGCATCCCTTTATTATATGAGTACAATTATTTTTTACTCATTTTAACAGGTTATTTGCTTTTGGTAATTATTTGAAATGTCTCACTGCATACAAATTGCATTTTTTAAAAGTGAGATTTCTGTTGTGCCTGATATTTTCTTGCTTGTATTTATTGTTAATGACTTTGACTTCTATATTTATTTACATTGAGATACATTTACCAAGGTTCATTCATAAAGATATAAGACCAATGAATGGATTTCAATGAGGCTTATCCCAAGACAATAAGTATCATTCACCAGATCCTCAATGTGATCTTCAAAATCTAATTTCACCTTCCACACTTAGTTGATCTTTATCACAATATGCTCTAAGGCTGGTCTTGAAACTCACATTTAGAATGCATAAAATAAGAACTCTTTCTCTGTCATTATGTGTCAACCCCAGTAAGGCAAGGATAGTGGAACAGAAGCTGCCTATTCAAATCTACAAAATGCAAGCTGGCATTCAACATTTTGTGGTCTGTCATGCATGTCAGTTAAATGACAGAATGTCCTAGATGTTCAGTAACACATTGAGAAAGCTCCATTCTCCCACTAACATCCTTTTTTTTTTTGGTGCACCCCATGTGACTGTGTTGAGAGACCTGAGTTTGACATTCTTGTCAGTCCACTGACATAAACCACAATACACAGCTATGCCTGTTGTGTTATGTTAAAACCACATATTCTGTTCACAATTCAGTTTATACATGGAAAATATTCTTGTTCCTCAGTCCTGAGAACAATGATATTCTATATTGTTTACTAGATTATCTATTTTGGTGTATCCTAAGATATCAATACGGTAATTGATTTTTAGATTCACAGAATGCTTAAAGTAATTGTAGCTTGTCCATACTAATGCATACATTCATCTGTTTCCAGTAAAATAATGTGATCTATTTTGTAATGTATTGACATGAGAAGGTACCCAAGATATTCTATTGTGTAAAAAAGTTTGTTGCAAAGTAGTGTGTATGATATGATCCATTTTGCCCCCAATAAACATATGTGTATGTGCACAAACACATACATGTCCACAGCTTCTTCAACTCAACTCTCACTGCCAATGCATTGAGGCCGACTCATAGCAAGCCTGTAGGCCAGGGTAGAGCTGCCCTGTGGGTTTCTGTGATTCTGACAACTCTCTGTGGGAGTAGGCAGCGCTATCTTTCTCCACACAAATGATTTCCTCCTGGAAATGGGGCAAAAATGTTGGTGAGATCAAAAAGGGGATTTTAAGTTGTCATTGTGTGAATCTCTGTATAGTTAAAGTTTAACTATGAATTTTAGCTGTTAATTTTTGGAAGAAAAATATTAACTGGCACTTTAAAAGATGGGGTATTAAATGTTTACCATGTGCTCACATAGACATTAATAATTAAGTAAATTGAGTAGAAAAGAATAACATACATGAAATCATAATGCAATAAATTATTCATATATGACATACAGTTTACAATGATTAAAGTTAGCAATTAAGAGGAGGGAGATGATAGAAAAGGCTGGAATATTTCCAACGGTGTGATCACTACGTTGGAGGATGATTGTAAGGCAGGCTATAACCATCAAACATGCTGGTGGTTTTGAGTACTCGAAACTCTTCGTGCTTTGCAGGTAAATGAAATGTAGTGATTGCAGAACTAGAAGGGAAGCAGCAAAACACATATTCAAAATGCACTCCAGCCATTATTTTACTATTGAACATAATCAAAAGAAATGGGTGAAGGGGATATGACCAAGTAGTTAAGGAGGAGAGCAGTGAATGGGTAGTACAACAAAAAATGAGAAACAACAACTAGAACCAAGTGTGAGTATGTAAGACCAATCCATATTTCACAAAGGAGATAGCCATTGACCCCAGACGTTTTCCAGTTGACCATAGTTGCAGAAGTGTGGCAGTTATGAAAATGAATGAAGCCCACAGTACAGATGAAAGGATTTTCTTTATAGAATAAACAGGTCTATTTCTCTGATGTGGCTCAAGTAGGATTTTTATATCAATAATATTGCAAGTGGGATGAAGCTCGTAGTTGGAACAGTCTGAAATATTTACTGTATAGTGAGGTCATCGTTAATAAATTTTAAGGATTAATGCATTTGTACTTCGGTTAGTTTTTACTATTGTCCTTGTGGCCTCAGCAATCACTAGAATGGAAGACAGTAGTGACAGACACCAGAGGAAAGACTTTGGAAAACAATATTTTATGAACATTTGGGAAAATTAAATCCCTATAGCTATAGTTATATGAAACATTTGATAGTCTAGAAGAGTTCCATGAGATTAGGATGTTTAAAACATTAAAAGAATAAAAGAATACGACCTAGATTGTGTTATTAATACCAATTATTTTAGGAAGCTAACAATAGACTTTTTAATTACAGAAAAAAACTACTCTGAAAGATTGACAGATAAAATATAATATTTACATTGTTAATAATCTTTATACAGCAAATATTTGTATCAGATACTTTATTTGACCATTGGTGTGTTAAGCTGGGTTGACTAGAGAAACAAATCCAGAGACACTCATATGTTTATAAGAAAAAGCTTTATATCACAGAGTAATTCTATATTAACAAACATCCCAGCCCTGTCTTGATCAAGTCCATAAGTCCTTTATTAGCCCATACGTCCAATATGAGTTCATAACTGCTTGCTCAGGCTCACACAGTCACATACAATAATGCCAAGTGCAGGAGGGTCACAGGCTGATGGGTGCAAAGTCTGTGGATTCAATGGCAGTGGAAGCACCTCAGTGCTGGCATGGGTTTCCAGGTGGCTCCCTAAGCACTCTGAGTTGGCTCTTCAACAGGAAGATGAAGCAGAGAGAGGGTGTGTGGCCCACCTCCACAGAGAAAGAGTGGAAGTTCCCAGAATCCCCATGAGAAGGGCATGCCCACAAGGAGGCATCCTCACAGGCTAGAATCCACCCCTACACTTATTTATCAAGTTGATATGAAACTATGTAACTACCACCACTGGCATATGTAACAATTTCAACAAGTCTTACCTTAGAATGGAAGTTAACTTCCGGTGTTGTCTCATATTTACATTGATAATAGGATGAAAACTGTGTCGTCTATAGTAAGAAAAGGAAAAACAAAAAGTGAAAATACATACTTCTAGGGCCAAATGGAAACACACTTAAGTTTCTGTTTCATCTTCATTTTCTTTTTTTTATTCTCTGATATTACTTTTGACCAATAGGTGCTAACGGATTGTTTACACATTTTTGAAAGAAGCAGCCCAAATCATTGCACAAATGCACTTGCTCTTATTGGTTTTCAGAGTGTAAAATTTATTTATTAAACGTTCCTTCACAAAGCCAAGAGTAAAACTGGTCTAAAACATGATGATTTTCAGTTGCACCTTCATTTCTTTATGGCTAACCATGACAAGATTTTGTTAAAATAATGACGATGGTGATTTAGGTAGCAAAATAGAGACTGATACATTTTAGCAGGGAAAACAATTGGCCATTTTATTATGTATGTGGCCAACTGTGGCAAGCAAATACTAAGACTTATAAGAAGAAGAAACTGTAACACATATGAATTAATTTAATATCATATTTTGAGATTGGCAAGTCTAAAATGTTCCCTGTCATATGAATTCTCTTCCAGACTTCATGCTGCGGATTCATGCTGCTTTATGATTTATATTTGACTATCCCTCCTTCTAATTTCATTTGATTCTGTCAAATTTCTGAATTAATTTTATGAGACATATGCTCACAATGTGTAAAACACACACATACACAAAAAGTAGTTTGAAAAACATCATTGTAACAGTCCATTATCTTTCAATTCTGTTTTCCACAAAACATTTTGAAACCCTTCTCTCTCTCTCTCTCTCTCTCTCTCTCTCTCT
>NW_022111373.1:65691465-65695587 GCF_000313985.2 Echinops telfairi
TATTTATAATTTATTTGGAATCAGCGTACCTTGATTGTAGTGCTAGTTTGGCTTTTATTGCTTCTTTATGGCGCTGAAATTTTGCAGTGCTGCAACTCTGTTGGCATAACACATTCTATAACCTATTTTCTTGGCAAGAAATAGAGATTTAAAATTTTACCCAACCGTGTGATAGTGTTTGTGATGACTTTCTAAGTAGTAAAGCATGACACGGATGATTTGATATTTTCCATTTTTATTCTTACTTAACAAACATTTAAGTATAAATCTCTATGCTAATTTTTAATTTTCTTTGTAATTAAAAACAGTCCATTTGTATGCTATAGAAATCGAACTCAAAAAAGAAAAGCTTTTTCTGAGAGTACAAAACTTGTTTACTTTTCCTTAAATTTCTTATCGGTAATATTGCCTTAAAACACTGAATAATCCCATCATCTAGTGACCCTGTAGGGCAGAGTAGAACAGCTCTGTAGAGTTTCTGAGGGAGGCTGTTAATCTTTAAGCAAGTGGTCATATTTTTCTTCGGTAAACTGTTGGTGGGTTTGAATCACCAAAGTGTCAGTTTGCACCTGGGACACGCTACACAGAGTCGGGGAAATAATGGTCTGTTGGCTAGTTGTTGGGTTGCTAACTGTAGCTCAATGATTCTAACCCACAAGCTGCTCCACTGGAAAAATATGAGAAAACCTAGCCTCTTCATGATTTATAGTGTCATAAACCCTTCATGGGGTCACTATGAGTTAAATCAATCTGTGGCAGTCGATTATTCTTTTTTCTTTACAATAGCCACATTCTAATCCCTAGAACCTTAAACATGTCCCTTTGCCTGGTGAAAGTCACTTTGAAGATGTGATTAGAATTAAGGACTGTGAAATAGAAAGGTTAACTTGGATTATCTAAGTGGAGTAAACAATCACCTCAAAAAAAAGCAAACAAGCAAAAGCAACTCACTGGCGTCAAATTTTTCTGACTCTAAGTGACCCCTATAAGGGAAAATAGCACTGCCGGTTTCCAACCTTTAAATCTTTCCAGAAAGAGAAAACCTCGTTTTTGTTCCCCCAAACAACTGGTAAGTTCATATTACTTACTTTGTAGTTAGTAGCTCAATGGGAAGCCCACTACACCACTTGTTCTCCTTAAAATAGAAGCACCCGTTCCCAACTGACTTCAGAGGAGAGGATGTGATTGCAGAAGACTCAGAGATGTGAGCCAGATGTCACTGAAGATAGAGGAAGGGGGCCAGCGTTCATGACATTTACAGGGTGTCTGGAAGTTGGAAAAGGCAAGGGTAATGATTCTACCCTTACGGCCTGAGGAAAGAAGATGGATACCTTGATTTTAATCCAGTCATAACAATGTCATTTAATTAAATTTCTGTATATGGTATAGGACAATAAGTTTGTGTTATTTTAAGCTATTTAATTTGTAGAAGTTTGCTGAAACAGCAATAGAAAACTAATATATTTGGAAACACTGTAAATTCACATCAAAAGGGTAGATGAACTCTATACCACACGCACACATACTAGTGTTTGTTCCCTCATGAGGGCAAGTCAAACAAGTATTCTACTAGGTTGTAGCTCATTTATGCAAGGATTTGTTACAAAAAAGCATGTATGTTTGTGTATAATAAAACAATGTTTCTAATACAATATAAGCTGTATCCAATATTGCAAATTTTTTGGATAATAATTAGTCCTCTATAAATAAAGGAAAGTCTGGTGTTTTGGTGTCAAGGAAGTTAACTAGCCATATATGTCCATCTTGTATTCATTGTGAATATATTTATGGTAAAGTAGTATAAAAGTTATTAAATAGATAAAACCATTAATAACGCTAAATAAGCTTTGTACATAAAAGAAAATTACTGCAGACTATTTGGAGGAGCAGCAAATGATATTTATGAAATAAAAATTAAACAATTGGTTATGAAGTAAATAAAATGTATATTGGAAAAATGAGGAATAAGTTTAAAGGAAAGATTTTCTGCTATACAAAATCAATGTAAGGCAGTACAGCATTTGAGTCAGCCTGAAGTTCAATATATGCATTTGTAAGGAAGTATGAGAAGTGAGGATTTCGTTGTTAACATACTTCATACCTGTATTAACAATTTTTATGAATGTTTTAGGTAATTAATTAATAGTGGTCCATTTAAGAAATATACCAAAGAATTCTAAAGTCCTCAACCACAGGGCTTCCACCAACCCAGTCCTCCTGCTTTAGGCATCATCAGTTTCACTAGCTTTAGCTCTTTTCTTCTGATCTGACACTACATGCCTCTACAGCAACTGTGTGTACCTCTCCCTTAATCCAGCAACTGTGACCATCAGTTTCCTATCACGTTTGAAGATAATTGCACATCTTTCTATACACTCTGCTAATGGATTCCACAGACAGATCTTTTATTCTTATTATGAATCATTTGTAGAATAAGAATCCTTCTGGTGCACTGGGTTAAGCATTGAATTGCTAATGGAAAGGTCAGAAGAATGTTCTATACTAAGCTTTTTCTACAGTGTTTCATTTCTTGACAAGGCTTCATCTGTTTTTCAAACATATGTAAAATATTTCATCAGTTGATTGTGATTTCCCTCTTTGCTGAAGATTTTAGTGGGATTATAATAAGATAGGACCAGAAACCAGTGGTGTACATGGTGGGCAGTTTCAAGGGAGATAAAGAGGTCAATTATGTTCAATATGTGGGAAGGACAAAGATGTGATCATTGATTTCACAGCATAAAGCCTAGATGACCTTGGCTAGAGCAGTTTTTGTGGCATCACTTAGTGAGTTGAGAGGGCTAAAGAGGAAATGAGGAATCAATTTTCTTTCACCTCAGGTTTGTTTAGAATTTGGTTGGCATAAAACAAAGCATTTACTGATTTTATTAATAATTTAAAAAACATTATTTTCTGAAAACAAAAGATAAGTACCTTATGGTATTCAAATTCAGATATAGTTTCATTTCTACTTAGACATATGTACTTAATGTTCAAGAAGTATGCCTCACTCTCTCAGGTCCTGTGCAAAATTCCCAACAGAGCTGACTTATTTCAGAATATAAATTTTAACCACAAAATCACTAAGATAACAAACTAAAAGTGAAGAGTAATACAAACTGTAATATGATGCCTAACTTAACCAGTCTGAACTTCACTGCCTGAAGCTCCAACTGTGTAGCAAGCTGGAAGCCAGAAATGAGTGCCGGGGGGCAAGGAAGGAGGGACAGCATTGACTGTCTTTCCTGCAACTTCCTAATGCTTGTTAAAACCAGCCAGCCCAGTGCACATAAATCCATTCCCACCCATAAAAGCACAAATGACAGAGCAGAATTGCCCTCTGGGGGTTTCCATGCTGTGCATCTTTATTGAGGCTTACTGATATTTTCTCCTGTGCAACGGCTGATGGACTCAAACTGCCCATCTTGTGCTTAGTAACCCAATGATTGACCCACTGGATCACCAAGGATTCTTAAAGCTTCTTAGAGTTGTATAAAACAAAAGGAAATTTGCATATAAAATACCAACTCTGTGTCAAGTACAATGTGTATTGTGTTTTATGTCTATACATTTATCCTTTGGCAATGAAATACTAACTTTATCCCATTTTCACAAATGAGGAAAACAAACAGACCAAATGCTGCCCTTAAGTCAATTTGCACTCCTAGTGACCCTTAAGGACACAGTAGAATTGCCCTTGTGGGTTTCCAAAATGATGACTCTTTGCGGTAGTCATAAGCCTCATATTTCCCCCACATACTGGTTGGTGGTTTTGAACTGCTGAACTTGTAGTTAGCAACCAGACACATAACAACTACTCTAAACTCAAACTCACTGCCATAGAGTTAATTCTGACTCATGGCAACTCTATCGGGCAAGAGAGAATTACTCAACATCTATGGACGCCAGGCCCTTAACAACTACTCTTTCTCATTATTATCCAGTATGTAACCTATAGCATCTAATAGAACCATTTCTGTGGGTTTCCTACACTGTACTTCTTTAGGGAAGTAGAAAGCCTCATCTTTTTCTTGCAGAGTGCCTACTTGCTTCAAACTAAGGAGCTTTCTGGTTGTACTTCTTCCAAGACTAATTTTCTTGTTCTTCTGATAGTCCATGTTA
>NW_022111373.1:65696363-65697875 GCF_000313985.2 Echinops telfairi
AGCCCACTGAATATTTTAATATTGCAACTTGAGGCTTGAATTTTTCCTTCAGTTCTTTTGGCTTTAAATATAAAGAACATGCTCTTTTTTTTTTTTTTTTGCCTTTTTGGCTTTCTAACTTTAGGTCTTTGTAACATTTCATTAGAGTACTTTGCCTTTGGGAGCTGCCCTTTGAAATTTACTGTTCAGCTATTTTACTTCATCATATTTTCCAATTCTTTTAGCTACTCTACAGTCAGGAGAAAATTTCAGAGTCTCCTTTGACTAAGGTTTTTTCTCATGCCTTATGTCCCTCATGTCGTCCCAGAGTTTAACAGGTCTTCATCATTCGTGTCCAGTGTGTCTAATCTGTTTTTGAGATATTCTGTAAATTCAGGTGGGATGTACTCAAGGCTGTGTTTTGACTCTCTTGTCCTGATATAATTTTCTTCAGTTTCAAACCGCACTTGTGTAAGAACAATTGAGGTGCTGCCTCACAGTCCATCAGTGACTTTATTTTGGCTGTGGACATTGAACTTCTTCGTTGTCTTTTTGCATAGACATAGTCCATCTGATTCCCGTACAGTCCATCTGTTGACGTTCAGCTGTATAGTTGCCATTTTTGTGATTGCAAAAAAAAAATCATCGGTCTTACAAAATTCGACTATGCTTCAATTCTATCACCAAGGCCGTGTTTTCTAATTACTGTCTTGACCTTGGTGTCTAACTTTCAAATTCTAATCATCACTAATTATCTGTGCTGTCCTCTTATTCTGGACTCAAGAACACTAGTGAGGATGGTGCAGGACTAGGGATACATAAGGCTGATATGCGTTGGAACCGACTCGATGGTGTTTTGTTCCGTTCTAGTCTTGGAGCTGAGAAGAAGAAGAGCCATGTATGCAGCAATTCCACTTTAGGGATAGCACCACGAGATGTGAAAATGTCAGTGGAACCAGATACGTGCACAACAAGGTTCATTGTGTACCAAATGTGTAAACAACCCAAATATCCATCAGCAGAAGAATGGATAAACAAAATTAGATACACATAAAGGCAAATTAAAATATATTTCTATTAGGATTCATTCACATCCATGGGTTCAGTCCAAATGAAGCATATTTAAGCATGACTTTGTTCTCAGTGGTGGAAGGCTGCAGATGAGTTCTCTCAGGAGTACATTTATCTTTGTCTCCTTAGGGAGTCTTAAAAAAATCCAATTAAAAAGTGACTTCAGGGAGGATCTGCTGAATCAGTTGAATTCAAGGCAGTGATGGCAACTTAGGAAGTAATGATAACTGTTTCCAGATTACAAACAGATAATCTTGATCGACTTTATTGAAAAATACAAGATGAATACTATGGCTTATGTGTTAAGATAAAATTTTAAGAAAAGTGATAACCGTGCTGGTCAGAAAAAGACCAGGAAAGATATCCTGAGAAATTGTTTATTCTCCATCACAGCAAGGCACTTACTAATTCTTTGAGGGGTAGCAAGGCCTGTCCTACAAGTGTTTTATGGGAAGACTTTAC
>NW_022111373.1:65698906-65700776 GCF_000313985.2 Echinops telfairi
TTAAAGAGTTACAGTCAAAGGCCTGCAGGGCCAGTCCTACCCTGCCCTATAGGGTAGACATGAGTCAGCATTGACTCGATGGCAGCAAGTTTTGGTTTTTATTGTAATGTTGGACAGTGTAAGACATGACAAAATAATAATTATTTATAAATTATCAAGGGCTTGTGAGGGAGAACGGGCGGGGAGGGAGGGGAAAAATGAGGAGCTGATACCAAGGGCTCAAGTAGAAAGCAAATGTTTGGAGAAACAATGAGGGCAACAAATGTACAAACATGCTTGACACAATGAATGTATGTATGGATTGTGATAAGAGTTGTACGAGCCCCCAATAAAATGTGTTTTAGAAATTTTAAAAAAAGAAGAAAGAAAAATGTTGAATTGTCAAATGTGGTGCTATGTTTTTATAGCAATAAAGAAGGGAAGATTTTGTAGTATGCCTGTTAAGAGTAATTTATTTAAATGGAATAACCACATCCTAAAATATTATTTTTATTGCTATTTAAAATAAATTTTAGTAAATCAATACATTTAAAAATGTCCATAAATCTGTATTTCACTCACTTTATTCATTACTTCTTTATTCATTCATTATCCAAAACAATATTTAAGTATTTAAACACTAAATTGTTTAATCTTTAGGTTGGGCATGATTTACTACTCGCACAGTTTTGATGACAAGATGTCCCATTGCTCTATTAATAACTGCTTAATTTCTTATAATATATAAACATCTTTCTGAAGTTAGTTACTTTAGTCATTTCCTTCTGTGATTCACAGTCTTATAAAATGAATTACATCTAACATTATTTGGTGGAAGATTAAAAATCTTTCTTCAAATAAGGTTCTAACCAAATACACGGGCAAAAACACACACATTTTCACACCTACAGAGTTGCTATTTTTAAAAGTTATACGTGCGACACTATTTTCCTTTAATTTTCCTTGTGTTCTGATGTGTGGCACAGGAAGAAACAAAGCGTACTAAGGTTGTCCGGTGTCTCATGAACATTTGAGTCTTTAGCCTTTCCTTTCAGCTCACTCTGCTTATACTGAATTCTCCATACAGTATCTGTGGGCATGTTAATGATCCAAATGCATTTGTGTTATTGAAATGTAGAAATATTAAGATGTTATGTCAAATATATTATGATATAATGTACATTTGAATCACTTTATTGATGTTCTGTAATTTTGTCATTACTTCAATGTAGTGAGGTAATGTTTTAGAAGTAGAGCTTCTTTGGTCTAAACCCTAAAGTCAACAGACATCAATGGTGTAATTTGGGCAAATTATTTATCCTCTGGAATCTGTAAACTGATGATAATTATGCTTAATTCACTGATGAGGTTTAGAAGGAAAATACACAGTGCCCGACACACCGGAAGTATTCAGTAAAAACTAGCCATCAACTAATGGCTATTAAAATCCCTAATTGAACAACTCACATGGCTTTTAAAATTGCCGTTGGATAAAGAGGACAAGTTCTCTTTAATGTAATAAAATATATACGTATATATTTAATGATTATTAATACATAATTGTTATGTGTATATGTGGCGACATCTGCCAGATTATCAAACATATAATAAATTAGTATCAAACTTTGATGTCCTATGAATATTTGTGTAACACACCTATATGGTTAATTGAACATTTTCCAAACTTTGTTTTCAGGATGAAAACTTACTTTGTGGTCATATGGTAAATATAATTATCAAAAAGAAGGTGATATTTTAATGTTAATTTATGGTAATTTAATGTTTAATGCTACCATATATCATTAAAAATGCTTGAGATAGAATGAAAAATGTTTTTCTGTTCAGTACTTCCAAAAGATGTATTTTCACATCTAACCATATTAGTTTTTTT
>NW_022111373.1:65701764-65703167 GCF_000313985.2 Echinops telfairi
GGGTACATACAATATGAGGGAAAGTAGGATATATGGTAACAGAAACATAGCATGCTTGATTTTAAAAACCAAAAACCAAACTACCTGCCATGGATTTGATTCTGACTTATGACAGGATAGGATAGCCCTGTGGGTTTTCTGGACCATAACTCGTCATAGGAGTAGAAAGTCTTATCTTTCTCTCGTGGAGCAGCTGGTGGTTTAGAACTACTGGCCTTTAATTCAAGCCCTACATGTAACTACTATGCAACCAGGGTTCTTAAGTTTCATATGAGAATATAAAATTTTGAATTCTGTTGAATTCTGTCTTCTAATAATTAATGTAGAAAACATTTAACTGGTCTGAGCTGCCATATTATGTGGTAACAATTTAATTGACATAACTTACATATCATACAATTCAACAGTTCTGACATATTAATAGGAGCTGTGAAATAAGCACCACAATCAACTTTAGAACATTTTCTTCTTTTTTGTTTCATTGTTATTAGCTCCCCATTGCCCCAACCTCCCTTGCCATACCCCTAAGAAACTATTAATTCATTTCCTGTCTTTATAGATTTAACCATCCTGGATTTATATACAGAAAAATATATAAAACAAAGAAACCAAAACCAAAAACAGTAACAAAATAAAAACAGAAAGGCCTCCATAAAAAGGAAGCAGAGTACATTAAAAACTAGAACAAATGTATGATGTTAGGCTGCACAGAGTCAGCTCCAACCCATAACAACTCAATATACAACGGCAAGAAGTGCTGCACAGTCCTGCACCACCCTCACGCTTGTTCCTCTGCTTGGGCTCATTGTTGCCGCCATGGTGTCAAGTCATCTCCTTGAGGGCCTTCCTGTCCGTCGCTGCTATCCTTTTTACAAACCATGATGTCCTTCTCCAGGGACTGGTCTCTTCTGACATGTCCAAAACACTGAAGATGAAGTTTCGCCAACCTCACCTCTAATGAGCACTCTCGGTCACACTTTTTCCAGGCCAATTGGTTTGTCCTTTGAGCACTTCATGGTACTTTCAATATTCCTCTGTAGCACAACAGGTAAAAAATGCACCAAATTTTCATTTTTCCTTATTTAATTTCCAACTTTCATGTCTATATGAGGCAATGGAAAATACCATGGTTTGGGTCAGGTACATCTTGGTCCTCAAAGTAACCTGCTTGCTTGTCAGAGAGTGTGCGCAATAGATTTTCTCAATGCTGGGCATTTTTTGATCTTTTGACTGCTGCTTCCATGGACATTGACTGTGGACCCAAGAAACAAAATCCTTGACAACTTGTTGCCCTTTGGTCTACCTGCGAGGATTAGGGTCTTCTTTACATTTTGTTGTAATCCATACTGTGGGCTTCAATCTTTGATCTTCACCAGCAAGATCAATTGATAACATGTAAAATT
>NW_022111373.1:65706148-65718303 GCF_000313985.2 Echinops telfairi
GTGTGAGTTTTGTTGCTGCAACTGTGTCAATTACGTACTTGAGGCCCTTCCTCTTTTTCACCGTCCTTCTACTTTACCAAGCATGATGTCCTTCCCCAAGAACTGCTCTCTTCTGACATGTCCAAAGTATGTAAGACGAGGTCTTTCCATCCTTGCCTATTAGAAGTACTTTCAATATTCTTCTCCAGCACCGCAATGCAGATGCGTCAGCTCTTCAGTCTTCCTTATTCAATGTCCAAATTTCACATGCATGTGAAACAACGGAAAAAGCACAGCTTGGTCAGGCGTGTCTCAGCCCTCAAAGTAATGTCCTGGCTTCCCAACACTCAAAAGAGGACTTCTGAAGGCTTACTCAATGCAATGTCTAATATATTGATGTCTTCACTGCCCCTTCCATGAGCACTGAATATGGATTCGAGCAAGATGAACTCTTTGACACCATCAGTGTTTCTCCATTTGTCATGTTACTCATGATGTTGCCTATTGGGACAGCAGTGTTCATAACAACGTAACTCATGGGACTCAATAATTTTTACATTGTTCCAATTAATTGCTTTTTATATATCAATATAAATTATAAGATTCAAAGGTGTGTGTGTGTGTGTGTGTGTGTTTAACAGTGAATGTTTTAGTTTCTTGCTCAATTGTCCTTATCTCTTAAAATTTTATATATACTTTACTTGTCTTAATATTTATATTACTTTTTCCAATATAGAAAATATTTTGTAGATGTGTTCCATCATATTATTTTCAATCTTTCGTTTTTTCGCTTCAAATGTACCTCTTAAAAGGATAGATAGCTGGATTTTCAAAAACGAAAGTTGACAATCTCTGTGTTTTATAAAGTAAGATTAGTCTACTCTGTAATTTAAATCTTCTTTAACTATATTTTAACAAAAAAGTTGTGTGTGTGCATGCAAACATGTGGTTATTGCTACAATTATAATGAAATGTCTTAATATTATTTGACAATTTTTTGTGAAGATAATGAAACTCAATTTAGTTAGGAAAAACAGTAAGTCATGTGACTTAACTGATTATAAAGCTATGAAGTTTTTTCTCTTATTAGTTCTACTCAATTCAACAAGGAACTACTGAGAAACATGTAGGAATTCAAATGTTATATAACCCCACTATGGAGCAGACATTTCCTTGTATTGTTTCTAATAACCTACAGAAATCAGAGTTATTAGAGGATTAGAATATGAGCAATATCTCCTGGTTGTGACATTCCATTCTGGAAAATATTTTCTTGTTGTTAAAATGTTGCAGTCAAAGCTAAAACAGCAGGTTTTCAATGACAATCTGTACAAGGATTGAATCTGAGCACTTGAAGTAGCACAGACATCCACTTTGCTAAGTGTCAGAAAAGAGCTAGCTGTACACAAGATGCTCGGAGGACTGGTATCTAAAGTGGGGATTTGTACATAGGATGAGCACGTGAAGAGAAGAGGGGGAGAGAGGACTGAGTAGAGGGAAAGATTGGCCATGAGAGGTTGATTTCAGCCAACAGCATGGGGACCTCTCAGGCGGACTCTCCCCTGCAAAAGAGTAGGGTAGCCTAAATAAGGCAGTTACTGGAGAAGAAATAATGTGAGCTGACTGCAGCGAATGTTCTTGACCTGTTACAGGAGAAGTGAACGCTTTATTTCTGAAGGGGGGTTTGAGAAGCCCCTACACTATTTTATTTAGAGCATTAAAATATTGCTTATTAGTAATAGCTGAGATGTATTTGTGAAAAGCATATGCAATTATTTTTTAAGAATTTTCAGTCCTTCAGTATACTTAATATATTAAGCATTATCTTAATAGCGTTATCTGGACATGTTCTTAATAACTGCTTGTGTTTCTTGTTAGCTAAAGGCATCTAGGGACATTAGTTGGAAGACATTAGTTGGAAAGAAAGAAGGTAGTGTAGTGAGTGGCATCAAGAAGGAAAGAGAAGAAGCATGTCACTTGCTCACAGAAAGTCAGCTACAACATTGTTGCTAGGTGCCATCTTGTCAGCTGACTCATAGTGGCCCTCTGTACAACGGACCGAAGCGTGGCTTGGTCCTGTGCCATCCTCATGATTGTTCTCCTCTTTGAGCCCATCGATGCAGCCACTGTCAATCCATCTCGTTGAGACGGATGGCTTCTTCTTTTTTTGCTGCCCTCCTACTTTACCAAGCACGATGTCCTTTCCCAGGCATTTGTATCTCCTGACAACATGCGCAAAGTATGTGAGACAAAGCCTCCCCAGCCTTGCCTCTCTGGCGCATTCTGCTTGCACTTCTTCCAGGACAGATGTATTTTTTTCATTTTGTCAGTCCATGGTACTTTCAATATTGTTCCCTTGAGCCCTAATTTAAGTTCATTTATTCTTCTTTAGTCTTCCTTATTCAATGTCCCACTTTCAGTTGCATACAAGGCAATTGACTTTACCATGGCTTGTGTCAGACGCACCAAATTTCTCAAAGTAACATCCTTGCTTTTCAATAGTTAAATAGGTCTTTTGCAGCAGATTTATCCAATGCAGTGGGCCATTTGATCTCTTGAGTGCTGTTTCGACGAATATTGATTGTGGATACAAATACTTAAGAAATTCTCATTAGATTTTCAGCAGTGTGGTCCCCTGTACCTTTTTAAAAATTGTTTATTGTTTTATTGTTTTTAATCATTTTATTGGGGTTCATACAACTCTTATCACAATACACACATACATCAATTGTGTAAATCACACGTATGCATTGAAGAGACTGGAGATAAACCGCAGTGAGTAAATGAATGACAGAGAAGGACGTGTTTCTCACAGTGTGTATCAATGATGAAAAAGGAGAGCCTGTGAAGACAAAGCAGAAAGGACAACTAAAACACTGACAAATCACCACTTGGTAAAGTGAGAAAGGATACACGCTGAAAAGGATGTGCAGTGAGCAAAACTGGAGCAGCTGTTTGTTCACCTTATTGAGCTCTTTTTGCTAATTTAAAAAAAGAAAACAAAAGCCAATACTTGTATGAATAAGGGTTATTAAAAGATTAAGTAAATTGATTAAGAACAATGAACAGACTGCTAAATGGTCAACTTAAAAAACAAAAAAAAAGTTTATCCTATGTATTTATTTACTTTTTCAATGTCTAACTCCATTTAGAAATACAAAGGGCAGAAACCGTTGATTTAGGAGTTTTCTTGGAAAGAATAAGAATAAAAATATGTTTTTTCATTTATTTATAGTCTTGGGAATGCTATATACTTCTATGTATTTGTGTAAATGCTTTGTTCTTCTTGGAAGAAGTGTACACATATCACTTCTTAGAGGTGAGGATGGGCTTGATTTTGTCTTAGGTGTGTAGATATGTTGTCAAGAGGGACCAGTTCTAGAAAAGGACATCTTGCCCCGTCAAGTAGCCAGACATCAAAAAACAAACAAAACCCTTTTGATAAGGTAGATTGACACAGTGGCTGTATCAATGGGCTCAAACATAAGAACAATAGTGAGGATGGAACAGGACCGGGTAATGTTTGTTCTATTGTAGATAGGGTCATTATGAGTCAGAAGCTACAGTATGGCACCTAACAGGGCAACCTGTTAGAATAGACCCTATTGAAGTTGGTAGCATTTTGTGGTAGGATAGGGATGTTCTAGTTGTAATCCCCAACTTTGATAAACTATTCTTAGCTCTAAAAGCCATATATTTGATTAATTCTTTTGGTTGTTCAACTTAATTCAACAAGTATTCTTGGGTATCTATTACAGGTAGATCCAATTTAAAAAGTAATGGATTAACAATAAAAAAATCTCCAATATTCCCCTGCATAGGATGGGATTCATTCTAGCAGAGGAGTGGGACCATATATGTTTAAGTAAAAATCCTATAGCATAATAGTCGGTGACATATGTTAGGGAGAACATGATATGATTTGTGGTAGGGAGAACTTAAAATTATTAGAACTTGATATTATTAGGTAGGCATTGAACCAGGGTTGTCAGATTACTTCTGCCAGTCACTCCATTTGGGTGAGGCCTAAGTCATAATCTTTGTTAAAATATCTTGAATATCAACCCTACTCAGATAGGAATAACATAAGGCGACATGTTTGAACAACATTTCTCTTGTTGACATATTGAGAAGGGGCTGAAAGGGGAGGGTGGTGGAGGTGACAACAAAGAGTCAAGTCAGATGGTTAGTTGTTTCTTTCAGCCAAGCGATGATTGTGGTTTGTCCATGCCTCTTAGTAGTGGTGAGAAGTGGTCAAATGTTGGATCTATTTTGAAGATACAGCCCACAGGAACTGCTGACAGAAAATGCGTATTATATAAGATAGTAATGAGTCATGAATGCCTCTAAGCCTTCTAGTCTGAACAACTAGAACAAAGAATCGGACATGAATTGTGATGAGAGGGGAGAAAAAGAGCAAAATAAAAAGTAGGTATGGAAGAGATCATCAGGAATTTGGGGAAGATAAATTTAAGATGCTTATTACTCATTGTGAAAACAGGGCAGAGCCCACATCTGACCTACTTTGGTTACACAGGGAGAAGGAGAATCCGTTTCCACTTCTGTCCAAGGGCCATTGCCCCCAGGCAGAAATCAGGCATGCCTCCACTTTCTGTCATTCTTCATCTACTTGTAGACCAAACATTTCTCCCGAGGACCCTCAACTTTTCTGCTGGGCTCAATCATCTGTTCCAATGGCCATACAGAACTCAGAAGGAAAACTCTCAATCACGGGGGTTCACTGGGGAAGCTAACAGGTCAGGATCCGTAAACTAGGTCATTGGTCCCCGCAGAACCTCTTTTCAGGCAGCAGCCTGGCCTTTCTCTCTCTGGTCCTCAGCCTTACAGCAACATGGTCCCCTGGCCTCTGGTCTCCACTGGTCAGGAAATCCACCATTTGGTCTGCCCTGAGGTCTCATGGGCTTAGCTCGGACTAATGCTTTTCTTGCTTTGGGCTTTGGTCTCAGTGTGGCAGGATGTCTGCTGCACTTGCGATTTCAGGCCTGGATTTCCTATGTTCTCTGCTGGTGGCTCTTTTTTTGTGATGGTGCTAGGAATTCTTTCTGGTCCTATTTATTAGACAGCTTTCTTATAGCCAAGTTAAAACTGACCAATCACCTCCATTAACATTTCATATGCCCTCTTTATATAGCCCCACCCAATCCTTTGATAGGAATCACAGAGACAGGGGCAGAAGATAGATATTTAGAGATTTCATTTCACCACTGTCATGCAATATGACTAACCTGTGTATATGCAGGCTAGGCATATGCTGTGTATATGCAGTTTAGGAGTTACCAATCTAGGGATGATATTTAAGACAAGAGACTGAATGAAATCTCTAAGGCAATAAATACTAAAAAAAAAAAAAAGGCAAAAAGATCAAAGGCAGGCATGGAAAACTCCAAAATTGTGAGTTAAGGAGGGAGAGGAAGAGTCTACTGAACAAAAAGAAAGACAGAAAAGTAGAGGAGGGGAATCCAGGGGAAAGATATTATCTCAAAGAGAGGTTAAAGAAAGTAGAAGGCAGTGCTCAATTGTGTCAATTATCACTGACATGTCAAATAAAATCTAACAAATGATGATTGTATTAAGCAATGTTTCAAATTCAGGTTTAAATTTTAAGTGTCAGTTTCACTTTATATTCCCGCATGACTGTGTAAAAATTAGGCATTTGTGTGTGTGTAGAAACAGTAATATTTGCATCTTAATTCCTGCTTTCCTGCTGTTCATTAATCTGATATCATTTTATTGATTACTATGAAAACTCAATCTGAATTCTAAACATTAGCAATCATTATGATAAACATCTAAAATGTGATTTGAGCTCTCAACTTAATATTCCAACCATTCATAATCTGTAAAGCAGTGTCTCTGTTTTATTCATATTCCTATTTGTGAAATTTAGTTACGTTCACCTTGCCCTAAATTATGCAAAAGAGAAGACCAATACTGTTAGAAGTCAAAATCCCACATCTTACATTCTCAGTGCTATTTTTTTTATTCAAAAGGATCTCACTATTGTGTAAAAGTTAAAAATTGCATATTTTCCTTTACAAATCAGATTATTATGTTTCACAGAAATAAGGCAAGTGAGTAGAAATGTAGTTCAGTGTGTATAACTCTTCAATTCAACACTTGCACATATTATTTAACAATATTGTTAAATCGTCAACTACTGGAAAGCCTCTGTGCTCTTAGTAGGTGGCTGCCTTCCTCACTCATCAACACAGTTCCCTTTGTTTACAGACATTTTAGGTAGGTAGTTGTATACAGAAGAATACCAATGCCGTGTGAAGACAGGAAGCAGGATTCTGAAAATCCTCTGGAGCCTTCTCTACAAGTATGACGGAGCCATTGTGACTGGCTCAAAGAGTGGATGTCTAGGATGGTGAAATGGTTTCTAGGCTGTGTAGGATGGTGAGCTGTTTACTGCCAAGCCCTGCACTCTCAAGATCAGCCTGAGCCCCAATGGGGAGAGCAGGCATGCAGGAGCTGCCTTGCTGGGATTCCTAAATGCTGAGCACCTGAGCATCTGCCTAATCGACTCTAACCTCAAGTGCAAGTCCCTGTTTTATGAGAGGAAAATAAGCAGAGCAATAGAAAGCACTATTCTTAACTGAAGCCTTCAGAAACAACAAATAAACTGCTTAATTCCATAGTAATGCATTACCTTCTTTAATCCCAAAAGCTATGAATTACATAAAAAAGAGCAACCAGGCTTCTTTTCTATAGAGTCTAAGTCGTATATAATGCTGTGGCTTTTTGGATTGAAGTTAAAATAAAAAGAGGGGGAGAGAGACAAGAAAAGCATGCACATCTGATTAAATATATTGTCTCAGCAATAGTGTCTGCTAAATTCCTTCAAGATAGGCGTAGTAAGACTTTAAGGATTGCCAATAGCCTGACCTACAAGATTTAGTGCTGATTGGTCTTGTTAGACTTTGAAGAATGCTTCATTTATTGTATTTCCTATTAGTAAATTTTCTACCTTTCACTCAAGCTTCTTGTGCTTTTTGGTTGTTTTATTTTCTTTTAAACATGGGTCGCTCTTCTTAAAGTCCTACCATTCCTGTCTTATGGAAGTATAAAATGCAGGGAGGCTACAGCAAGTAAAAACAGTGTGTGTGTGTGTGTGTGTGTGTGTGTGTGTGTGTGTGTGTGTGTGTGAAAATACATGCAGCGATTACAGAATTAAGCACATTTTAAAAATCCTTAACCACAACCTACTGTCTCAGCTATTCTCAGGAGAGTTCAGCACACAAAGCCAGCTCAGAATATTTATGCAGGCTGACTGGAGAGTTCAAGGTAAGCCTAGAGCTAAAGCAAGCATTTAAAGGTATAGGACAAGAGTCTCATCTTAGGTAAATCCATGAGAAAATTCCCATGGCATACTATAAGCTGAGTTTCTGGCTGCCAGCACTTAAATTCAAACAGATTTATTTTAAAAAGGAAGAAGTCCATGTATATTTTCCAACCCGCTGCCCCAAGTAGCTGCCCATTTCCATATAAAGCGCTGGCACTGAAATTAATCAGTGCCACTGGATCCCTCACGCCACTGAAAGAACAGTCACCCTGACAGTTTCCCTGTAAAGGCTTTCTATCTGAGGCCTTCCACAGTCCATCACTCTGTTCATTAAATCCATGGCAAAAGCAGGGGCTATCACTGAAAGCACAGGAATGCATACCAAGTGAGTCAACACAGTCTAGGAGCTACATGTAGAATATATTTTCAGCAAGCTGAAACCCCCGTCTAACAGAAGCTCATCTTTTGATTATGATTTTTCTTTTATTTTGTCTCAGGTAACAACAATGATACAACTTTTATTAGATTGTAACAAGAAAGGATTTGGGTTCACCCGTTGGCCCTGTACTCCATGTGTATCATGTCCTGGGTACAAGGAATGCAGCATTGCCAATACCTGGTGCCTACTTTCTAATCAATGGCACTTTGTATGTAAGGCTCTTTGAAACATTTGTAGAAAAATCTCATTCTCCTGTCTTTCTATTTCTCCATGAATTTGAAATCTCAGTGTATATGAGATCTGAGCAGTTTCCAACAGGTATGGATCAGCAGACTCATATGTGGCTGAAGTAACTTTCGAAGATTAACTATAGTTCATCTGTCTCCCCACCCCATCCCATCCCCACCCATACAACTTTTTAAAACCAGAATTAAAGCTATTTCAATGGGAAAATTAAAAGGAAGTTAATAAATAGTGGCACTTCACCTTCAAGTTTTTCTTTAAAAGGGTAAAAGATTATGTGAGAATTTTTAAGGAATCATAGTTATTCAGAAATACGTAAATTCACTGTTATACAGATTTAATGAGATAGGAGAAATAGACTCTATTCGTAGTGCTGTTTAACACAGCCATACTTACAAGGGCCTTTAGAAAGAGTCTTGTCG
The DNA here is from genome assembly GCF_000313985.2 of Echinops telfairi. Lineage (NCBI taxonomy): Eukaryota > Metazoa > Chordata > Mammalia > Afrosoricida > Tenrecidae > Echinops > Echinops telfairi. The sequence goes on from NW_022111373.1 coordinate 65,714,538, forward strand.
ATATCGACTTCTTGTGACAGTTGTGTGGTTTGTTTGTTAAACTACACTTCAACCCATCACAAAGCTTTCTCTGGTACACTGAGTATCACTGAAAATAATAGTTTTTATAGATTTTTCCCACTGTTTACTGGATGGCAAAAGATACTAAACTACAAATAGAAAATATCTATCTTTCAGGAAGGAATGAAACCATGTTTCCTTTGTTTCTCTCATAGCAAAAGTAGCATTACAACAATATTCTGGATTATGCATTTCCAATTATACATGTTGGGTCTTTGAATTCCAGAAAACATTTGCCATTAATTATCTGATTGGAGTAAAATAACTATTCGAATGATTTTGGAAAGTTAAAATTGTTGTACACAGTTCCTCTGACAAAGGAGCATGTATAAGGTAAATGAAGTTCAGGCAAATGAATACTACATAAAACATTACCTTTAAACTTTTAAAATGTTAAGTTTGTTGTGGCAAAGTTCATGAAGACTGCTACTTTGACGTTGAGTTAGTTCTTGGATATTGTAACTTAGATTTAGTGGAAGGAAATGCCGAACTGGAAAAGAAAAAGAAAAATGATTACCAAATAAAGCAGAAATATTACTTAGTAAAAAACAACAAAATCAGAAGGCAAAAAATAAAACTCTAACATAATTTTCCTTAGGCATATCTATGTCATTAGATTAGAATCTCTTCTGGAGCAAATAAGAAGCCCTGGTGGCATAATTGTAACTCATTGGGCTGCAAACCACAAGGTTGGCACTTTGGAAACACTCGGGAGAAAGATGGAGCTTTCGACTCCAATAAAGAGTTATAATCTTGAAAACTCACAGGGGCAGCTCTATCCACAGGGTCGCCATAAATCTGCATCAATTCTATGGCAATGAGTTGGGTTTTGGGTTTTTTTGTTTTCCCTAGAGCAAATACTTGTTGAACTCTGGTGATGTAGGTGAAGCATCCTGAGCTCAGTGCAGAGGATAATGCCGTAAAGGACAGGCCTTTGTCCCCAAAGACTTCTTCACTCAGAATGTAGGAGCAGTGGTAAACAGCATCTACTTGCAATTCCATAAGAGAACTTCTATAGCATGTCCAGGTTGAGTTATTTTAGAAGAAATGAGTGTGGAGGGCCGCAGGGAAGGGAACTCAGATATTCAGATTAGATGGGGGTGGTCCCGTCAAAGGGAACAGTAAAATCACAAAGGCTTGGTGTGCCTGGTGAAGGTGCAAATGGAGAGGATGAGATAAATTCAGAATAATTTAGGAGATATAATCTAAAAATAGGATGTCAAGTAAGAGTAAGTAAGGTGCTCAGAGAAATGGTCTTGTGCAAGTGCAATGTTCTTCCGTGACTACTGCAAAGAGTCATATTTTGGCTAGGCCGTTAGAAGGAGCATATGCACAGCTTTGAATATAGTAAATTTATGGTATCATGCAGCCATATAAACTGAAATATTTAACTGACCAAAAAAATGGTTAGAGAAGTAGAATAAATTTTAGAATACACCTTTCTTCTCACTGCCACGGAGTCAATGCTGACTCATAGCACCCCCTCTGGGTTCCAGGATGTAACTCTTTGTGGGTTCCAGGATGTAACTCTTTGACGGGATAGAGAGCCCAGTTTTTCTCCCACGGGGCTGCTGCTGGGGGGTTCAAGACGCAGACTATACTAATCACAGCCCAGTGCATAACTACGACACCACCAGGGCTGCTTTGGAATATGTCCTATGGAACCTGAAATCACAGCACCAGGTGCTTCCAGAAGGGATGCTTAATGGGTCTGAAGGATGAAGAGAGATGGAGAAAAATTTTGAAAATCACAAAAAGTTCCATATGTTCAGAAAGAAGGGCAGAACTTATGTGCAAATCTAGATTCAGTAGTTTGTTTAAAGTCAACACACACTCCAAACTTACTACCGTTGAGTGCAGGCCATCACGTGGTGACCCTCTAGGGTGAGTAGAAATGCCTCTATTGATTCCCCAAACTGGAAATCTTTGTAGGAGTAGAAAGCTTCCTCTTTCTCCCACAGAGGGACTGGTAGTTCCAAACTACTGACATTTCAGTTAGCAACCCAATGCATATAACCAGCCTGGTGTCATAGGGATTATATTTTGGACTGCTACCCTCAAGATCAGCAGTTCAAAACCAACAGTCGATCTGTGGGAGAAAGATGGGACTTTCTACTCCCACAAAGAGATACAGCACCAGGAATTCATGCAGCAGTTCTACTTGGTCCTGTATGGTGGGTCACTATGAACTGGCATTGACTCAATGACAGTGAGTTTTTTAAAATATACTCACTGATGAACTTTCAGCTTCAGGGTGGTTTAGTTAAATGAACCTTTGTAGAAAAACCTAGGGACATGTTTAGCCTTAATATAGAAGAGTTTCCAAAAACTTCCGGGAGTAACCCATTACTTTTAATTTCATTTTTCCATGATGTGTTTGAAGTTCCCCTCACAGGATCCTTTAAAGCAGGGTTCTCAATCTTCCTAATGCCACAACCCTTTAATACAGTTACTCATGTTGTGGTGACCCCCAAGTATCAAATTATTTTTGTTGTTACTTCATAGTTGTAATTTTGCTACAATTATGAATTGTAATGTAAATATTTGATATGCAGGATGTATTTACATTGTTAAAAATTGAGCATAATTAAACATAATTAAAGCATAGTGATTAATCACCAAACAATATGTAATTACATATTGTGAGATATTTATGTGTTTTCCGATGGTCTTAGGCAACCCCTGTGGAAGGGTCGTTTGACCCCCCAAAGGGGTCACGACCCACAGATTGAGAACCACTGCTTTAAAGCTATCTTAGCAAAACCAGAGAACTATCTCAATTTGTTCTCATGGCATAAAAGGTAGTATCAAGAAAACTCTATATTTAAAAAGAGAGCAGTTAATCCTAATCAGCAGTTTCTAATAGCAATTTTTTGAAACTAAACATACATAATTAACAGATCTTAAAATTATAATGATTATCAACATGCAGTTCTGATTATTTTTAACACAACCCATTTACTAAATCCCCACATGGAATTCTGTAATTGAGAAGAAACTCGTGTCATCTCATGCTTGTATATAGTTAGTCCTTTAATATTTCTAAATATTTTGTTAATTCTTTTGATTGACCTCAATGTGTAATTTTATCACTTTACTTTTTTCCCACAGATACATGTTTGCTACATTATAATAATTAATAATAGCACTCTTTTATCTTTCTTACCTGATATTTGATTAGGTAAGCACAAGAGCAAATTACAAATGTGTTGATCGAATTTAGAGCAGAGACATTTCAGAAACAATTTAAAATAAAAGAAAGCATTTGTTTTTTTAAGTGCCATTGAGTTCCCTACCAATCTATAGTGTCACATAGCACAACGGAATGAAACACTGTCCAGTCCTGCACCTGCCTCACAATTGTTCCTATGCTTGTGCCTATTGCAACCACTGTGTCAGTCCATCTCTTTCACAGCCTTCCTCATTTTCTTTCTTTCTTTTTTTTTTTTTTGAGAACATGTTCTTTTTTCTTTTTTTTTTAATCGTTTCATTAGGGGCTCATACAACTCTTATCACAATCCATACATACATCAATTGCGTAAAGCACATTTGTACACTCATTGCCCTCATCATTCTCAAAACATTTCCTCTCCACTTAAGCCCCGGCATTAGGTCCTCATTTTTCTCCTCCGTCCCCGCTCTCCCCTTCCTCATGAGCCCTTGATAATTTATAAATTATTATTTTGTCATATCTTGCCCTGTCCGA
>NW_022111373.1:65719092-65741057 GCF_000313985.2 Echinops telfairi
TATAGAATGCCAATTTAATAGAAGAAAGTATTCTTGCATTGAGGGAGTACTTGAGTGGAGGCCCAATGTCCTTCTGCTACCTTAATACTAAACCTATACATATATGCTCATAGATCTATTTCCCCATCCTCATATATAAATATATTTCCTCATTTTCAATGCCCCTCGACTTCACCAAGCATGCTACCTTCTAAAGTGACGGTGTCTCCTGACAACTTGTCTAAAGTATGTAAGACTAAGTCTTGCCATCCTGGCCTCTAAGGAGTGGTTGGGCCTCACTTCTTCCAACACAGAGTTTTTTGTCCTGATAGAAGTCAATGGTGCTTTCAATATTCTTCCCCAGCACCGCAATTCAAATGTAAGGATTCTTCTACTGTCTTCCTTAGTCAGTGTCCAACTTTCACATGAATATGAGGCAATGGAAAATGCCATGGCTTGGGTCAGGTTCACTTTAGTTATCAAAGTAATATCCTTGATTTTCAATACGCTGTGCAGCAGATTTACCCATTGCAACGTGTATTTTTATCTCTTTACTGCTTCAGCCATTGACTCTTGATACTAGCAAGACAAACTCCTTGATGATTGCAATGTTTTCTACATTTATTGTGGTGTTACCAATTTGTCCAGTTAAGGAAGCATAGACCATTTCTTTCAAACGTATGTGTGAAACAGGCAGAAAAAAATGCATGATGGAATTTTCTTCATTGAAAATTCATATTAAGACTTCACTATAGGACAGCAGTTCTCAACCTGTGGGTTGCGACCCCTTTGGTGGTCAATCGACCCTTTCACGGGGGTCACCCTGTTCATAACAGTAGCAAAATTACAGTTATGAAGTAGCAACAAAAATAATTTTATGATGGGGAGGTCACCACAACATGAGGAACTATATTAAAGGGTCATGGCATTAGGAAGGTTGAGAACCACCGCTATAGGAAATGCTTTCTTCAAATTAAATAGAAGAAAATGGAAAAGCACTTGTTTTTATTTATTTATTTATTTATTGAGATTATTGCATTTAATTGGTCCTGAGTTATAACAACCTTATGCGTAACAGTTTAAGAACACTATTTGGCACTGCACCAGCCCCACAATCATTCTTTTGGTTCCCTGTTGCAACCACTGTGTCAATCCACTTCACTGCCTTCTTTTTCACTGTACATAGGGGATTGCAAAATTAAAACCAGAAGGTGATATGTTATTATATTGTATCAGACTGGAGTCAAAACGCAAAACAAAACAAAAACTTCCAGAGTATTGTTTCCCCAAGAATGTGGAAGTGTAGAAACTCAAATACCTAGGGTGCGTGTATAAATAGGCCACACTGGTTTGTGTACTAATTTGAGAACAACTTAATCAATATTATGTTATATGACTCAGAACATGACATTTATATATATTCTTAATGAAAATTTGGTCATTAATCTAGTCAACACACACCATATGTATAAAGACAGAAAGACTTAAATCCCAGATATTCACCATCAGAAGAATATATAAATTAGAGCATTTTACACAATTGCTATCAAGTAGTTAAACTCTATTAATTGGAGTTTTGAGAGTAGACTGATACATTTCTAAAAGCACTTAAAATAAAAATAAAACATGGAAGAATACCCCAGTATGATATTACATGTAAAGCTTAAAGAGTAAAATATAACTATATTTGTATGGATACATAGTTATATAGTAAAATAAATTATGTATCGAAAGATAAATAATATTATATTAGTCTTTTATTTTAATGGGAAGGAAAGTAATGGAGTCACAGAAAATTGCACACAATGTTAATGCTTTGCTTCTTTCAAAAATGGAAGGATAAAAAAGAAACACATGTTAAAATTTGACAAATGTAGATGCTGGACATATGAATGTTCATTATATTATTCTCTAGGTTTATGGGTATTCTTGAAATACTTCATCATTTGACCCCCCAAAAAAGTACTTAAATTGCCTGAGGTTTCAGTTTATTGTTAGCAAAACTGGAATTAGAGTGTCTGGTTGTCAAAATCAGAAGAGCACAAGTTAAAGTCAAGTGTGCGCACACAACTGCCCATGCAGAAAAAAACAAAGTGTGCATTTGTCATGCCCACACTGTGATCACAGATGTCGCCTGCAAGCCACATGAACAGCTAACATTTTAAGCACTGATTAGACACTCTGCTGAGTGCTTATGTGGATTAAAGCAATAGGGTAAGATGAAAATGTGAGTCACAAATTGAAGTGAGATCTAAACTGCACTGTCCCTTACTAAAAGGAAATAGGAGTTACAAAAGCCAGCCCATAGGTGAAGGAAGAATGAAATTCTCTCAAAATGATGGTTCCTCCCTCCTTTCTTTGTAGCCTAATCCTTTTCCTATGTTGCACAGATTGAGTTGTTAGCTATGCTTAAAATGCTGGCAAATAATATAGTACATGAAATATAACATTGAAAAAGAAGATTTGAATTACATTGCTCACAGCAAAGGTAAGAAATTGTCAGAAATGAAGGAGAGTTAACTGAAAAGAGAAGAGTAACATATTACCTCTTTTTAAGAAGGCAAATCCTTTAAGTTAGTATGTAGTGGTGATAAGCCTGTGTGAAAGAAGATATTCTGACTGTAATGGTTGTTTACTGAAGTCTTAGTGCGTGACAGCCACTCTTCTAAAGATGTTTCAGAAATTAACTGATTAACTATCACAACCACCCTGCATTTACAGTATTCTCCATAACAGAAAATAAGTACATACAGAAGAGCACAGCTTCTAAATGACTTTCCACAGGTCACAAAAGAAGTCTGTGCTCAAGACAGGATTCACAGGATTGATGCTTGTAAGAACAATGCAATATTGGAGTCCTGTTGTGAAAAAAAAATGTTGGAAACTATGTATTTGCAGAAACTATATATTTGCAACTGTAAGAGAAGTGCAGAAAAAGCTATGCTATTATTTAATAGACATAATAATATAGCCTCCCAAGGAAATTTTATACAGAAACTGAACAGAAAGCATTGCAGACATGCTTGAAAATTAGAATGCACTCATAAAATAGGAGTTATCATTGATTACATGTGTGCCATGTGCCCACAATCTTATTTACCGTATACATTTCAAGGAAACTGGAGTAAACCCTGAGCCCTGTTGGCCTTGTCAGTCAAGTGTTGGCCTACTAACCACAAGGTGGGTTGTTAAAACCCATCAGCCCTGGGAGAAAGGTGATGCTATCTGCTCCGTAACGGTCACCGGTCACCGTGACTCTGAAAGGACTCAGTGAGAGCCGGGCTGATTCAGCTTCATTGAAATGTTGGTGGACTGGAACCCTGTGCATGGCCTTTCTACCGTATTACACACTCTTGGGACATTCACTTTCTCATTGTGCTTGGTCTGATCACTTTGAGTGGCTGGTGTTAAAGGACGTCCTCCTCAACCCACTTACAAGTTACTCCTAGTGAAAGGTAGGGAAGGTATGAGAGGAACATGAATCCCACAATATTAATATTTAGGAACCAACCAAGAAACAGTTATTTGCTAATTATTTTGGAAAGACTGTGTAGACACAGATATATTTGCTTTGCCCTCACTTAGCCACGGCTCTTCAATGATATCAATCATGTGGGAAGAAGGAAACAATAATGTAGCCAGAGCATCAAGCCCGATGATACAAAATAAATGTTTCTGTTTCGGTCCTCTGTGCAGACTGGACGGAATCAATTCTTAAACAGTGGTACATTATATAACAGTGAAGAGTGAAGAGACAGTCAAGAGACATCGGGGATTAAGTACTGGGTCTACTAGTTCACTGGAAGTAAAGGGATGCCTATTTTTACTACAAACTTGCAGAGAGGTGGAAATGGATAATAGTATTTCAACCCGTTTTGAAGGGAGCTGGAAAACAGTGCCCAAAGAAAGTGCAAGAGAAAAGACTTGAGGAAGAATCGGTGCCTGTGTTTGTTATGGTCTCTGGTCCTTGGTCCAAATAGTATCAAGGAGGAAAAGAGGGAGCAGCAGGGGTGTGCCGAGCTTCTTTGGATTAAGTCATCTCCCCAAATCTGAAAGACAGTGCCACAAACAGTAAAGTGCACTACAAAGTGTAGCACTGGTTACAAATAAAAAGAAATCGTTATATGAAACTCATGGTATATTATAAAGCAGAATTCATTATGAAATTCGCAAGTACATGGTTTTAGCAGTCACTGTAAAGAGCCTAACCTACACATAACAAATGCATATGTAGTATAAGTTATAGTATTTATAAGGCACAATTCTTAAGGAAAAATATCACTTACTCACTCATTCGCTACCGTCTGCTCAATGGAAACTATTGGCGGCCCAATAGGACGGGGTAGAACTGCCCCATGTGAGGCTCAAGACTGGAACTACATTTTCTGGAGTAGAAAGCCCACTTTTTCCCCAGGGTAGTGGCTGGTGGTTTTGAAATGCTGACATTGTGGATCATAGTCCAATGCATAATCCCTCCACCACTAGGCCTCCATAGAAAAGTAGAAAAATACTTTTTTCAGCAGATCAGCAGGATCCTGGAATTAGGTCTCTAAAGAGAACACAGGTTTACCTTTATTGAAAAAGCTTACTAATAATTACGACTTCTGTGATATGGTTGTCCCACATAAATTTAAACTATTCCTTCTTGCAGAAGGGAGATGGACTTAATTTCTAGTTCAGTCCAGTATTTGCATAATATTATTTTTCACCAAAAAGAGAAGGGATGAAGGGAATTCAGAACCATTGTAGATTCTCGTTTACCTAATAAAAAGGTTCATGGGTAGGCAAATATGTTAAGCAGTGATAGACTACTCTACATCATTCTTTTCCATTTTATGAATAATTTATTTCTCTTCGAAATAAGTTGGAATCTAAGCAGCAATGGTGGCATTTCATATGTTAATGTGCCTTTCTTCTTTTCTTCTCTGACTGAAGCCATTATAAGGTCTTTCTTATCACGTGTGCTGGAAAGAAGGATTCCCGGTGGCGCTGTTGGCAGTTCTAATTTACCAGCTGCTCCGAGGGAGAAGGAGGAGGGGATCTGCTCTCCTAAAGCTGTGGTTTGGGGAAGACTATGTAAGATCTTAGGGAGCCAGAATTGACTCAACGGAAGTGACTTACAGCTGACGCAAGAAGCTCTGGTGGTGTAGTTCCTAAGTGCTTAATGGCAAACCTGAAGGTCACCTGTTGAAATCTACCAGCTACTCCATTCGAGAAATATGCGCTGTCTATTTCTCTAAGAATTAAAACCCGGGAAACCCCATGGGACAGTTGTCTGTCCCACAGGAGTTGGAATTGACTCAACAGCTAAGTGATTTGAGTCTTTTTACATATATGACACAGTACTGAGCACATGATAGATCCATGAATTGATTTCAATTGAAAGGTTGAAAATGAAAAAATGTGAGTTTCAGCCATGATTACCGAAGTGGATGATTTTCAGAAGACAATATTGCCATCTGATTCTGCAGAATTTTAGGTACCTTTGGAGTTCCGAGTGTGAGACAGTGTAATGTTAGAAAACAAAGACAAATAGACATTGTCCCTGTGCTCAAATCCTTTTACTCTACTTATTAACAGAAAGAGAATTTTAAATAAATAAGTGAATGATTAAAACAAATATGCTGTGAAAAAAACAATGAAAGATACATAACCTAGTACAGTACATGTCTGCTCAATTGTACCTGTTGCTTGAATCCCTCTCCTTCTACCACACTTAGTGTATAAACTTACTCATACTTAAAATCCTTATCAGAATTTGTTTTTTCTACATATATATGATTTTTCTAGGGACTCTCAAGAAGGGACTGGTCAGGTTGTCACCCCACTGGGCTTAAAATGGATCAACTAGGAGGCAATTGTTTGAACAGAAGAAAGCAACATGACATATTTTAAAATCAGGAAATCTGAGAATCAGGGTTCCTGAGTGAACAATCTGAGGAGCTGGACTATATGAAAAATGCGGCCTTAGTGGTGGAGAAAGGCTTAGTAACAGCCTGCATTATGCTTGCTGAAAGCGAGGAGGACTTGACACATGTGCCGAGGAAGATCAGAAAATGCAATCTTCATCATGGATTACAAGTCAATGCAGAGAAAGCAAAAGTCCCCACAAGTGAAACATTAGACAACATTGATTTACAGAGTTCTTTCTCTGTGTGGTCATTTCAACCACCAGATTGAAGTTTTCAAGAATTTCATTTTATTTGGATGAAAAATCAATAGTCATGGAATCAGCAGTTACGAAATCAAATGAAATATTCCATTGGTACACAAGACCGTTTGAAGTGTTCCAAAGCAAAGATGTCACTTTGGGGACCAAGATTCCCATAACCCAATCTGTAGTATTTTCAATTGCTTCATATGTATGTGAAACCTGGAAAATTACTAAAAACAAAACAAACAAAACTGGAGAATACTTGATGCATTTGAATTATGCTGTGGTAAATATTATTAAAAGGAGCATGGGCTACTAAAGAAACAAAGAAATCTTTCAAAGAGATAATAGTGCCAGAATATTCCTTAGAATCAAAAATAATGAGACTTCATCATTGTGTTAGGCTTGACTGTCTAGAGAAACAAATGCAGATACACTCATATGTGTAAGAAAGAAGTTTATATCAAGAAGTAATGCTGCATCAATAAAGCGATCCAGCCCAGTCCAACTCAAGTCTTATACTAGTCCATTAGTTCCTCTTCAAACTCATGAAGCCACATGCAATGATGCAGAATGCAGGAACATCACAGGCTGGTGGGATCAAAGTCTTGTGGATCCAATGGCAGTGGACTTAACTCCATGTCTCTGGCTGCCATCAGAGTCAGCTAGCAGGAAGGCTAAGGTACAGATAGATGGAGAGAGTCCCAGAACCCTCCCTAGGTGAAGGTCACACCCACAAGGAGGACCCATCATGCTGTGACCTGATTGACAGGTTAGACTCCACTCCTACACTTTGTATCTTTAAATTGATACAAAATTATATAACTACCACAGACATGTTATTTGTAGAGACCATTCTCTGGAGAAGGACATAATATTCAGTAGAGAGTCAGCAACAAAAAGGAAAACTCTCAACAAGTTGAATGGGCACAGTTACTCCAACAGTAGACTCAAGCTGAACAATTGTGAGAATTGGGCAGGATCAATCATTGTTTTATTCTGTTGTATCCAGAGGTGCTATGAGTCAGAACTATCTTGAGGGCACATAACAACAACAAGAAGAAAATACAGAAAGGTCTACTCAAGTATTGCATCAACCCAAGAAGACTTTGTTCTAATAATCCGGCATTCTGTGATGCTCATCTTCTCATTATAATCGCTGAAGAAAAATGGGTGCATAAGCAAATATGTGGTGAAGAAAGCTGATGGTGCCTGGCTATCTAAAGATATAGCATCTGGGTTCTTAAAGGCTTGAAGATAAACAAGCAACAATCTAGCTGAGCAGCAACAAAGCCCACATGGAAGAAGCACACCAGCTTGTGTGATCATGAGGTGTCGATGGGACCAGGTATCAGGCATCAATAACCCAGAACAAAAAAATCATATTGATGTGAATGAGAGGGATGGAAGAGTGGAGCACCAAAGCTCATATGTAGACAATTGGACATCCCCTTACTTGTGACCCTTCACAAGGAAGAGATGAACCAGACAAGGTGCAGTATAGCACTGAGGAAACATACAACATTTCTCTAGTTCTTTAATGCTTCCTCGCCCACCCACCACCACTATCATTACCCCAATTCTACCTTACAAATCTGGCTAGACCAGAACATGTACACTGGTACAGAGAAGAGTGATGATGGCAACATATGTACAAATGTGCTTGACACAATGGATGGTTGTATGGATTGTGATAAGAGCTCTAAGAGACCCCAGTAAAATGATTTTTTAAAACAGAAGAAAAGAAAAGGCAGAAAGGGAGAGCCACTTCCATCCTGAAGAAGAGACAGAATGAGACTTGTCATTTAGACCCAGAGTCCCTTCACTAGAATCCTCGAATCCATGAGACAGGGAACTGTAACATTGGGTATGGCAGACGACGGTGGGATGCAGGGGCAGAGAAATAGTGGCAGCAGAGACAGCTGCACCAGGAAAGCAGTGGGTGATGGCACAGTGTTTGCCCCAGCCATGGGAGTATGAGAGGTGGGCTCCCTCTGGCAGGAAGCTTACTGATAAAATGAGATATCTCTGGGTGCTTACCGTTAGAGCTAAAAAGATTTATTACACTGTGTAATATAGCAGGGACTGGGACCTGAGGACCTAAAATTGATCAACCTAAGGTCTCCAGAAGAGGTACCTGTAGACGAGGCTGAGAAGCTCTCCTGCACAAGACCTGTACTATGAGTCTTTCCTGATTTTGAATTGCAAACGGTTTCAAAACTCCAAACTCACTGTCCTCAAGCTGATTCCATGTCAAAACAATCCTGCAGGACAGGGTAGAACTACCTCTGAGGATTTCTGAGACCATAACTATTTTTAAGAGTAGAAAGCCTCATCTTTCTACTGCTGAGCAACTGGTAATTTTGAACTGGTGGCCTTGTTAGCAGCCCTGCAAGTAGCCCACCTCACACTCTCCTAATAAACGTCATATCCATATTTATGAGCATTACCTAGGTGTTCTGTGTGGTCATTGCAACAAGATGTTGAACACTGCAGAGAAACAGAGGACCACGGGAGAGACAGCTGTGTCAGAATTGTTAAAATCATGGAAGAGAGGAACTGTTTGTCTTGTGCCTCATAGGACTCAGTGTTGGCCTGTTGATCTTGATTTTCTTTCCCCTTGTAAAGTTAGAGGAGGTCAGATACCACTTGCTTTGCTACTTTTACAACTGCTTTGAGTTATTTGAGAGAAATATGCTATATACAAACAGGTGTTATTAGAATTCCAGTCATGCACAGAGATGTGGAAAGGTTAAGTCTTCAGGGAAAGTACTTCATTGTTATAGTATTAATAGAAGGGCATACATTATTTCCAATTATTGCATTAGCATTATGATGTGAATTAATTTTTAAAGTAAGTGGTTCAATCTTGTGCATTGAAATGGATTTCTATATCACATTGTTAGTTTTATTATATTTTTATTAGCACAATGTATTCAGAAAATAATTCATAAGGACTGCATCATAATGGTTTAAATTATATTTCTATTGTTACAAATCATTTTACTATGCAAGGTTCAGAGTAGGTGCTTAAGATATGTAGAGTGAATCTATCATTGAGTAAATGAAAATACTGCACTCTTTTAGGTAATGTTAAGAAGTAAGTTGTATAACACACATATTGAAACATTGACCATAAGCCTCTTGTAGCTACATATTTATATATGAAAGTCCATGTATGACAATATTTGTACAAAAAGTGCTTTCTTCATTAACAAAAAGTAGTAAAAAAAGGCAAGAGGTGACATCAGCTTTTAATTTATAAATCACTTTATATAACATGTAGTCATTTATAGACTTCTGGTATAAATGGTGAAAACTGAGAAATAATAGTGTTTTTTTAAGTAATACTTATAAAGCTTCCAAAAAGATACTTGATTTGATGCACTTATTCTTAAAATACATTATATGAAGTTAATACTAATTAAACAGAAAATAAAATCCAGACCTATACCATCAAAGTAAAGGATAGGAGGAAATAAAGAAATTACTAAACAAAATAAACAGATAAAAAAGCTAATAAATTAGTGTTGACAGACTATGAAGGAAAAGATTAATAAATTAAGAAATCAATTAAAGCCAAGTTAAAGAGTAAGTAAATAAGAAAAATGAACAACCAGAACTGACAATTCTGAAAGCTTATCTTGTATTCACTGAAAATTCATATGCAAGAATACAGAAATGGTTTCTAAAATTAACCTGACTGTAAATTGAGGCACATCCTCATGGTTTACTCTTTTGAAGAGATATACTTCTTATGTTGGTAGTCTTTGGATGACATTGAATAACGCAGGTGACACAGAGACTTAAGAATTGGGCAAATGAAACACTGGAAATTTGAACCTACTAACCACTCTGCTGGATGGAGGAGGTTGTCTGCTCCAATAAAGATTTACAATGAATCCTAAGGAGTGATTTCATTCTTCCCTCGAGGGTCCTTCTGAGTCATAAGCAACTTGATGGCAATAGGTTTGGGGTTTTGGTTTTGTGTGACATTAAGCTAGTGGGTCTCAACCTTGCTAATGCTGTGACCCTTTATTACTGCTCCTCATGTTGTGGTGACCCCCAACCATAAAATTATTTTCATTGCTACTTCATAACTGTAATTTTGCTACTGTTATGAATCGGGCGACCCCTGTGAAAGGGTCGTTCGGCCCCTAAAGGGGTCACGACCCACAGTTTGAGAATTGTTGCATTAAGCAAATGGAAAGCTGCACATACAGATGAACTTGTGGGTAAGCAGCCAGCCAACATGATATCAAACAAAACTCACTGCCATAAGAAGCAGTGCTGACTCATGGTGACCCCCTGTGGGTTTCCAAGACTGTAAGTGTTATGGGTAGTAGAATGCCGATCTGCAGGTGGTTTTGAACTGCAGACCTTGAAGATCACAGTCCAATATGTAACCACTATGCCACCAGGGCTTCAATACAATAAGATGGCAAAGGAAATTTCCATAGAAGCAAAATAATGTAGATTTTTAGGAAGAAAAAATGAATGATTTAGGTTTGCTTTGAAAAACTAAAAGCTATATTGAATGAAGATCCTACCAGAAAAAGTGGGGAATATTTCAAAAGCACAGTCACAGAAAAATGCAATCTAGGAAATTTACTGGCAGCAAGCATACAAATATAATGAATGCGAAATAGTTATATATTGCCATAATGAGGCACTGATCTAGTGTTAATAGTTATACTTGACAGAAAATATGTTGATGCTTAAGATTAAACAATCAAATCTTTCTTTTTTGAGCATGAATTGCTCAAAACAATTCACTACCTCCCTCTCTCTAAAGACTCACTTCATATTTTTGCCATCGTTTAGTACTAATTCTTTGTGAATAATAATGCTCCATTACTCACTTATTTGAGCTAAAATAGTCAAGATTTTCACCTGAAAAGTTCTGTAGATTGCTTTAGGATTAACACGGAAGAACTTCCCAGAGGATTCTTTAAGATCCAACACAGGTATCACATACTAAAACAAACTGAGTTAGTAATAAGAGGATACGGTTCAATAGAAATTCAATTTGTAGATGAAGCCAACAAATTATGCTATACATAAATGAGAAGGATTGCTAAGAGCATAGCCTTTCACCATATTTATTCAATTTGTAGTTGAGCAACTGATACAAGAAGCTACAATATCTGAAGAAAAACTTGGTATGAGCATTGGAGGAGGGCTGTTAACCTGCATTATGCAGATGCAGCCCTGCTTTCTGAAAGCAAGAAGGTCTTAAAGCACTTGCTGAGGAAGCTCAAGGACTCTCGCCTTCAGTATGGAGTGCAGGTTCACCTAAAGGAAACCAAAACCCACACAAGTGGGCCGATCGGTAAAATCATGATGCACAAAGAAAAGGTGGAAGTTGTCAAGATTTCATCCAGCTAGAATATACAACCAATATTCATAAAATCAGTGCTCATGATAGCAAAGGATATGCTGTCTTGCGTAAATCTGCTGTACAAGATATTTTAAAGCATTGAAGATCAAGGAAGTCCATTTGAGCACTAAGGCATGTCTGACACAAGCCATGGTATTTTCAAATGTCTCATAGGCATGTAAAAGTTGGGTACTGAATAAGGAAGACCTAAAAAAAATCAATGCATGTGAATTATGGTGCTGGCAAAGAGTGTTAAAAGTGCCATGGCCTTTCAAAGAGAAACAAATCTGCCTGGGAAGAAATGCCCTCAGAGTACTCCTTGGAAGCGAGGATGATGAGGCTTTGTCTCATGTACTTTGGACATGTCGTCAGGAGAGACCAGTCCCCTGAAGTGGACATCATGTTAGTAAAGTAGAGGAGCATCAAAAATTAACAAGAGCATCAATGAGATAGATTGACACCGGGCCTGTAACAGTGGGTTGAAACATAACAAAACTTATGAGTATGGTAGGTAAGGTCACTGAGCAGGAACCAATCCAATGGCACCTAACAGCAAAGACAACACTAAATCTGCCTTCTACAAATCCCTCTGATTTCCAACTTTGGGTGCTAAACTAATCGGCTATTTTAAATGAGAGTGGTGAAGTAGGTGTGCTTAAGTGTTGGGCATGGAGCTCACTTAGGGTATCATGCAAATAAGGTCTAGAGTGTAGTAACACAGAAATTGGTAAAATTTTCCCATTCTGTTCAGTACAGAGTGATTCATTTCAGAAGCAGGAACTAGGGATTCTATGATCAACAGAAAAGAAGAGTCGCAAGCAGATTTTGCGTGCGATCTTTTTGAAATAGTGGTGGCAGCAGAAGCACGGGGGACAGTGGGGGAAGCAATGTTGAGAGCATGAGACAGAGGCAGGGTACCTGGCCCAGAGAACAAGTGAAGTTGAATGCCGTTGGGAAAGAGGCTGACCTGAATAGTAGAGTCCCTTTTGGCATTTACCAGGGATCAAGGAGCTTCCTGAAGTTTGTCCTAGCAAGACAGGAGCAAAGAGACCGAGTGGCTGTGCAGCCAAGGACTAGAGAAGAGACATGCTTGCCAGCATGGCTGAGAAGAGGTGCTGTTGTGGACAGAAGAACTGTGTCCATAGTGCTTTCAGATCTTGACTAGTGGTCGCTGTCAACTTCTTTAATAAAGTTGCATAATCATATTGTATGTGATTTCTGGGTGGTCATAGAACCCAAGAGAGACGTAAAGTACGTTGGGAGGGAAAATTGGTGTCACAATAAGGTAAGAAAGGAAAGAAAGTGGAGGCATGTCTCACCTCTGCTTCATAGGAATCGTCTTTGGGCAAATGTGGAATGGGATTCTCCACCCATTTGCTTCGAAACCCAAACCAGACTCCCTGCCATCGGATCAATTTCAATTTATTGTGACCCTATACCGAGTCTCCAAGCCGATACCTTGCAGCACAAGCAGGAATTTAAAAAATTGTGGCAATCAACTATTTCTCATATTTTATAAAGAGAAATCTCTACTGTGTGCAAATGGGAAAATGAATTTTATAATATTCTTATCATTATGGCTGATAAAGTACCTGTGGTAGTAGAAACAATGTAGGATGTATTGAAACTAGGTTTTCTTCTTCCCTCGTACTGCAGCCCTCGTGATTTACTCTTTAAAGGATAAAAACCAAAGAATAAGAATAAGGAACCATGGTGACACAGTAGCTTAAGCTTCAGGCTGCTAACCCCAAAGTTAGAGATTCAGACCCACCAGCCACTCTATGAAACACAGTTGAGGCTAATGGGTCCTAGAGGGATTTGTGGCCCTGGAAACCTTAAAGAGCAGTTTTGTTATCTTACAGGGATTCTATAAGTTGGAATCAACTCATTTTTTAAAATAGAGTAGGAATCAATGGAATGGTACAATTAAAAAATACACAAAAATAAAATTTCTGGTATGTAGTTTAGGAGATTTTGATTCCAATCCAAAATCTGGCTTGGTGACAAGACAAGTCACCACATTTCTGGACCCACCTTTACTTTTGAAAGCAAGGGAAATAGGTTATACTATTTATAGTCTACTTTATCTTTAAAATTGTATGCATCTGTTCTATGATAATTCAGAGGTTTACTCTGTGAGCTATAAAATAAAATGAACATTTGTGAACATATACCAAAAAAATTAAATTGCTATAAAATGCAGTGGGTTTTTATTGCTACAACTCTAGTGACTATTGTTCTCTAAAGATCTCTTCTTTTGCTTTCCCTCGTGGTTTCTATTTATTTATTTGTTAACTTTAATCGGTGCACAAGGTTTCCAGATGTCAATCAAATGTTATGATAACCAGGACTCTTAATGTATGTAATTTTTCATTTTTTAAATCATTTTATTTGGGATCATACAACCCTTATCACAATTCATACATACATCAATTGTGTAAAGCACACGTATACATTCGTTGCCCTCATCATTCTCAAAATTCGCTTTCCGCTTGGGCTCCTGGAAGCCCCTCATTTCACTTTCCCCCCCCCCCTCCCTCCCCGCTCCCCCTCCCTCATGAACCCTTGATAATTTATAAATTATTATTTTATCTTATCTTACACTGCCCGGCATCTCCCTTCACCCACTATTCTGTTGCCCATCCCCAAGGGAGGAGGTTATATGTAGATCCTTGTGATCGGTTCCCCCTTTCTACACCCCTTTCCCTCCCGATATCGCCACTCTCACCACTGGTCCTGAGGGGTTCATCTGTCCTAGATGCCCTGTGTTTCCAGTTCCCATCTGCAACGCTGTGTAGCCTCTGGTCTAACCAGGTTTGCAAGGTAGAGTTGGGATCATGATAGTGCGGGGGGTAGGGGGAAAGCGTTTAAGAACTAGAGGAAGGTTGTGAGTTTCATTATTGCTACACTGTACCCTGAGTGACTCATCTCCTCCTCACTACCCCTCTGCAAGGGATCTCCAGTTGTCTACAGATGGGCATTGGGTCCCCATCACGCGCTCCCCTCATTCACGATGATATGATTCTCCTCCCCCCGTTGGTGCTTGAAACCTGGTCCCCTTGACCCTTCATGATCACACATGCTGGTGTGCTTCTTCCATGTGGGATTTGTTGCTTCTGGGGTAGATGACCGCTTGTTTACTTTCTAATACGCATATAAATCAATACATTTTTTAAAACGCAATTTCACACTCTACTGAAAGTCACCTCTTAAAATGTGGGGATATTGAGGTACAGTATTATTAGAAAATGGTGAATGTACTAAGATTAAATATTGAGATATAAATGATACTAAAGCATTTAAAAATTTTCAACCTTTAATAGGTGTTTTTAATGCAGATATACATATCCTAAGTGAGGCGCCTGGTAGAAACTAGGAGGGGGTAAAATAATAAAGAAACAGACAAACAAATAAAAAGGCATTTGAATTTTTATAAATCAAAATAAGGCAGTTGGAATGTGTCCATTCATATACATAACAACCCCTATAGAATAGAATTGTGCTTCTTAGGATTATCAGTGGCTGCAGTTTTAGAAGTAGGCTCAGTGTACAAGACCTTTCTTCTGAGATGCGGGTCAGTATAGAGAAACCTCCAAACTCTTGTTTAATAGCTGAGTGTTCGCATCATGCAAAGATTCCTTGCATAAATAAGCCAAAAGCCAAACCAAAGCCCCTGAGTCAATCCCAATCATAATGGCCAATGGCCTTAGGTGACAGAGTAGAACTACTCCACAGGATTTCCAAGGCTGTCAATCTTTATGGCCTTACAGCTTGATCTTTCTTTTGTGGAGCTGCTAGTGGGTTTGAACCACTGATCTTGTAGACTGAACACCTACTGCACAGCACCACCAGGGCTCCTCAAAAGAGTTGGTAATTCTAATACAAAATTGTGTCCTTGAGAACTTTCAGGGCACTGTGACCATGATGTGTCTCTCGACATTCAAATATATATATCTGTGCGTGTATTTATGTAACACTTCAGCAATGCGTATTATGTTCTAGATACTCTTCAAAAAATTCTATCAGTATAAATTTTTATTACAACCTTATAAGATGAACATAATTATTTTCTTTATCTTATGTAGGTGGAAACTGAAGCACAGAGACTTTAAGCAATTTAAGTATCTGAGCAAGGATATTGTCCTCAAAGCTTGGTGGGTCAGGATGTGCTCCACTCTCTCTTCCTCCCCCTTCATTGGACTTTTTAAAAATCCACCCTACCAACACTAATACAAGTGTATCACTAAGAGAATTTATCTGCAACCACCCATCATCTAATTTTTTAAAATGTTTTAAATGAACTTATATGTCATTAAAAACTCCAAGTCTACTTCAATTTTGCTTTTCTCCGATCAGTATTTTGAACTGGGGATTAAAGAATCTGGAGGATTTTGTTTTACTGTTTTTAATGAACCATGTTTTATTTTATTTATTTTTCTCTTGTTAAACCCTCTATTTTTTCTTTCTTTGCCAACCCCCAACCTTCCCATTTTATTGATGCATAAACCTTCCACATTTTGAAACACAGTTTGTTGGGAATAAACCCATGAATATATGAAATGGAGGTTTAATAGCAATTGCTTTTAATTTACTATTTTATAGGTTTAGATTAATTATTTCCTGCAACTATTGTTTCACATTTTGACATTTTTTATAAAGGTGTTGTGTTAGACCAGGTTGACTAGAGAAACAAATTCAGGGACACTCATATATGGGTAAGAAAGCGCTTTATATTAAGGAGTAATTGTATATCAAGGAAACATCCCAGCCCAGTCCAAATCAAGTCTATAACTCTGATACTAGTCAGTCCATAAATACCTCTTCAGACTCATGCAGCATATGCAATGATGCAAAATGCAGGAAGATCACAGGCCAATGGGTACAAAGCCAAGTGGGGCCGGTGACAGTGCAAGCATTTGCAGGACTCCCACAGGTCTCAGCGTGGCTCCACGTGGCTTATCAACAGGAAGGTGAGTGTAGAGAGAGAGAGTAGCCTGCCTTTAGAGAGCCATTTATCTCAGTGGCCCTCCAAACAAGCTGCAATCTGATTGACAGGTTAAACTCAGCCCACATGTCCCTCTGGGAGCCTTGTTGGCATAAGAAACCTAACCTACGTGTCTATGCATTTGTAACGTTACTTAAAAAAATTATCCTCATATAAAATTTGGATAGATGTAGTGGTACATAGAAAATATTCAATTAGCATGTACACTGATGTCAATAATTCTTTGAAAAATAGAAAAATTATCTCAGAATGAAAATTTTGATTTCAATATATTTCTCTTTTGATTTTTTAACAAGTCCGTGGAGGTTGGTGAAGTAGACAAAATTTCATTTCTACTTTTTTATTTTAGGAAAATGCAGTTAAGTGCATTGCATGGGTTTAACATTGTTACATGGATGGTCTGACTCAAGCGCCATGCCCAGGACTCTTTGCAGGGTGTCATCATGAAATATAGAGGGCAACTAGAAGTTTTAATTTATGTCATCCGTGTTCTAGACTTTTAAAATTGCTTCCTAATCCTTACAGAAAAGTATTGTATTGAACTCCCAATGAAAATATGAATGTTTTCTTTTGCTACATAAAAAGGGGTTATGTGAATATCTTTGCAAACACCACAGGCTAAGCTAATTGTGACATATTAATATTGGTATAATCTTTGATGCTTCTTGAACTTTTGACTCCCTGTCCTTAGACCAATATGAATTGCATTGTTAGCAACTGCAGATACTTCCTTGTTTGTTTCCCCCACCAAAAGAAAAAAATAACAAAAGGAAAAAGAAAAGTTCACCAAATGGCAACCACAGATTTAATATTAGTAGTGGGGTGTAATCAAATTTAAATCATCTACCAATTGAGGTATAGTCCTCAATTCCTTTGATGGCTGTGAATCATACCATCTTGCCTAAAGATAGTCTGTATTGACCCTGGAAATGCTTCTAGATTTTATCATGCCAATAAAGTTACTAAAATGGAAAGCTATCCTCTAGAGTACTAGAAAGAGCTGATTGAGTAATTAAGTAATTACTTTAAAAAGCACGAGACATAATTTCATTAATCAAAGTGAAAAACTTGATAAGGGATTCTAAAGGAACATAAAATAGATATTCTTTACCAGAAGTAAACTAAATCTCAGTAGCTTACAAGCTTAAGTGTATCAGTAACTAGAGCTTCATGGTGAAAATCAAAGTCACATAAATCATTCATATGGGATCCTGTGAGCATCAGCATTAGCTTTCTTTCTATAAAAAGCTATGTTCTTTCATTATGTTATCTGACAGTTAAAGGGACATAGTCCAAATTACAGTACATATTAATAAAATAAATTTTATATTTGGAACAGAGTTCGTTTTTATCTATTTCCCTTCTGGGAAAATTTGAACTTTAAATTTGTCTACATAAAATTCAAAGAATTAAATAGATGAAGAATGTGTCATAGGATTAGGATGTAAGACTTATTCCTGTTTACCCGATATGAACCTTTGAGAATGCAATTAATTTTCTTTGAATGACTAGATGGATGTTCACATTTTTATTGCATAAGTCATCTAGGTTATTAGTTATATTTCTACAGTGCTTTCTGGCTGTTGTAGACACATCACAAAATTCTTTATAGCTGGCCTTAGGACATAAAATATGGAATCAGAGGTGATATTACTTATTACCTAGGTAATCTTGAGTAAGTAACTTAACCTTTTTCTCTTTTTTTATTGACAATCTTTTAAATCACAAACATGGTGATTATAATAGTATCTGTGACATATGATCATTGTGGATTTCATATGAAATAATATTTATAAAGTGCATAGAAAGGTACCTATCATATAATTATGCTCAGTAATTATGACTGTGCTACAGCTGTTCTTGTCGTCATTATCTAATTTTGAAAATCACAACATGACTTAAGTTTGCATGAGTAAAAATGCTTCTGTGGTGCTTATTGGGTGCCGCTGAGTTGCGTTCAACATGAAGAGATTTGCTATGCAACAGAACAAAGCCTCCTCCCAATTATTATTACACCATAGCGCATTGTTGCAGTGGTGTCCGTCCGTCGTCTCACTGAGTGTCTTCCTTGGCTTCACTGAGCTTTTACTTTGCAAACACGATATCCTTCTCCAGTGCCGGATAACATGTCTAGTGGTATTGCTTATTAGAGTAAGTCAGAAAGTTTCAGTTCTTACATGAACCAATTTATTCCAAGCAAAATGTGTTCAAATATATCTCTATAATCCGAGGATGGCTGCAGACTTCTCGCAGTAGTACACCTGTCTTAATCTTATTAGAGTGAAAACAATGGCCTCTGAGATGCATTGGGCTGGATTCTATAGAGAAACAAAACCAGGAACCCTTATATAGGTATACACAATGGGAAGTTGCCATCAAGAAAAATGGCTCAAGCTGTTGTGGGAGCACGTAAGCCTAGTCCCGGTCAAGTCGATGGATCAGATCTTAAACTGGAGGCTCTCCCTGGGCCATGTGGATGCCAGGACTGATGAATCAGCAAGTAGGAACAGGAAGCAGGAAACCCGCGAGCTGGTGGACATCAGCCGATCAGGCCTGTGTCTGCAGAGTCGAATGAATCCCAAGTTAAAAGACGTGAATGACATCTAAGGCCCACAACTTCATGGTACCTCATCAATCAGGTCTGAGCCTGGTGATGCCTTGCTGGAGTGTGAGCTTTTTTATAAGAGCGTCGAGAGGGCCTTCGCTTTTGCTTGACTTTTTGCTTACTTAGATTCTTCATCTGGCTCCATTAAAAGGCAGCCTATGTGACCTGTCATCCCGGGGTGTTTTTAGTGCCCTATCATGTTCCTGACAACCTTAGATCCACCGTAACTCTGCACTCATCACAAATGGTGATCTCCAGGTCCCTATTTTGCCTTTCTGCCTCATCTACAGGCAGCTGTAGGAGTCTGAGAGTCTCTGGCTAATATCAGACTCATGGATATGAGTAGGGCTGAGGTAGGATGCTTTTTTGATATTGAATTATTTCTTAATATAAAGTCATATATATATATATATCACTGTTTTTGTCTCTCTAGAAAATATATATCACTGGTTTTATATATATCACTGGTTTTGTCTCTCTAGAAAAGTCAGCCTAACACAGCAGGCAATATGTCAAGCCACTGATAGATCCCAAGATCTTCAGGCAGTATGGCGATCCAGGGATCCTTGCAATAAATGCAGGAGTCAGGCCAGCAAGAAGTAAGCTCTCCACAGAGTCGACTTCATTTACAATAGGCTACACCCTGAGAAGGTATCATCAGGGCTATGAACTGAGTGACTGCTTGGTTCACAGCAGATCCCGTCATGGAGCTGATTTTATCCCACTGTGGGGGGAGCCTCAACTGTGGAATCACAGAGTCCTGGCCCAGCCCAGGTTGACATGAACTCTAACCATCACATGCTAGATCTGCTGGGCTAGTTATATTAAAAGAGATCAACTCAGAAGGTTATGATAACTATTTACCAAAGGGTAATTTTTTTCCCTCAAAGGACACAGGAAAATAATGGGATTTATTATGAAGGTACCTAAGAATATTGAAAAATGCACTGGTGAGAAAAAGGACAATAAAGTTTTGCCTAGGATTTTTTTTTTCATTATGACAATGCACTGCTCATTCTTTCAGAGCAGTAAGGGTTATCCTATGAGAAGTGAATTATGAAATTTTACTGCATCCACCCTGCATCCCTGATATTGTCCCTTCAGACTTTTTGCATGGTGGTGGTGGTGGAAAATTCAAAGAACTGTTGAACGGAACACGATCTGAATCCCCAAGGATTTCAAACTTGCCATTTTCAGATGCTATAAATCAGAGTGCAGAGTTCTTCTGGAAGGGTGGTGGTTGTTTTTGTAGGTGCCATCGAGCTGATTCCAGCTCACAGAGACTGTGTACCGCAGAACAAAGTACCACCGATCCTGCACCCTCTTCATAAGTGTTTCTATGTTTAGAAGGGAGAGAGATTGAAATGTTACCTGTAGAGGTAGATAGAACTATGCTGAGAAACAATAGCTTCATATTTTGATATTTATTCTTTGATGAAGATTCCTAGGATTCTGTAGCTGTGCTTTCTATTTTACCCCTATCTTTGTCTCCCTGGATAAGTATTCGTTAATATAAAGATTATATTACAATTGACTAAGGCATTAATTTTTTATGCTGAAGAACACCATATAAGTAAACAAAAATATCAGTATACTTATTGATAAGTATCCAAACACTGCCAAAAGATCAAAAAGATCTGTCTTCAAAGAAGTACAACTAGAATGCTCCTTAAAAGGAGGGTAAGATGCCATGTCATCGCATGTACTTTGGGCATGTGGACACAAAAGACCAGTCCTCAGAGAAAGATATGTTTGGTGCAGCAGCATAGAATACAAGGAAGACCTTCTTGAGATAGATTGGCATGATGACTACCACAGCAGGTTTAAACCTAAAAACAAGTTTGAGGCTGGTTGGGGGTTGGGCGGTGTCTTTTCCTGCCACATCTAGGGTTGATATGAATTGGAACCTATTTGACGTCACCTGACAACAACATCCATGCATTTTCACACAGGCTCATTAATCTAGTAGCTATGACAAATCTCGAATGATTACACCCGTATTGTAACCATGAGGAGAACACGTTGTGACCATAAAGATCACCTTTTTAGTATTCCCTGCATTAAGGAAACATTAAGCATTCATGATTCATCATGATCCTCGGTAACCTCTGTTTCTTTCCATTTAACTTTGTGAGTTGTTGTTTCTGCTTCTACCTAGCTGCTAATTGGATTTTCTAATGCTGTGAATATTTAATTAAGATTTTTCTTACTGCAAAACTTAGTGCATGTAATTGTAGAAAACATTAAAAATACATATAAACATAATAAAACATTTTAAAAAATCATCTGACCATGTCATTTAGAAATAGCCAGTGTTAATTCCTTTGTATATATTCTTCCAGAGCCTTCTTTTCCTGATATCAAGAGATATCAGAGTCCAAATCACTCTTTCATTTCACAATGCATTTTGACGGTCTGTATACCTTGACTCCATGCTAACAAATTCTATGTTATGCCAGGCTGAAGGTGGGACAGAATGGATGGAAGAGAGAGAAAGACATGGATGATAAACCAGGCCTTCTGAGGCTTTTTAAGTCTCTGCTGATATATCTCTTGAGCTTCCTAACTCCAGGTCTGGGAAAATTGCCAACAATAGTCATGCTAATGTTAAGGCCAACACTCTGAATAGACTTAAAGCTCTAAGAATCCTTAAGTCTGTCTTTCTTTCAGATTAAATAATTAAGCAGCCAACCTAAAAGCCCACTGTCATGAAGTTGTTTTAACTCACAGTGACACTGAAGGAGATAGTGAAACTACTCCACAGTGTTTTCAAGGATGTAAATCTTTAGGAAGCATTAAAAAATATAAACAACAACAAAAATAACTCATTGCCATTGAGTAG
>NW_022111373.1:65741624-65743736 GCF_000313985.2 Echinops telfairi
CAGTTAATAGGGCAAGGCAAAGAGCATTGCTACAAAGCCATACAAACCTTTATTAAATATCAAAATGTGAAGCTTTTGTTTCTCAGCATATCTTCCTTCTAGGACTATACACTTCTGAGGCAGCATTACTGTATTTAACCTTTGTACAAACAATTCTGTGCTCTTCGATTTATACTACATCAAAATGGCAGTATTGAGTTGCTTGAGGCACTCAAATCATGTTCTTTTTCAGTATTCTTTGAGCTTTGGAAACAGAAATGGATCTAAAGGGGGCAAAATCAGGGTTGCAGAGTAGATGAGGAAAAGTTGTCCAGTGAAACACTCATAGAGCAGTCCTGCCTGCCCTCGGGAACTAATGAGCAGATGTGTTGCCATGGGGGATAAGAGTTCTGGCACAACGTTACTTTTTCACATCAGTGCCATTTCAGTTTTCTGAAAAATTTCTCATAATCAGCCCCAGTGATCATCATGTATTTTTGAGAAAATCTATCAAGATTACCCATTTAGAATCTAGAGGAGAAGTCAGCATCTCGTTCTCGGCTGACTTCTCTTGCCTTAAATTTAAATGGTTGAACAGACCCCTTAGAAGCCACTGTTTTGATTACACCCTTTCTGAAGCCATCCTAAGGAGAGGAAGGCAGGTGCACTATTGAGGAGCCATTCACTGATCACAGAAATCCATTGATGGCCAAGCACATTTTGTACAGAATAAATCTGTGCCTATACAAAACTAGAACCATACTAGCAATACTGTTTAACCTATCCTGCGATTTTTGAGGTCCAGGGTTATAAAGACTTGACTTTGTTTCTCCTGATCTTTTTTTTTTTTTAATTATTTCTGTAGTATTTGAATTGTTTACAATGAACATCCAAAGTAGAATTTGAGAACAACGCTAACTTTAAAACAGGATACTATAAATTGGTATTAATCATTTAGAAACCTGAATTGAACTCCCAGGATTCAAATTCTTTGACTATCTGCATTTTTTCTCTCTCTCTGACCCAGGGATCATGCATAGCTGTTAGTTGTTAGGTCCATTAAGGTGCTAATCACAAGGTCAGTGGTTCAAACTCAACAGCTGTTCAGCAGGAGAAAGATGAGGCTTAAAGATTTAAGAATTAAGGCCGTAAAGATTTAAAGTCTTGGAGAATTAAAGTAGCAGAGCTATTCTGTCCTGTAGGAACCCTGGTGGTGTAGTGGGTTATGCACAAGGCTGCTAATCATAAGGTCAGCTGTTTGAAACCACCAGCTGCACCACAGTAGACAGATGAGGCTTTCTACTCCTGTAAATAGCACAGTATTGGAAACCCACAGCAGCAGTTATGGATTTACTCAATTTCATGTGGGTGGGGGAGAGATTCGGTATCATCCTCTCAATTGTTGTTTGTTGTAGCCAATGTGTCAGTCCACAATTGTCCAGTCGATTCTCTTTGTCACTTCGACTTCTCCCAGCTTGATATCCTTTTACAGGGGTAGTCTCTCCTTGTAACATGTCCAAAGTATGTAAAACGAAGTCTCCCATACTCACTGCTAAGGGAAATTCTGGCTGTACTAATTCCAAGACAGATTTATTTGTTCTTCTAATAATCTATGGTGCTTCCCATTTTCTTTGCCAATACCATGACTCAAATATATGAATTCTTCTTCACTCCACCTTATTCAGTGTCAAATTTTTACATGTATAAGAGGCAATTGAAAATTGATCCCTTAAAGCAGCATCCTTGCTCTTCCACACTTTTGCCCAATGTTTCATGTCCTTTGAAATCTTGATTGCGGCTCCCATGAACATTGACTACGGATTTAAGCAAAATAAAACCATTGACAGCTTCAATCATTTCTCTGTTTTTCATGATGTTATCTACTGGTCAGTGGTGAGAATTTTTGTTTTCTTTTTATTGATTTGTAATCCATACTGAAGGCTGCAGTCCTGGATCTTAATCAACAAATGCTTTAAGTCTTCCTTGCATTTAGCTAGCAATATTGTATCATCTACATTATACGTTGTGCTCATAAGCCTTCCCATCTGAGGTAGTTAGTTTACTGTGCCAACCTGACCGATAAACACATGTGGGGTTAATTGAAGGGCAGAGGGATAAATGGCTCAGTGAGCC
>NW_022111373.1:65745065-65746934 GCF_000313985.2 Echinops telfairi
CCTTTGGAATTTTCAATTCAATACTTTTCCTTCATAATTTCTTCTATTTGATTCAGCTGTGCTACTTCCGAGATGTTTCAGAGTCTCTTCTGACATCCACTTTATTCTTCTCCTTACTGTCTTTTGAAATAAACTTTTGCTTTATTCATGCATGACGTTCTTGATGTCATCCTTAGCTCATCAGGTCATTAGTGTTCCACTAGGCAAATTTGTCCTTGAGATGTTCTCACAATTTAGGGAGGATGTACGCAAGGTTGTGTTTTGGCTCAAGCGCACTCGCTTTAATTTTCTTCAGCTTAACCCAGAATGATTGGTGGACTGTTCCCTATATAGTGGGGACCTATAGCCTCATTTGTTGTCAAGCACTGTTGATTTGGCTCCAACTCATGGTAACACTATGCACAGCAGAAGGAAACTGTCTGGTCCTTTTCCATCCTCACAATTGTTGTCATCTTTGAGTTCATTATTGTAGCCACTGTGTCAATCCGTCTTTTTGAGGGTCTTTGTTTTTATGCTACCCTTCGACTTTCCTGAGCCTGGTATGCTTTTTCAGGGACTAGTTTCTCATGATAACATGCCCAGAGTACTTAAAACAAAGTCTTGCCATCCTAGCTTCTAAGGAGCATACTGCTTTTTTATCTTCCAATACAGATTTGTTTGTGTGTATGTGTATATATATGTATATATATATTAATGAAGATGTCATTGACATTATAGAATTCTGTCATGTAATCTCCAGCTTCATTTCGATCATGAAGTTTATATTTTCTAATCACTATCTCTTAGCTTTTGTTTCCAACATTTGTATTCCAGTTACCAATAATTATCAATACATCATGCTTGATTTCTTATTTGATCAATTTGACTAAAGAAGTTGGTAGATTTCTTCAATTTACTCATCACTGGCTTTGTTAATTGGTACATAAATTTGAATAATAATTGTATTCTCTGGACTTCCTTATAGATGTAAATATCTCAGATAGCACTGTACTTCAAGTTAAATCTTGAACTTTTCTTTTTGACCATTTACACAGCGCCATTCCGCTTTCTTGGATTTGACATTCTTGGCGCAGTAAACTGTACGGTTCCCTGATTCAATATGGCTACTACTAACTGATTTTAGCTCACTAATGCTTATGATGTCAATCTTTCTACACTTCATTTTGGCAACTTACAGTTTTTGTAAATTCATTCTTTTTGTCCTCCATGTTCCAATTATTAATGGATATGTGTAGCTGTTTCTTGTTGTTTTGAGTTGTGCCTCAGCAGTAAATAGAGGTCCTGAAAGCTGTCCTGTCTCCACATTATTAGAGTCCAGCCTGCTTGGAGGAGGTTGATCCACCTACCGGCAGTGAGATCTGAGTCCTTCCACCAGAGGGCTCATCTTCTGGTACCCTGTCCTGTCATGCACTGCTTCATTGCTATCCATCATTTTTGAGTGGCTAATTGCTCAGAAGTAGACAGACGATTTCATCTTTTTGCTTATATCTGACAATGTTCAGCTGATGTTCGCATGTTTTCAGTGGTTAATACCTAAAAAATGAACAGTCTATTCATTTTTATAGTCTGTTCTGAGTCTGAAAGTTGCACTGAGGCCTGTTCACCATGGGTTACCCTGTTGGTATTTAAAATACTGGTGACCCAGCTTCCATGGCAATATGCCAGGCACCATAGTATGAAAAATTGACAAGCAAGAGGTGGTAATACATAGATGCTTGATAAGACGTGGCTACTATTGTAAACATGGTGATAATAAATCCTAAGGGAGAAAGTTTAGTGAAGAACGATTTATGTGGACTGAAGATTATACAGGCTAATGGCAATGTATTAGTCTGGGTAGACTAGAGAAACAAATCCATAGACACACAT
>NW_022111373.1:65750111-65759852 GCF_000313985.2 Echinops telfairi
TGTGGCTCAAGAGGCAGAAAAAACTTTCCAAAATCTGATAACTGGCCTGTACATAGATTATGTGTTGAGTTGCTAACTACATGATCAGCCATTCAAAAGTACCACCCATTCCATAGGGTAAAGATGAGACCTTCTTTCCTCATAAGGACTTGCAGTCTTGGAAATCCACTGGGGGTGTTCTTCTCTGTCCTGTAATGCCATCATGAGTTAAAATGGGCTCAATGGCAGCGAGTTTGGGTTGGTTTGGCACAGAATGGAAACAAGTTATAGAAGATAAAGAGAAATGAGAAAAAATGGGCAGATTTAAACTATCCCCTCATGCATAGTTTTGTTTTTTAATTTCTCAATTAATGTTTCCAGTGTGTAAATGCTACTTTTCCAATTTGTTATTCTGTGCCTCTGGGTAAGTTCTATAATTTTGGTAACTATCAAAAGCAGATAAATTGAGGCTTATTAGCATTGTGGAGATTATATGAGACAATACTCAGCAACCCTTAATCGGATGCCTGTCCCGTGGTGATACACCGTGTCCTGTACAAACCCAGTGCCTGGGGGTGGGTCCTGACTTGGAGCGAACCTGTAGGATCAAACAGAATGACCCTGAGGGTTTCAGAGAACGAGACTGAGCGGCCGAAACAGGCTAATTGGTCCAAGGCACACATTCAAAAGCAGGTGAAATTTGAAATGATAAGCAAGCTGGTAGTTGCTGTAAAAAATATGTTTCTTTAGGTACAAATAGGATTTTAAGGCATCATTTTAAGCCAAGGATAGTTGAATTATTTGGAAAGAGGCATGTAAGAACAGAGCAGTGTAATACAGCAATGAGTCACCATCTTCTTTTGTTCCCCAATCTGGCAGGACAGGAACTAGCTGCATCCATAGCAGTGCCTCATCAAATCAGAGCTAAGTGGATGTTGGAGGAAGGACTTTCATAAGAGATTATGTAAATTTGAGCCCCATGACTCAGGTGATTCTGATATGCATCCTGTCCCCAGTCTCTATTTGGGAATTATTGAAGACATTATGTAAAAAGTACTTTAATGGGAAAAGAAAAGAAAACAAATAGTGTCTGAGCCTCCAATCTGTGTAACTGTAAGGGATAAACTGATGCTGGGCTGTGAGCATTGAGTTTTGCAAAAACACTTTGCACTGAGTTAAGTTCAGAGTCTGTCAGAACAGAACTATGGCTCATTGTGGCTTCAGCTTCACCGAAGTAGTTGTCAGGTCTTTCTTCTGCAGTGCTGCTAGGTAGACTTGAATCACCAAGTTTAGTCTCTGAACACAGATCATCGGCACCATTAGACATTGGATTCAAACAATAACAAGAAGACCCCTACTATCTTTGAGCTCAACTCAAAGTGACTGTATAGGACAGAATATAACTGTTCTATATGGTTTCCAAGTCTGTAAATCTTTTCAGGGACAGTCACCCTCATCTTTTTCCAGTAGACCCGCTGGTGGGTTTGAACCACTAAATTGTGATTAGCAGCCTATCTCACAGCACCATCATAAAGCCTTTTCCTTTCATTATGTTTAGGTTGGTCTAGCCACTGGGGAAGACTTGATAGGTTTAAAATTATCACAAAACTAGGGTAGGAGGGATGCAGAGATAGAATATTAGGTAAGGCCTCACAGCATGTGACCCAAAGTAGAGTTAAGACTTTGAAAGGATAGTGGCAATGGGTTTGAATTAATTCAGATTCTCAAAGAGTTCTTCATTTCTGTGCTTAATAGCTTCCTTTAGCAAGTCACATTTCTATTTGTTAGGCTGGAAGGGTAAGAGAGTCCCACTTCTTAAGTACTTCTTTGGTCTATTTGGTATAAAAGCACTAATATTCTAAATGGACTTCCATTAAGGCTTCTGGATCTCTGAAGTCAAGGTACTTTGCTTCCATCCTTAGCATCAAGTTGTTCTCCATAAAGATGCTAATTGGAGTGTTAAGAGCTGTAACCTGTTACTTGTTGAAAGGCAAGAGGACAGCAAGAACACCCATAATTTCTGATTTCTGCTGAGTTAATTGCTCAGCTGTCTTTACTTGTTAGGGACCCTCTTGCATTAGGAAACACACTGGATAAAGATTGCGTGTTTGCTGAAGGAAAAGAAGAGTTCCTGTGTGCCCATGTTTTTCAGTAAGCCTCCTGATGCAAAGGGGTTCCTCTCAGAGGGGTTTGTTTCTGCTACCTAAAGTTGTTTTTGCTCAGCATCCCGAGAGTTACATTCTGAAGTTAGGGATGTGACCACGCTTTCATGTGAGGATGTTGCTCTAAGAGGAGTTAGCAAAATGTTGTCAATAGTGATTAACAAAAGGCCCTGGCTTTCCCTTGCATCCTCATGCTTATTAGCTGATCAACTTAGTTGTCTTATCTTAGACTCATTTTCTATTGCAGTTAACCACCTTTGCAATGAGACATCAGAAGAGCAGCACTTCATAATCCCAATAAGCAGAGTTCTGTGAAATTGCCACAGTTGAACACAGCACCAACCTCATTTTCTGTGCATCACCTGATTGTTTGGGAGAGTCGATGTGAGTTTGTATTCTTGACAAGGATGGATGGACCACGTATTGCCATCCTGATACCCTGCATTATTTATATACAGCAGCCAGATTCTATCTTGTAGCTTGTCCTTTGCTGTCAATTGAAGAACAGTCTCTAGAGGAACAAGTCACTCAGTCTGTAGTTTTTGCATAATCTAAGAGCATATGATTCAACAAGCATTCCCCCTCCCCAACAACAACAAAAAAAATCACCAGCTGTCATGTGTCATAGAGTCTTTTGTACTGCTGACCCACACCATGAAGTCTGGTAAAACCCAAACCTGGCGAGCTGTCTGCTCCAGGTCAGGACTTCCTCAGTAAGGTCCTGAGCTCTCCCCAGATGCTGGGTTGGGGACGTGGACCATAGTAATTCTTGTTTGCAAAGTCAATGGACTCTGAGTATGTCCCTTCATATTCTGTGTTTGTCCAGACAGCAAGCAATCTACTCTTCTCTGCAGATGCAAGTTACTCTCTTTCCTTCTTAAACCTCGCATTTTATCTTATGCTGTGCAATATATCACACAGAGAAACACCATATAGGGACTCCTTAAATTTAACTAACACGGTGTACAAATATATCGCCATCGAAGCCCACTTCCTACTAAGTTAGTCTCCGTCCCCAATGTCAAGAGTGAGTATTTCCTTCTGTACATGCAGGCCCATTCATCTGTGTTTGCTTGGTTTCCCTCTTCTCTCCAACCCACTATCATTTTGAGTGGAAACCCTCAGTGGTTTGTTTGAAAGGTGAAAGATTGGAAGGTTAAGCCCACTCAAAGGCATCTTGGGAGAAAGCTCCAGGGATCTTCTGCTCCTTGCAAACCATGGAGAACACCATGTTACCCTGACATCCATGAAGTGCGCATGGCCAGAATCAGCACAATGGAAACTGGCTTCATCTGGGTGACTGTGGCCTCTTTGCTATCTGGTTAACCTCGTATTTCCCAGTAGTTGAGTTCCATCAGCACTGAAGCACTCTCCAGATTTTCCATTTTACATATATTTTCTACCTCCTCATTATCACTCCATGTTGGTTTTTATTTGCATAGCATTTATTCAGTATTTTCTTATTTTTTTAGTCTTTCCTTTTTTATAAACGTGTCTGTTTTGCTTGCCTTTTTCTTTCTGTATGAATTTGGTCTAAGTATTGAAATAAGTTATGACACTTTAAGCAGCCCTTCCCTTTCACTGTTTAGTCATTGCAGGCTGGCATCTCCTCCCACTGCTCACACTGATATATGCTCACCCTGGTCACCAAAGGATATCAAAATGACCTGTATCACTCCTAACTTGCCTCAGATCTGCCAATTTACAATCCATTCACTACATGCAGCCAGGGTGAGTTATGTCCAATGAGTGTCACTTCCTGTTTAACAAACACCTTTAAAAGGCTGTATTTATACCAAGGAATGCACACACATTCCTAAGTTTCCCCCTAAAATGAATCAGCACTTCCAAGCTTTTTATGAAACGCAGCTCTCAATGCCATTTGACACGCTGTTCACTCTCCCTCCTGAAAAGCACCATTGAATTTGCTTCTGCAATGTCACATAGCTTTTACTTGAAATAGTTTGATCCCAATTCTATATCCTTTAAATGCTTTTCAGTTTTAGTTCACTTAAATGTTATAGTTTATCAGAAATAGGTATGCCATGTTTTAATGTTGATTGGACACTGGCTACGTGCTAAGCTGAAGATCGTCCAACAATAATTGCAGAAATGCATTGCCAGGGAGCTACCAGAGTTTCAGGTAGCTCCTGAACCAGAATCAGAAGAGCGCATGGAACATGAGATATCATTGCTTTTGTCAGATGGATCTCGGCTGAATGTAGATAACACCAGAATGATGTTGACTTGTGTTTGATTAACTATGCAAAGGCATTGATAGTGTCGATAACAACAAAGTATGGATAGGCTTAAGACGTTGAGAATTCCAGAATGCATCATTGTGCACATGGGAAACTTGCACATGGATCAAGAGGCGTTTGTGCAAACAGGACAAGAGAATAATAGGTGGTTTGAAATCAGAAAAGGTGGGTGTCAGGGTGGCATCCTTTCAACCATATTTATACACTCTGTGTAATGGATTATATGAAGAAGAATGTGGCATCAGGATCAGAAAAAGACTTATTAACAACCCGCAATATACAGATGACCCAACCTTGCTTGCTGAAGTTGGGGATGACTTGAAGCACCGACTGATGAAGATCAAGGATTGCAGCCTGTTGCAGTATGGATCACAACTCAATGTAGAGGGTATTGAAATCTTCAGATCTAGACCAAGAGGTTACCTCCTGATGACCGTAGAAAAGTTTAAATGGTGGGGGATTTCTTTTTGCGTGGATCCACAATCAATGTTCATGGAAGCAGTAGACAAGAATTGAGCAAAACTGCTGCACAACACCTGATTAGAACATTGAAAAGCCAAGATGTTACTTTGAGGGCTAAGGTGTACCTGACCCAAGCCATGGTATTTCCAACTGCCTCATATGCCTGGCAAAGTTGGCATTGAATGAGGAAGTTTGAAGAAGAATTGACGTACTTGAATTATGATGCTGGTGAATAATATTGAAAGTTCCCTGACTGCCAGAAAATGAACAAATCTGCCTTGGAAGAAGTATGACCAGAGTGCTCCTTAGAAGCTAGGATGGGGAGCCTTCATCTCATGAACTTTGGCCATGGTGTTAGGAGAGACCGTCTCTGGAGAAGGACATAATATTTGGTAAGTGGATGGGCAGTGAAAAAAGAGGAAGGCCCTCAACAAGATGGATCGACATAATGATTACATCAATGGGATCGAGCATATGAACAATTGTGAGGGTGACACAGGACCAGGCAGTGTTCTGTTCTGTTAGGTATGAGGTAACAGGGGTTGAAATACACTAGATGGTACCGAGCAACAACAAGTGGTGAGTACTACCTTAAGTCCAGGCCAGAATGTGTCGGGTAAGAAGAAATGTTTGCTAACCTTAAGGAGTCCGTAGTCTAGGAACACATGTCTGTTTCTAGGCCAACTTACCATGCATTCTTCTCAGAATTTTTGTTTTCATTCCTGATATTTAAATCATCATCTCTGTGCTAATTTCTCTGTCTGAAACCTAAATCTCTCTTTCAACATTTAAATTCATTATGCCAACTGCTCACGGAACATCTTTGTGGACATCCAAACATTTTAAAACTGATTCTTTACCCCATACCCACACTTAGTCCTTATTCTGTATTTTCTACCCCAATGAAACACAACTTGGAAATATGGATTTCCTCTTTAGTTCCTCCTTTTTCCTTCTACCATCATTTGCATTCAAACATGAGACCTATAAACCCTGCCTTCCAGAAATAGCTTTTTCATTCTACCTCCCTGCACTCCATGTGGACATTCTAATCCAGTCAGCAGTTTCCTTGTGCCGGAATAAGCTTCACAGCCTCGTAACATGCCTGACACACCTGGATTTGCCTCTGTACAGTCCACTCACTACATGCAGCCGGGATGAATTATCTGATAGCCAAAGTGTGTCACCCTCCGGTTAACACCTTAACACAGCTGTCCTTTAGGCTAAAG
The DNA here is from genome assembly GCF_000313985.2 of Echinops telfairi. Taxonomy (NCBI): domain Eukaryota; kingdom Metazoa; phylum Chordata; class Mammalia; order Afrosoricida; family Tenrecidae; genus Echinops; species Echinops telfairi. Next base: position 65,756,205 of record NW_022111373.1, read on the forward strand.
AATGCCCAAATTTCTTAAAATATTAAAAGAGGTTAGGCATACCTGCCTGCCTAGTTTCAGTCTGGTGTCTTGCCAGGCTGTTTTTCTTTCATCTCTCTGGCCAAACTGAGTTTTCCCTCTGCTCCCAGAACTTACACATACCACACGCTCTGCTTTGAAGCCCTTGTGCCGCCATTGTCTGGGAGTTTCCAACCTGGTCTCAAATTGGAGGCCACTTGATCTGGGAAGGCTCTCGTCATGTCTGGTATTTGCCCACTTTTTGTGTGTCTCACCTTATCACCATTTCCTTCCTCTTAGCCCTCAGAAGCAGTGACCATTGCCTGTTCACTTATTTGCGTGACTGCCTAGTAAATGATGGCAATGGCTTCGTTTGTTTTTGTTTTGTAAGCAGCACAGTGGTGAAGTACATGACTGCTAGCCCACCATCCCTTTCTGTTGGAGACAGATGTGTCAATCTACTTACGTGAAGTTTGTATATTTGATACTCTATAGGGGAATTCCACTCAGCCCTATATAGTTGTTCTGAATGCAAATCAACTGAGTCTTTTTATCCTATTCTCCCTAGTCTGATGAACACTCCTAATGTTGACATGGCAATTCAAGCTTCCTGCAATTTTCTTCATAATTCACACTGAACTAACAAAGACAGCTAGTCCAATGAACTCTTTCCCACCTGAAGGTCAGAAAATGCAAACTAACGTCCTTACCTTATTCCTTCCTCTTCCTTTCTTCTCCTAATTTTCCCCTAGTCTTACTCATTCTTTTTAAGTAAGTCGAAGTTGTTGGAGAACTACAAAAACAAAAGAAAACTAAACCCCAACTAAAGACTGAATCTTACCCTAGTGATTCCTATTTACTTCGTTTGTTCATCAAGAATTTGACAAGCTCCCAAATGCTTGTCATGTCACCAGCATTCGACAAGAACTGGGCGTGACCGTCCTCAATGTCTCCGTTAATTCTAAAAACTCCAGGTTCTACTATTTTAAGTAACTCTCTTGAGTTTTTTGTTAGCATACAAAAAAATGACAACATAACTTTTCCCAAAATATTAGTGCCCCGCATATTTTTGTCTTTGTTATCAACTTGGCTTTGATTGAAACTCTTTATAAAAGGATACACAATTTAACTTGTCAGCACTCAATTATTGCCTCTGAGTCTTTGCCTTTTGCATATAAAAATAAATGTCTATGTAAAAGGAAAAATGTAGTTTTCAAAAAATTGGGACAAAACACTGGCAAACAGCTGAGAGATTTTCTAAGTTAACAAGATCATTGTTCTAATTAATCTAAACATAAGATTTTTGCGTTAGTTTGCTTGCTCTGTGTCTTTCATGGCTAACCATGATTACTTTCTTTTGGGCCCCATGAAGCCCAGTGATTTACCAATAATGTGGTATCTCATACAAATACAGAGAAACTTAATTTACTGGCATTTTAAATTATTCATCCCTCTCTATACTTTCCAATGCATATGTAATTGTATACAATATCAACTAGAATGTGTTTATGAAGAAAATCTACAAAGGGGAACAACAACATAATTAAACTAAAAAAATTTTTAAAAAAATAAACTACCAACACTCATAAGGTTTACTTTGAGAGAAAATACCTTTAAAGTCTAAATCTGTGCATCAAGCTCATTAGAATGTACAGCAACGGAGATTTCAGTATTCAACACAAATGGTCTCTCAAGAGGCACCAAAGGAAATTGAGGAGCCTGTTGTTGATTCAAAAAGTGACATTTATTTTGTTCTGCGCAGTTTCACAGGCAGTAAGTCATAAGGGTGTTAACATTTCCTGTGAGTTTTAGCCATTGAGTATGCAAATTCTTATGAACTTTATCTCATCTTAACTGGAGTTATTGCTCACTTGAGTACTAACGTTGACTCATGTTGCCAAGTATTCTGCTTATAGGTTGTTCAAATTCTGACTTGCAAAGTTGAAAGCGAAGCTTTGATTTTTGCTCACTTCAAAACGAAATGAGACAAGTCCAGCTTCCTGGACGAGAGAACAATAAATTGACCACAAGTTTGTAATGCACATCTCTGCACTGTCATGGTTGTAGAGGGTACATTTAAATGGTCTCTGTGTTTTACTTCCCCATATGTAAATATGTCTTGTAATATTTTTAACATTTAATTTTTGGAGAGATTGAAAAAATTAAATAGAATATTTTGTTAGTGAAGTAACATGCTTGATTTATATGTTATCACTTTTTTGCTTTCAATTTACAATTGGATGAAACTTTATTTACAGACATGGAGAGGGGGCAGGAAAATCATAATTTAGGTGACTAGGTGACAGTCTCAGGGAAGAAGGAAAATGGAGAGGCATGCACTATCCAAATCAACTCTTCTTCTTCTTCTTTTTTGCTCTTCACTGCAGCACTTATAAATAACCAACCTCACACAGCCTTACACAACTTATAACCACACAATAAAACTGTTGCTGGGGCCTATTGTTCACACATGACAGTAGAAAATAAAAATGTGTTGTGTCATCTCAAGAGATGAGAACTGCATACAAAAAACCCTTACATAAATTAAAAGGAGGAAGAAATTTACAGATTTACATGCAAGCCCTCTTCCAACTCAAGGCAAGTAACCACCTCCAGAGCTCCAGCAGCCAACATCAGCTACAGGAAGTATACTTGGTGCCAAGACTCGTTTTCTTAGGTCTTGAAGACCTCACTCAGCGAGGCTTGGCTGCTTCTGGTCTCCTGCTGCCCACAGGGCAATCCTGGAGCCCACAGCAATTCCTGTGAGCACCCTGCACACACTGGCCAGGTCTCTGCCACCCAGGTTGCTAGTGCTAGGGTAGAAATCAAAGGGTTATACTGGGCATTGAACATAGACCAGGAGGACAGTTAACTGAATACAAGGTCTGATCAGCAACAAGTCCAACGACCGGTGCTGCCACCAGAGAGGGCTTCATGGACAATTCTTTCAAAAGCTTCTTCCAGTTTCACGAAGCTAGTTTTTAATATATTTTATTACTATGTAAATATATTAATACAGTTACAAAATTTGTTAAGCACATTGATACAGTAAAATATGTGAAAAATATCAATTTATGTATAAATACATAAACATACCTTCATGCAAATACAACATATGTATAGTAGATAGTTCTTAAATATAAAGGATATGCCTAGTAGAAATGTCCTTAGTTATTGTGAAGATCGAGGATCAGATATGGAGCTTTAAAAAAGTTAGTGATATTTTATTATTGTTCACCATTATGCTAACATTCCTGGAATTCACCAGTCTCTTGAGCTTCTCTACAGCTTCCAACGTCCTCTCTCCTCTTCCTACGACCCACTCCTGTAGCTTGTAACGTGACTGGCTCATGGTAATCACTCAAATTTCAGCTCCAGTGGCACTCTGAGAAGCTTCACTTGATTGACAATTTGAAACATCACTTCTATTCATTCTTTTCTGTCCTTCCTTTTTAGCTCTTTTTTTTTCCATTCTGGATTTTATTATAGTAAATGAAGCCTTGATTATTTGTGAGCTTCCTATTATGCATCTTATCCACTCTAATACAAGCTCTAAGAAGGGAGGTTCCTTATGTGTTCTCTTCTCATCTATATTCCCAGTGCTTCATTGATAAGAGTACACAAATATGTGATGAACAAATCAGTAATTCT
>NW_022111373.1:65760505-65792728 GCF_000313985.2 Echinops telfairi
AAATAAAAGCATCCAGTTACAATAGTATGTCAAGAAAACTGGCCACATAAACCGAGTGAGTATGCATGTCAATGACATAAATCAGCTATCCTGATGCCCAGAATAGTGTCAACAGAGAATCATCTTCTTCACATCATAAATAGAGGTTGTTGCATAGTGATAGACTGAACTTACAGAAAAACTACAGCGACACCCATACAGGCAATGGATTTTCGTTGTTTACGTGTGCTATCTGCTATAATGTTACACAGTGTTCTATAGGCACATCCACATTTTATTATTAAGTTACCAACTGATAATGAAGTGAAATAAGATAGTCCTACGTTACTTTGACTGGGAAGTGACCAGCAACAGGTACCCGATCAATGAAGAAAATAAAGCCAACCCTGGAAAACTGCAGGCTGTCCTAGTTACATCAGAACTCTGGAGAAGAGGGGGAAAGAGCAGGCGACAGAAAGTTAAATTTAGCCTACAATGATTTCTTGCCTCTGGGAAAAAGAATTGCTTCATTCAATTGCCAAAAGGTAAATCAGCATCAGCTTCATTTGCCCGCGTCCGCCATAAACTGCAGATGGAATCATAAAACATAGTTAGATTCAAATTAAACACATCTGTCCTAATCTAAAGCAGGTGAGGACAACCAGCCCAGAAACATCAAGTATTAACAATGCTCAGAGATTACACTCTGCCGAGGCATACTGTAGGAGTCTGCTGACGATACCATGCAAGGCTATGGAATCATGTATTGTTCTATTTCCCATGTTCAACCTGCCGTCTTGTGCTGGTTTCCCTGTTAGCTTTTGAAGACTCTACTAGCAGCCCCACTAGGATGCAGACAACAAAATTACTGATTTGAAGTCCAGGAATCAATTGCATTTGAATAGGGTTGTACTGAATTCATGCTTCCCAAGATTTATAGAAATAATAAGGGGTTAGAAGACTCCTTAGTGCATTTCCATTGGAAATGGAACTCTAGCCACTGAAGAGTTTGTTTCTACTGAGGATATCAGCCCACTTCTATACAACTAACTGAAATAAGGGCTGTGGAGGAAAAATAACAAGCTAAGATATGGTGATTGTGAGCCAGGTAAACATATAACCTGCCGAAACAGGGATATTTTGAGACTAAAAATAGAACCTTCATTCAAAAATGAGTGTTCTATTCAGCTGCAAGAATGCAGTTCCTCTGTAGTACCTTCAGACTCACATAGTTTGGTAGCCTTCATTAACCTGCGTGCCTCTCGGCCAATCCTGAAAGACCTGGAGAGCCCTTCTGCTGGAAGATTTCTAAGTTTGAGGGTGGCTCTACTGAAGGAAAAGAAAAAATATGCTTTTCTTTGAAGCCCACAACTGCATCTTGCTCTAAGGATCTTCCTCACCAGTCCTGCTTCTACTGCTTCCCCACCCCCCACCCCCGCCCCCCACACCCACATACACACGTTCCCGAGATGCTGCAAAGGATGAAAGCTCTTTGCCCATTTCTGTTTCCACTTTATTTAACACTCTTAGGCATTGCTTCTCAAACACCTTCTTGCTCTATTCATTTTGTCTTAGCAACTGATCTGCAGAAACTATTAATAGTTCAATCTGGAGACAACAGATTTTAAGCTTGGACCTATGATCACCCTAATTATGTCTGATGAGCTTCTGGTCTTTATTCTTTACTTTGTGTTGAAGGCTATGACAGTTTTTTTCTGCTGGCATTGTCTATGGAGTAAATTCACATATAGGTTGGAGGGTGGGAATTAATCCCAGGCAGACCTTGACATACGAAATCCTGATTGCATTCATTCACTATCTGTATTGTGGTATAAAGAACTCAGGACGTAATTCTTTCTTTTCTACTTTAAATGAATCATCCTCTTGGTCCTCACTTACTTGCTGGGTTGCTGAAGGAGCTACCCTTTTCACTGCTCTGTTCTATGTTGCCTACTTTTTCCCCATACTCCATTCACACCAATCTAACCCTGGTGGTGCTGTGGGTTAGGCATTGGGCAGCTAACTGCAGGGTCAGCTGTTCAAACTCATGAGCCTCTCAGAGGAAGAATGATGAGGCTCTCTGTTCCTATAAAGATGCATTGTGTCTGCATCCCTTTATAAGGTCACTACAAGTCATAATGGAGTAGGTGGCAATGGGTTCTCACTGAAGTAATTCATTCATATCCACAATTACCATTCTGGGTTACAGGGGAACTTTTTGAATGTCTTATTAGCTTGCTCAACTACTTACTGAACTTTTATACTTTGGATGTTCCAGAGGCATCTTAAACAATTTTTCTAAACTCAATGTACTTGTTTATGAAAGAGGCTCCTTCATCAACAGACAAGAGCTCTAGCAATCAACTGACATTTTTGCTTTCCAACAAATCCTCTATCAATTTAGTCAGAATATCATTTTACCCTACCTTGCAAAGTTTGGTCAGAAGATTACCTCATTTTTATCTTTCAGAAAGACACTGAGAGTAATATCAATGATTGGGTACAATAAACGAAGACTATTCACAAGTTTATAGCACATTAGGGGAAAAGTCAGCATAATCCAAAAGAACAGAATGTGCAAGGGCAGGAGAGACAAGGCAGAGCAGTTAAACAACAGCTGGTACCCACGAGGTATAATGAAAACTGAGCAGATAGTTCTGGGTCATTGTACGCACAGAAGCATTATATGGCTGGTACACACACCTGGTAGAAAATGAACCCAATTTAGTATTAGCACGTGAAAGAGCAGGACCAACGCCAAGAAACGTTTCCGAGGACATTGAAAACACTCTGTCGTAATGGGGTAACCAATGGACTAGAAATGCAGGCCTTCTGTGGCTCTGGTAAAATCCGGTCTGTGATTCCATGTCATTGCAGTCTGCCGGGTTAATCGAAAGGGTTGGTCTGCTCAGCTAGCAGCTGAAAAGTTAGAAGGGCAGTCCACCAGGAGGCACCGCCAAAGGAAGGTTTGGCAATTCATTGTTTAAAACTCAGCCCTCTGGAGCACAATTCGATTCTGAAACACAGTGAGTCATCATGAACTAGAGTTGACTCCATGGCCAAAGACCTCCAATCAGTACATATTATGGTATGCAGGAATTCCCCAAAGGGAAATAGAGTGGTTAGAGCAAGAGGCTCTAGGTTTTGGATAAATATGGTAATCCAACCTCGCACACTGAGTACCTCTTGAGTAACACTCGCATCTTTTCTTTCTCCCTTGGAGATGTCAATAATATGTCAATTAAAGCATCTACAATTTCCTTTATCTTGTTGATACTGCTATCCCAACAGATTTAACCTGAGTGACAGACATTTTTCTTTTTGTAGTATTAAGAATGGAATTGTAACTGCTACATTATATTAACAATGCTTGGCTTTAATACTCAGTTTTGCGCATGGTGCTGGTAGATGACTGTATTACTAGTTTGATGATCTCAGATTGTACTTTGTAACTGCCACTCTCATAGAATCTCTCTAACATTTTGCTTCTGGATTGATTCATCAGGATAAGGGTTGTGAGGGACTTCTCATCTCTATTCTTTGCTCACTAACTACAAGCTGTATTGGCATAGTACCACTATGGTTTTCCATGTCTATAGCTACTTATTGATCCTTAGAAACCACTCCCACCACCACATAAAATAAACAAACAAAAATACACTGCAATCCAGTCCATAGTAACCCTATATAGTTTCTGAGGCTGTAAATCTTTCCTGACAAAGAAAGATTTGCATCTTTCTCCCACAAAGCAGCAGGTGGGTTTGGAGCACCAACATTATGCTTCCTCGTTAGCATTTTCATGTGTACCCAACAGCAGAACCAGGGTAGTTTCTTTGTGGGTCAGGAATATGCTTAGCATTTTTGCTATGGAGACTTCAAAATTTAACATCAAATCCTTTGCCCCAGCCATGCTTCCCTTCATTTCATCCAACACAAGGTTGCTTGGGAGATCATTCTAAAACACTAACATGGCTATATACTTCCCATGCTTGAAGTCCTTTTATGATTTCCCAGTGCTTAAAAATAAAACTAAAAATTTCTTGGCACAGCATCCAAGGCTATTATTTTTATAGCTTTGCTACCTTTCTGACCTCATCTCTCTCTGTTCCTTATCTACCTCTATACTGTAGCTCTAACAGACAGCTTGACATTTCTGCAATGATGTGTTTTCTTTTTTCCCTCTGTAGTGTTATTCCCTTTGTCTATTTTTCTGAGCATGCATTTTCCTCTTGTTTTTCACCTGAGTATCTCTGAATCCTTAGGGAAATCTTGTCGATGCCATAATTTGGATCATGCATACTAGTCTACTGCAGGAGACCACAAAAGAATTATTGATGCGTTTGAATTTTGGTGCTGGCAGAAATATTGAATGTACCATCAACTGCCAAAAGAACAAACAGATACGTCTTGTGAGAAGTACAGCCAGAATGTTCCTTATAAGCAAACATGGTGATACTTCCTCATATACTTTGGGCATATTATCAGGAGAGACCAGACCTTGGGAGAGGACATCACACTTGGTAAAGTGGAAGGTCAGTGATAAGGAAGGAGGCCCTTGGTGAGATAAATTGACATAAACACTGCAACAATGGGCTCAAACTTAACAACAATTATAAAGATAGGGTCCTGATGGCATAGTGGTTATGAGTTAGTTGGGCTGAGGTTCGAAACAATGTGCCGCTGTGTGGGAAAAAAAAAAATGAGGCTTTCAATTCTCTTACAGGGCTATAGTCTCAGAAATTCACAGGGCAGTTCTGTCTGTACTGTAGGGTCACTATGAGTCTTAATCAACTCTGGCAGTGAGTTTGGTTTTAAGAATTTGGTGAGGATACAACAGGACCAGGCAGTATTTTGTTCTGAACATAGGGTCACTATGAGTCAGAACTGACCTGATAGCATCTCACAACAAAGCAGCGTTTAATCATACCTCTGATTCCTATTAATTGTTCCTGGTTTTTAATCAATCATATTAGGCTCGGAGGGTAAAGACTTCTTGATGGAAAAGTCTCTGTCTTTAACATCTTTATGGTCAACATTTAGTTCAGCATCCAAACCTATGGCACAGAAGGCTAGATGGTGAATATATAGATAAATCAAGGCTTGATTGGTGGCTGTTTATCTAAATATGTAAAAAGCTATAAAGTAAGTCTAGTAAAATACCTTTTTTTTTGCAGTCTTCAACCTCCCATTCAAATTTACTCTATAAAATACTGCCAGGGTTGTTGATAAAAAATACAGACTTATGTTAAACTTGAAAATCTGCTTGAAACACCCATACCATTTTATTTTATAAATAGCAATGTCATATTTTAATTGTTTCAGATCTAACCTACATATGCATTCTTCAACAATGCCTAACATAGAATCTCATGTTCTAGCCATAGTAAAATTTTGAAATTAAAAAACTGTACCCATTTGTGAATTTGTTACTTCCATGTCAAGCTCTTAGATCTGTTCCATAGGCTCCATTGCTAGTATAGTCGATTTATCTAGGATTTTAGCACGGTAAATGACTTGCTGTATTTATTTGACTCAAATTCAATTATGTTCATTTCCATAAAATGTAAAAATGATTAATATGGTGTGTTAGACAGGGTTCTCTAGAGAAATAAAACCAGAACACTTATTATTTTATATAGGTATAAAATAATATATATATGAGGATAGATATATACAGCACAAGGGAATATAACAGCTAATTAGTCCACACTGCATGCAGTACAGAGGGCTCAATTCAACTCACTTCCTTGTAATAGTTAATATACTGGAAGTCCTTCAACTCATGAGGGTTGCTGGGTCCAAGGTCAAGGAAACAGACAGTTGAGTCTTCTGTAGAGCAATGCAGGCAGTCTGGCCACAGGCAGCAAAGAGCAGGGTGGGTCACCAACACTCAGCCAGACAACAGGATCCAACAGTCCCAAGCTCAAGCAATGTATACACCAGCAGCATGGTGAAGCAGGTCTCCAAGGAACCTCAAGCTCTAGTGACAAAATCCACAAGCTGGGTGTCCCATGGGTAGTGTAGCTCACAAGTTGAGGCAGAGAACTAGGTAAGCCAACCGGTCCAATCACCAGAGAAAGAGAGACACACAGCAAGGCAGGGTTTGCCGAGCCATTTATCTCCTTGTCCCTCAAACAAACTGCAACCTTATTAATCCCACAGGTTCCTATTGGCCAAGTTGGCACAATAAACCTACCTATCACATATGGGATACCAACCACAGCCTAATTCACTGTAGTTCAGTTAAGTCCAAGTCACAGCAACCCTAAAGGAAAGTGTAGGACTGACTCCTGTCAGTTTGTAGGGCTGTATGCCTCTGGGGGAGCAGAAAGCCTCATCTTACTCAAGCAGTACAATTTTAAATTGCTGATCTTGCGATTAGCACAAAACTGGTAAAAGTTATTATAAATGACTAAATTTAATAAGAAATACAACATACATCCTCAATGGTTTTTATTGTTTTTTTATCTTGAAAAGCCTCCTTCCTGGAATAAATAAACTGTATAATGAAAATGCTCCCTTCTCTACTTTATTTACCCTAGGAATGAGGCTTATTAACCCTGCAGGGTTTTTTGGTGGCTGATTTCTCAGGATTATATTTCCAGGTCTTACATCAAGGCACCCCAGTCTAAGGTGAATCACCAAATGTTTGGTTATCAGCTGAATATGCTAATCATCTGGCCACCCACATGTTCCCTTTTGCATACGAGGTGCTTTAAAAATTGCACAAACTTTTACGAACCTGATTCAAAGGCAGTAAAACCTCACCCCTATTTTGTCTGCAGCGTGATTTATGCTCTAGACTTCATCATTATTACTTTGAATGTGTCAGGCTGCTCTGAGGTCACACCCTTAAGGTTTGTAGAACCCTTTCTATTGAGTTAAGATCTTTTAGTTCCCACTTGTATTCTTTGGAAGACTGCATGGTACAGATTTAAAGCACTTGAATACTAACCAAGAAGTCAAAGGGTAGTGTTCATTCACAGCACCTAAACAAAAGAAAGAAAAGGGCTTGTTGACCTGTTGCTGCTATTGTTAGGTGCCATCCTGTCAGTTTCCTTAGTCCTCGAGGTAACCTCCTGCTGTTCTATAAGCCAAGGAGATGGTGGACAACAGATTTGCCCAGGACAAAGCCTCGGTTGATCATTTGCTTTGTTTGACCATTCAGCTTTGTTTCTGTCACCAAGATCATAATTTTTAACTACTGTTCTTTCCTCTTTGTGTTTAGTTTTTGCATTCCAAGTGCCAGTAATGATCAATGCTTCTGTTTCTTCATCAGTAGGTTGTAGTATGTAGTGTGGTTGGTGCATACATTTGAATAATAGCTGCATGGATTGGACTTTTGTACTGTGATATAATCTTATCCTACACAGCACTGTATTGCAAGATAGATCGTGAAATGCGCTTTTTGATAAGGAATGCAATACCATTCCCAGCATAGTAAGTCAAAAGATTTTCTGATTCAAAATGCTTGATACCAGTCCAATTCAGCTCCCTAATGCCAGGAATATTGATCTTTATGTGTTCCTTTCCATTTTTGATGACATCCAGTTTTCCTAGATTCATACTTAGTGCACTTCAAGTTCAGATTACTATTCGATTTTTGCTACTGTTTCTTCTTAGCTTGAGTGGTACCCATCAGCAAACAAGGCTCTGGAAGGCTTTACTCCTTGAGGCTTTACTTAATTCACATCACTGTCACCTGGGTGGACTCTGCTTGAGAAAGCAGTGCCTCCTCTGTCACCTTTAGCGTGTATTCTGACCAGAGGGGCCTCTCATCCAGCGCTCTCCAGTAATCCTCTGCTTCCATTTCTTAGGCTCTCAGTAGCTGACAATGTTTCTAATATATGTTTAAGGTGTTCAGTGGTGTGTTAGGGATGCTTTCTCGAAATCAACTGCTCTTGTATATAAAGTTCTTCCTTATACACATATGAGTGTTTATGGATTTGTTTCTCTAGTCAACCCAGACTAACTCAAGTGTCTGCTTTCTCTGAAGTAGGAGGCGATTTCTTCTTTGTAGTCTGTTCTTAGTCTGGAAGCTCAGCTGAACCCATTCACCATGGGTGACCTTGCTGTCATTAAAAAATATCCGTAACAAAACTTCTAGCATCACAGCAGTTCATAAGCCTTCATAGTATGAAAAACTGAACGACAATAGGTGTCCCCTTTCCCCAAAAATCTAACCATGGAAATCTTTGTGGAGCACAGTTCTAATTTGACACACTGCTTTGAGCTGGAGTTAACTTCATGGCACCGTGTTCTGGTTGTTCTTTGAAGTAATGCTTCAAATTAGCCAAATAGTAGCCGCTATTAGGCTAATCTCCTTAGAGAGGGTGGGGAGCAGAGATGGAGAGAGAGACAGGAGCCCTGAACTCCTGGGCGGTGTGGCTTCTCTGACTCATTGCTGGAGTCAGTGAAACTCGCTGGGAAGCACAGAGTAAACTTCTCCTTTTCCTTCTCTCTGGCCTGGCCTCAGTTTATCTCTGCGGTGAACTTAATATTTGGTGCCAAAAACCCAGACGGAGTGAGCCCCCTCTTAGCTGCTCAGTACAGTTCTGGGGAGCCCTGAACTCCTAGGTGAGCCCCATGGGCCCCAGTGGGGGACCCGAGAAGTCACTCAATATGTGGTGGAGAATGAGTTTTAAGCTAGTCAGGAAGGGAAAGTAAAAACTGCAGGTGGGCAAACAAGGAGGAAGGGGAAGGTGTTACAACTGCAGGGGCTCTAAGCCGCCTTCATCCATACAAATTCTGAGGTAGGCTGGTGCCTTGATCATTCCACCTGATGTCTCCAGCAGTTGGATCATTGATCTTGGGTCCTTTGAAGTTAGCTATTTTGGTCCAGTAGGGGCAGGCAGGCTTTTTCTAATGTCCTCTGTCCGGTACCTGACCCAACCTTATATACTAAGAGTTCTGTGGTATAGTGGTTCTGTTTTGGGCTGTGATCCACAAGATCAGCAGTTAGAAATCACCAACAGTTTTGTGATTCTCAAATGGGGCTTTCTACTCCCTTAAAGCAGAAAGCCACAGAGACAATTCTACACTCTTCTATGGGGTCATGATGAGCTGACTTGGACTCCATGCATTGAGTTATTGAGTAGTGTTTACTATTTTTTTTAAGTACATGGTTTCAGTTGGGTCTTGCAGAATTATTTATATATCTCAGTAAAACATTCTTTACTTACTTATTTAAAAACCATCGGTAGGTGCGTTTCAGTTCCCAAGTCCGAAAAACAAACAAAAGCAAGCAAAGAAACAAAAAACAGCAGATCTTTGTTTCTTTCATCCTCAGGTGATATTTGTGACCCCAATCCCTGTGAAAATGGAGGGGTCTGTCTGTCAGGATTAGCTGGTGGATCCTTTTCCTGTGAGTGTCCAGATGGCTTCACGGATCGCAACTGTTCTAGTATCGTGGAGGTTGGTAAGTGCAAGATGTAAACATTTCTATACTTGCTCTTTTCCTTCTTTCACGAGTGAGTGATAAGATGACTTCATGTTGCTAATTAGTTTACTGCAGCATCCGACTATCAATTATTGTCATTACTGGTTTATCATTAGCATTACTCTGAATCACATTTTTATTAATTCTACTTAAATAAATATTTATACACCTTAGTTACTAACATTATAATTAAAAGCACTAAGAATAATACTTGGATAGAATAAATTCTTGTTACCTCTAATATGAAAATAAATTTAAAACTTTATTCTCACTGGAAAATAAACCCAAAGTAAATTTATTCAAGTTAAATAATCACTGTGTATAAAATGGTTTTTATTTTAATGACTGTTAGTATCCATTAATATTTTATGGATGTTCTCATCATTTCTTTCCTGAGAATTTAAGTATATGAAGGAAGACAATATTTCAACTGCAATGATCTTTAATGCCTTTTCAAAAACTTTGCTTTCCAAAAGTTTATTACCGTTAATGAAAAATGTTTTTTTTCCCATCTGTGAAGTACTTCATTGACATGCATGGCTATGGATTCAGGATAACTTCTATAATTTCTGAATAACCCCATTAAGGAAATAGCTGTACTTTAAAATAATTTAGCATTTTTTTACCTTTTTACAGAAAATTTCTCACTGATTGAAAGAAATTCCATGATGAAGTTAAAAAAAAATCTACATTTTCCACCTCAATACCAAGAAAAGTGAAAAATTGACTATGTGTTTGATATAAGAAAACTATATTAGACTAAAGCTCTGCCAATGAGAAAGTGCACCCAAAACACTTAAACCCTCAAGTTGCTTTAAAAAAATTTTTGAAAAAGAAAAACAATAATGTAGGGATTAGTTTGAGTCATGCATCATTTTACTAATGTGCCTAATAAATATCTTATGCATAGAGATATTGTTTGACTGAATTAAAGTATTAAATAACATCATTAACTTGCTATTATTGGCAACCAGTCAGTATTCACTAACTGTATAGTATCCACTACCAATAATAGTAAATTAATGATCTTATTTAATTTTAGCATGATGGATCTTTAATGCATTTTCCCTATTTTTCCGTTGCATTAGAATAAATTCATCATTTCTGAAAGAGTCCATTATATTACTACTGAAAAATAGTTGGTTTATTTAATTCATTTTAAAAACATTTCTCTTTATTTTATGTTAATATCAAGTTGATATTTTTGGTAGGATGACATAATGCTATGAAAATAAAAATTTCAATCACTTTGGCCCAGTGTCTGAATATGTAATTTTTTCAGATTTAATATTGTAAATACATCCTATGTATATGGAGATTTATATCAAGAAATGGCGCACATCTCACACCTAACCTTAAGCCCTAAACTAGTAACAACTGGTTCTTATAATGAGCCCCTGCTCAATACTTACACTCATGAAGAGATCACTGAAGATATGGGTGATATAGAAAACGCTTGAAAAGAAAGCAATCATCTACGTGAGTTGTCAGCTAAATGCATATGTTAGAAGAACACCAGCCTGTGTGACCCAAAGACTGTAAATAATAAAATCCAAAATGAGAAGAGGGAATTGTATTTGAGCTTAAATTGAGCACCTTTTTGCAGAAGGCTATGGATGACAATGAAAGCCCAAAATCTATTTGCAGAGTCCACCTGTGGATTAAGCCTCTATGGCAGTTACATAATCTTTCAAATTGTGAAGGGTGGAGTCTGGCACCTGTATGGCCTCTGTGTGGGCATGGCCCTTTCCTGAGGATTTTGGGAACCCCTGTCTTGTCACTAGAGATGGAAGAGATGCTCTCTGCTTTGTCTTACTGGTGATAAGACACATGGAGCTACTCTAGAGCCCTGGAGCTGGAGGAGCCATGTGGAGACTCCTGCCAGTGTTGAGATGTTTCTACTGCCACTACAGCCACAAGACCTTTTACCCACTGGCCTGTGATCTTCCTGCATTCAGCATTATTGCATGTGTTGCATGAATCTGAAGAAGAATTTATAGATTGGTATCAAACATATGAACTAATACTGGACTTATGGACTTGAGCTGGACTGGGTTGAGATGTTTTCTTAATATACAATTATTCTTTATATAAAGCTCTTTCTTATACATAAAAAAATTAAGCCATGGTATATAATTTAACCACAAATATTTTTAATCGGAATGTATAGGAAAAACAACAACACTGCCATCAAGTCGATGACAACCCATACAAACCCTTTAGGATAGGGTAGAAGTGGCACTGTGGATTTCTGAGACTGTAACTGTTTACTGGAGTAGAAAGTTTCATCATACATTGATTTCTACTCAGGAATATAGAAGTAGTGTTTTCATAACATTCTAGTCCTTCTTAATTTTAATTTTCAAATGAAACAATGTGTCTATATTTGCTTAGAAAACAGTGGCCTTTGGTTCCTAATTTAGATATTTATATTTGCTCACTGCAGGGTACAATTGGACATCATCTCTTCTCATTGCAGCATATCTGAGGGGGGTGTTTCAAATGCTTGCTATTCTTAGTGATAAAAGCTCTCATGATTTAAAACTAAAACCTCACTACTTTTCAGGTACCCTGTTTTAACTTCTTGATGACACCTATTTCAAATAAATTCTCATTCAATTTTTCACTTTTTTCTTCTCTCCTAAAGAATCTGATGTCATAGAACACAAAATACTTCACCATATTTGCAACCAATCCTCACATCACTTACATTCCAATATTATGTGTTGAAGCTTGGAGGAATGTACTTGCTTATGTTCATGCCCTTCATTTAGTAGTGAACATGGCTTATCTTTGGGGCTTTGGGGGCTTAGTCCTGCATACCTCCAACTCAGTACTTTTGGGGCATATGTTCATCTTTCTCTCCCTTCCTATACATTCATGCACTTCAGTCTCTTTAGCCTTTTACAGTTTTTAAAAGACTCAGCTCTCATTTTAAAAGACAGAAGGCAAGGACACATCACCCTGAACAAAAGAAAGACTAAGTTCCCATTCATATCCTCTAATTTAAAGACATAAGCCAGAAGAGCTAGTGTTGGCACAGATGTACACTGGACACTGTAACCTTCTTCAGGGGGCTTGCAAACAAAATCCCTGTGGCTAATTGTCAAATGACTCCCCAATTACCTACTTACGTTGTTGAGTGGGTGCTGTTCAATTTGGAACTTAATGCTGATGGATTTTTTCCCCTACATAATTCTCTATTACCAGTTAACAATCTAGAGTTCATATTTGGAAGCCTTAGGGATTATTACATCATTCTGTTCTGTGACATAATTCTCTTATGTATACTATATCAGATAAATCCAGTTAACTAGTATGGTAGCAAATATAAGCTTTCATCACTTAAATAACCAAACTTTCTGCCACTGAATCAATGCTGACTCATAACCGCTTCTTGTGTGTTTCTGAGACTGTAACTGTTTACAAGAGTAGCCTAGACAGCCCTATCTTTCTCTCTCAGAGCTGCTAGTGGTTTTGAACTGCCAACCATGTAGATCACAACCCAATTCATAACCACTACACAAGAAGGACAAAATAAATAATCAGCTTGGTTGCTTATTGCGGTTGACAAAGTCACAGAAATTTCTATCTAGGAAAGCAAATAAATGAATACACAATTATGATGAGTGTTATAGTAATCCACCGACATTGCATTGTTTCTGGTGCATAGCAACCCTCTGTATCACATGGGTCGCCTAAGACCATTGGAAAACACGTATTTCCCATGGTCTTAAGAAGCGAGACACCGCCCCTCTATCTGTCTCCAGATAAGCCCACATATGGGTACCCGGCGTGAAGACATTACCAATGTTACACCATGCTTCCAGACAACATTTCATGTATTTGTCATTAGAAATAAATATTTAAAAGGAAAGGATATTTCACAATATATAATTACATATTGTTTTTGTGATTACTCACTATGCTTTAATTATATCCAATTTGTAACAATGAAAATACATCCTACATATCAGATATTTTACATTACGATTCATAACAGTAGCAAAATTACACTTATGAAGTAGCAATGAAAATACTTTTCTGGTTGGGGGTCACCACAACATGAGGAACTCTATGAAAGGGTCGCGGCAGGACGAAGACTGAGAATCAGGGTTCTATATCGAACAGAGTAGGAACAGGCAACTGCCTCATTCTCCAACTGCTGGTAGCTGGTAGATTCCAAGCACTCACCTTGGGGTTACCAGTCTATTGTGTCACCACTATGCCACCTGGGCTCAGTTGATGTTATGACAGGAAAAACTAAAGGTCCCATAAGCATAGGAAGAAAAAAACACATTTTACTTAACCTGAAAATTAGTGTTGCCGTTGAGAGGGTCCCAATCCATAGTGAACTCATATCTGTCTGGTAGGACTTTCTTTCATGGTATCTTGGTGAATTCAAATTAAATACTTTTGAATTAGAGTCAAACTATGTGTATCTACTAGGAATGCTGTACTAACTAGAAAACAGCAACAACAAGGAAACATAATCCTAAAAATAACTTCAATTTATCTGGAGGAAAGCAAAATGTATTCTTTTTTTTCAAAATGTATTCTAAACAGAGGAAATAATGTGTAAAAAAAGTCAGACTATGACAAAAATCATGGAGCAAAGGCACGACAAATCCAATGAGCCAGATAATGAAGGTTACTGTGGTCGCTGCTTGGCGGGTTGGGGAGAGTG
Organism: Echinops telfairi; assembly: GCF_000313985.2. Classification (NCBI taxonomy): domain Eukaryota; kingdom Metazoa; phylum Chordata; class Mammalia; order Afrosoricida; family Tenrecidae; genus Echinops; species Echinops telfairi. The sequence continues at coordinate 65,774,611 of NW_022111373.1, forward strand.
GGCAGGAATAAAGCAGAGAGGGTGAGATTATCCAGTGCTGGGTGATGTCTCAAGGACGAGAACGTTACACTGAGAGCAATGGCGAGCATTTGTGCTCTTGGATGATCACTGTCGCTGCAAGAGAGGAGATACACTGGAGCCAAGTAGGACATTATCTAAGTCTGTGTTAGCAAAGTAACAAGGGGCGGAGAGCGTGAGTATTTATAAAATACCATGAACAATTATCAGTGATTTATCAACTGCTGAGGGAGAAAGACAGGGCTTTCTAGGCCCGTATAATTAGTCTTGGGAACACTCAGGGGCAGTTTGGCCGTGTTCTATAGTGTTACTATGAGTCAGCATCAACTCAATGGCAATGAACTTTCCTTTCTTGAGTGGGTTATTACTGAACAAAAGGGGTTTGGATAAAAGAAAGGATAAAGAACAAGCATCCAGATTTGAACCAAGAAACTGGGAATCATTGATTCAGTTACCACATATTTGAAGACCCAGATGTGAGAGGCTGAAAATAAGTAAAATGTTTCATATATTCAATTTATGAAATTCTATTTTCCTGTAGCTAAGATGACGAATTCAGGTGGAAGCATCGATTTTGAAGCCATAACCATGCAAATATTTTTGCAGCCAAGGAGTGGATAAATCTGCTAATATGGCTACTGCTTTCATTTCATGATTATGTATGTTTAAATTTATTTCCAAGCATATTTGGAAAAGAACAAAGGAACTAGAGATGCAATCATGGCTTCATACTGGTTTGGGCTAGAGTAGAAAATAGGCAGTGGTATCCCACTCAAGGATGGTGGCCTTCTGAAATCCATTAAATGTTTTGGAGTAGTTGAGAAAGATAAATGATTATGTTAAGTCCCTGTAAATTATAGATGATATTACCAAAATCCGTTTTCTGGAGTAGTGGGAAATGCTTCGAATTTCCATAGAATAATTGTCGTTGGTGTTTGATGCCTTCAAGTCAGCTCTGACTCATGGCCCCCTGTATGCAACAGAATAACACTGCTGATTTTGCATCATCCTAACCAATGGTGTTATGTTTGAGCCCACTGATGTAGCCACTCTGGCAATTCGTCTCCTCTAGGGGCTTCCTCTTTTACAATGACTCTTTACCTTATGAAGCACGATAGATGCTTGCAAGGGACTGACTCTGCCTAATAGTATGACCAAAGTACAGGAGCCAAAGTTTTCCCACCCTCTCTCTCAGAGCATTACGACTTTAATTATTCCAAGACAGATTTGTTTGTTCTTCGGAGAGGCCATGGTCTTTTCAGTGTGTGTTGCCTGGACCATAATTCCAATGCACGCATTCCTCTGATGTCTTCCTTCTCATACATGGTGCATCTTTCATGTGCACAGGAGGCGAGTGGAAATACCATGACTTGGGTCAGACCCATCCCCGTCTTCATAGTGATGTCCTTGCTTCTTAACACTTTAAAGAAGTCTTGCAAAGAAGATTTACCCCATGCAATACCTCCTATGATTTCTTGACTGCTGCTTCCATGAACCTTGATTGTGGTTGAAAGAAAATGAAATCTTTGACAACTTCAACCTTTTATTTCCCTGCTTATCATATTTCTTATAGGTACAGTTGTGGCATCTTTATCCTTAAAGTTACATAAATGCCCTTTTAACATATTATTTTAAGACTTTTTATTGTGAATTAAGTGAAGATTCATGGGATATGCCATTAGTTTTACATTAAACAATTCTTACACATTTTAATTCAAGTCCTTCTTTGCACTCCCTTCCATGTATCCTCATTTAACCCACTTCTTCCTTTTCTTTTCTTTTCTCATTCATCCTTATTTCTTAATTCTCTGAAATCTGTTCTTAGGTAAATGCTGTCCATCCTTTTGATCTCAGATGGTTGACAATTCTGACTTCAGTTCCAGACCTAAATTTGTCCAAAGGCAATAGTCCCACTCGTCTTCGTCCAGTAATCTTGATCTAGTTTATGAGTTTGAGTTCTGTCGCACAATTTCTCCCACTCTTTTCAGGGTAATCTTTCTCAGACCAGTTGGTAGTGGTAGCTGGGCAACATCTAGTTCTTCTGATCTCAGCGAGACTATGATCTTGAGCTCCTAGCAGCTTATCCTGCTGGGATGAGCTGTCAAGGTGGTTGGTTATGACTAAGAAGTTTCATAACTTTGCCCCCATATCTGCTCCAGGTAGCTGTCTTCCAAATTTCTTGGCATAGGCAGAAGAGTACTTATAATACTGCATCGATCTTTTGAAACATTTCAATTGGTAGCCTGTCAGTTCCTGGAACCTTGTTTTTTGCTAAAGCCTTCAGTGCAACTTTGACCTCCACCTTCGTTATCATCACTTGTTAATTATATGGACATCTTGAAATGATTGGATGTTGAATGTGGATGAATAATCTTTGGTAAAATGACTCAGTGTATTTTATCCATCATCCTTTGATGTTTTCTGGACCAGTAAATATTGTGTCCCTAGAACCCTTAAAAATTACCAGAATAGTGGAAAAATGTATGGAAGATAACATGAAAAAGAAAATAAAAGATTCATTTATAATCAGGTATTTATTGAGCATCTAATATGTGCCTTATAATATTTGTGCACTGAGGTGGCAACCATTTAAAAATAAAAGTAGCGTTGGTGTCTTCATGGATCTTCTATGCAATTGAGAGAGCTAGACAATAAACAATATTAGTCTTATAGGTTCAGTAAAGACAACTAAAGAAAATGTTAGGTATAGTGAGAGGAGGTGTAACTTTAGCTAGAACCATTAGAAAAGACAGGGAGGCTGAACTTTTAAAGAAGTTGTAGTTTGAACACAAAATGCAACTGAAACAATTTTATTGTGCAGGAATAGAGGGAAAAACAACTGAATGGCCACTTGGATTAAGAGAAACATTTCTTTTAATGATAAAGATTTTTGTCATGTCATTAAGACTCAGAAATATTACCTAAAACCTAAGCCAGTTGTGATAGTTACATAATCTGTTGTCAATTTGACACTTACGAGTGACGAGGTGGAGTTTAGCCTGTCAATCAGGTCACAGCTTGATGACTCCATCAGGAGGCACTAAGGAAATAAATAGCTCACTGGAAGCAGGACACAAACTCACTGCCTGCAAAGTATTACTGAGGACCAATCGGACTGAACTACGCAGATGCAGCCAGAGCTCTGGAGCTGTAGAGCCAGAGGAGCCATGTGGTGACCCCTCCCAGTGCCGAAATGCTTATACTGCCACTGGATCCACAGGAATTTCCACCCACTGGCTTATGATCTTCCTTGCATTTGGAATCATGGCATTTGTTGCATAAGTCTGAAGAGGAATTTAAATATTGGTATCAGACATATGGACTAATATCATACCTATGGACTTGATTGGACTGGACTGGGATGTTTTCTCAATATTCAATTGATCTTCTTTAGAAAACGTTTTCTTATACACATATGCATGTCTATGAATTTGTTTCTTTAGTCCACCCAGACTAACAACACCTGTGTTTTATGCTAAGCTATTTAGATGACTTATAAAGAAATTTCAATACTATTTTTCATATATTTAAACTATTAAAATGATCAGTCTGAAAACATATCATGTAAACATTAGAATTCAATACCAATATAAATGCAAACGTCACTTTTGAAAAGAATATTATAAAGATTCTGTGTTATTGAGAGTAGTTCGGTACTTCAGTTCAGACATAATGAAGCCACCAGACATTCAATTAAAGTTAAAATGTCTTTTATTTATAATTCTTGTATGTGGTGATATTAGCTTTCTCATTTAGGAAAAATATAAACATTAAAGTATTTTATTCTGACCCAGGTTCTCTTATTCATTTATAGTACTTCACTCAAATAGATCTTCCTTTAATCATTGGCATTATATTTTTGCATGCATTTTATACTGTTAAAGGTATAGTCTTAAATAATACCACTACTCACCTGTCCCACTGGTTTCATTTCCTTATGAGAAACTAGTTATAAATACTTTAGAATAATAAAGATTGTCCTAAAACACATTTTAAAAATTATAAATTCCACTGCACTTTTGCTCCTATAAGTAACCATGCATTTCCCTACATTGATCTGTTCAATACAATTTATATTTTAAATGGTGGTCAGTGTCAGAATATATAACAGAGGCTGATTCTATTTAGAAGTATTGCTGTGAAAATGAAGTATCAAAATGTTAATAAGCTTAAGTAGATCTCTTGGGTGAGGTGAGCCTATTTTTAGCTCTCCCTAACTTTGGTTACCGCATGAATAATTTGGTAAATTTCAATCCCATTATTCATATAATAGATGGAATTATGAGTAGTTGTCAGGATCCCCCCCCCCAAACTTTAAGATTGTTTTTTTGAGTAAAGAAGGACATCTTATGCTTGAATCTATCTTTCTAGAATTTAGCATGAGAGGTTTATTTCCTTGAACTAAAATAGTATCTCAAAGCAGAGAGCCATGAGTGATGGAGTTAATGGTATTTCTTCTCAGAATTGTATTTACTTGCTTTTCTAATAATAAGAATTGAATGTGCCTTTATATAAGCAAATAGAATTGTACTATTATGATGGTAGAGTTAATCATTTAAAGAAAAACTAATATTAATTCTGCTTATATTACAGAAAATGAGTTTTGCTTCTTTGCTGAAAATATCTACAATATAATTTATGAACCAGTTATCTTATTGATTTGCAATTGTTTCTGCTTTATTTTTAATACACTGAGTAGGATTTCTTTGCTTGTAATTCAAAGCTTTATCAATTAAATTTAGGCAAAAAAAAAAAAATCAGGCCCAAAACCAACAACAAGCAAAATCAAAATAAACCAAAATAACTGAAATCTGAAAAAGATGTTTGTAATGTCTAAGAGAGAACACCTCATGTGCCCAGTCCATGGGACAGAAGCTTTGTAGGGTAAAGTTTCCAATTTATTCTGACACCAATCATTTTGGGGTTACTACTATGCTGGGTTTGATTACTCATTGCCATGGCCACAAGGATCTCACAGACAGCACTCACAGCTCACGAGTTTATAAGGCAAACAAAGGGGTTAACCAAAGTCAGGATTAGAAAACAAGTAAGAATGCAGTCTTTGGTCTCTTACGCCAGCAGCCAAGTCTCTCAGCTTCATGTCCCTGAACATTTGCCTCCAGGGACCAGGAAGCCATAGTCTCAGGCCCGATATAGAAGAGGTACCCCATAGAGTCAGAGCTGCTTCTCTGTGTCTGCTTGACACAGTCTCTAGTGCATATGGTCTCAGTGTCCTCCGCCACTTAAGACAGACAGAGAGCTTGGACATGTTTTTCTAATAGTCCATGATGTTTCTCTCTCTGCTAGTGCTTCAAAGACAGCTCATCTTCTTACTTTTTCATTTTTTTGATAGCTCATCTTTATAGCCAGGATGGGTTGGTGGTAACAAAAGCTGATCAATTGTCTTTTATTATTGTTGTTGCTGTTAAATGCTGTTAAGTTGTTTTGGACTCATAAAAATCCTATGTACAAAACAACAACAACAACCAACACTCTGTCCTGCACCATCCTCACAATTGTTCTTAAGTTTGGCCCCATTGTCGTAGCCACTGTGTCAATCCATCCAGGCCTTTCTCTTGTTCACTGTTCCTCCACTTTACCAGGCATGCTGTCCTTTTCTAGGGGCCTGTCCAAACTCCAGGAGACAAACCTCACCATTCTTGATGCCTTCTGACTGTACTTCTAAGACAGATATGTTTGTTTGTTATTGTTGTTGTTTTTAACAGTTTATGATACTTTCAATAGTCTTCTCTAGCAACATAGTTCCATGCATCAATTTTTCTTCAGTCTTTCTTATTCAATATTCATTTTTCACGTGCATATGAGACAATGGAATGTACCATGCCTTAGGTCAGTTATAATAAGATAATCCTCACCCAAGCTTTTCACCACTTTAAAGAGGTCTTGGAGAGCAGGTTTCCCTAATGTAGTGCTCACTTGATCACTTGCCTGTGCTTTCATGAGCATTGATTGTGGATCCTAATAAGATGAAATCCCTGAGAACTCCAGTCTTTTATCCATATATCATGCTGTTACCTGTTGGTCCAGTTGTGAAGATTTTGGTTTCAATATTGAGTTGCAATCTGTAATGAAGGAAGGCTGCAATCTTTTATTTGTATCAGTAAGACCTTCAAATCTTTTTCACTGTGGACAAGCAAGGTTGCGTCATCTGCACAACAAAGGTTGTTAGTAAGCCTTCCTCTAATCCTGATGCCACATTCTTCTTCATATAACCCAGCTTCTCTGATTATTTTCTCAGCATACAGATTGAATATGTATGCTGAGAGTATACAACACGGGTGCACACCTTTTCTGAATTTAAACCATGCAGTATTCCCTTGTTCAGTTTGAAAAACTGCCTCTTGATCCATGTACAAGTTTCACATGAACACAATTAAGTGTTCTGGAATTTCTGTTACTCTCAAATTTATCCATAGCTTTTTATGATCCACACGGTCAAATGCTTTGGCATCATCAATGAAACACACATAAACATCTTGTCTGTTATTGTTTTCTCTCAGCTAAGATCTTTCTGACATCAGAAATGATATCTCTTATGCTACATCCTCTTTTAAATCCAGAAGAACGTACACAAGGGTACCCAAAGAGCCTGTAATTATTTTTGCACAATTATGTATTTAATTTTTTTTAAGAAACAGCCTTATCACCTTCAAAGAACCATCTATTACATTTTATACATTTGTCAAATATGCTATTCCATTATTGGAAACATTTTATAAACTCATACGTTTGGATAGCTGACAGCACCTCCTTCATTTTTTTCTTCACCTCTTCTATGTTGTCAAATCACTATCCTTTCATGTCCCTGTTTATTCCCAGAAACAAAAAGAAATCCCACAGAACAAGGTCAGGTGAGTAAGGTACAAGGGCAAGAGAGACATGCTGTATTTTTGCCCCAAACTGGTGCACTGGGATGACTGTGCAACTAGGTGCATGGCCATGGTGGCAAAACTAGTCTCCTGTCTGCCACAAATCAGGCCTTTTTTTTTTTTTTTTGGTCTCACACTGTTATGCAATCTTTTTGGAACCTTTAATAGAAAGCTTGATTAACAGTCTGACCTGGTGGAATGAACTCCACATGCACACCCCCATCACATCAAAAAAACAAATGAGCACCATCTTGACTGCACACTATGAGCTTTTGGGGGACAAGCTGACAATGGTGTCTTCCCCTGGCTTGATTCACGTTTGCCTTTGGGGTCTTAAGAATAGCACCATTTCTCATCACCAGCAATGACCTTGGGAAAAAAGTCTGGGTTGTTTCAGAGCTGTTCTTTCAAAGCATATCATGTCTCCACTTGATGCTCCTTTTCCTAGCCAGTCAAAACCTGAGGCACAAATTTCACAGCGACCCTTCTCTTTCCCAAATCTTCCATTAAAATCCACTGAACAGAGCTCCAAGATAGTCCAGATAACTTCCCCACCTCTTCAGTGGTCTGTCGTCAGTCGTTGAGCAAAGTGCACGGATTCTGTCTACATTTTCATCTTAGGGAAGCTGACAGATGTCCAGAATGAGGTTTGTCATCAATCAACATTTCATCCCTTTTGAAATGAGAAAACCACGCGTACACTTGAGTTTTTCCATAGCACTGTCCTTGTAAGCTGTGTCCAACATCACAACAGTTTCTATGCCATTTTTCTCAAGCAGGAAACAAAATTTCACAGCTGCATGCTGTTCTCTTAAATTGGCCATCCCCAAAAAACAAGGTTTGAGTGAAACTGCTTTTATGGAAAAATTCACTGTGACCAGAGAGAACCTTCCCAGGGGACACCACTGGGTGCACTAACTCAGAACAAGTGGCTGGATGCTTGCCTAGTGGGAAAAAATATGTCCTAGGAAAGCTCCGCCCAGAGGAGCTTTTTCCCCATGTTTTGGGGGGATCCCTCACATGTCAACTCCCCGTGAATGCACTGCTGCAACAGTTGTTCGATGATTTGCAGCAAAATTTTACTTGCATGTGATATCAACAATATTGTTCTATAAACTGAGCATTATGTTGGGTCACCTTTCATTGGAATGAATTCAAATATGGATAGCCAAGTAGCCATCCTCTATTTTTTTTTAGCATATTTGAGTGAGTACTTCAATACTTCATCAGCTTGTTGAAACATTTCAATTGATATTCCATGTATTCCTGGAATCTTGTTTTGGGCTAATGCTTTCAGTGCAGCTTGAACTTTTTCCTTTAGCACTTTTGGTTCTTGTATATAGTGAACCTCTTGAAATGGTGGAATGTTGGCAAGTTCTGTTTGTTAAAATAATGTTGTGTTTTTCCCATCTTCATTTCATGATGTCAGGATCACTCACTATTTTGCCCATAGAGCCTTTCAATATTATTTGTGTTAACCACACTCTGGTTACATATTAATACCCAACCATTTGGTGGGAATTACAAAGACATGGGTAGACTAGCCATCTTAAGAAATTTTACTTCACTACAGAACCCCTTTGTTTCCATTTTGCATATACCGTTCTTATTAATTTAATGCATTTAATATCTATCTTCAACAAGCACAGCCAGAATACTTAGAGACAAGAATATTGAGACCTCATGTGAACTACTTGGGCATGTTATCAGAAAGGATCAGTCCCTAGAGAAGGTCAACATTATGTTTGGTAAAATTGATGGCTATTGTAAAACTATCAAATCCCTAATTTGGTAACAGACTGAAACATTGGATTTAAAATTAGCAAACCACGTTTTGGAAGATGGAGAAAGATCTGTATGTGTTCTGTACTGCTGTATAGAGGGCTGCTATGAAGTGACACCAACTGAACCACACCTAGAAACCGCTTTAACATTAATTGTGGATAATAATATCTTCTGCCTAAGAAGCAGTTGTATATACATATCAGTAAATTCTTTTGTGTCATAAGTTATCAGCGTTCAGTGTATAAAAACAATATTCTATCTCACAATTCTACGAGTCAGTTAGTTCTGTGACTTGGATCATCAAATCAGCTCATTACAGGACACACAACTGTTTTACTTTTGTCAGCCAGTAGCTTGGCTGATGATAAGTAGTTCAAGATGACTCAGCTGGAATGGTTCTGCTGCTGAATCAGGCTTCCTTTACATTGTGGCAACGCCTGAATTCCCAAGAACAGTAAGAAATAGTAAGCCCTGATGTGTCAGCACTTTTCAAAATTTAAATTGTGCCACATTAGCCATCCTCACTTTTGATAGGAGAATCTGCATCGTCACATTGTGTGGGTGAGGTTTCAAAAGGGAAAAATATGTCATCAAATTTACAACCTCCTCTAGGGTCATTGTGAGTCAGAATCGACTGGGGGGAACACAATAACACAAATGCTAGCTTATTTTTATTTTTCAAATGTTTTTGAAAGATTTTTATTGAAATATCAAGAAAAGCTCATAAATATCGATAGGTTAGTGAATATTTATTTTATGTTACTGATGATGAAAGCACAAATTCTACTACTACTGATTTTGTCTTTTTTATCTAATTACCTTTGATTTTTATCCTTTATGGCAGAGAACTACATTTTAAAAAGAGCCATTTTAAAGAAGAAACAAACTATTTATTGAATACTGAAATTACAAAATGAAAGTGGAAAGTGACATTGTCTTGTCCTTTATTTCACATTCCAAATGGAGCTGCATGATGTCAGTAGGCAATGCCAAATGTACATAAAATTGCTCCTTTGTAAAATGATAGAGAATAATGAGGAATTTAGCATTAATCCCTGGAAAAATATATTTAGCCCTTCGTGGGACAGATTATTATGGTATCCTCACACATCACTTATAACACATTAAATGTAATAAGTCAATAAATATAATAATTTAAAATAATATGTAAGAAACACTATTTAAAACTACCCATCCTGTTACTTAGTTTTACCTTCTTCATTGTTTTTCAAATTGAACCTATGTTTGGACCCTAGTAAACTATATCTATTGTTTGCTTTTTTCCAATGAGTTAATTACACAGAAATCCATCTTTCACAGGTTTGAGAAAATCATTACACACACTGTTGATTTCTAAGCAGTCACTAACTGGTGTATGGCATAGTTGAATTATTTGGCATGCCCCTTCTATTTATAGTCTTTGTTACTCTCAACAAATGACTGAGTGGGAGCATGTTTATAAAATGTATAATACTCAAACTTAAGGATCGGTCAGTTATCCCAAATATATATATATAAAGTGAGTGACTTCAAAAGCAAGAATATGGACTCACATCCATCAAGAGTCACAAATGTATCTTTTGGACCCCAAGTAACTTCACAAGAGGCAGTGCTTGCAGATGCAGAAGTAGCGGCAGAGACAATGGCAGCAAGCTTCCTGGCCCACAGCAGAGGGAAGTGCCCTGCCTTAGAAGAAGGCTAGTTTGCAGAGTGACGTGCCCTTCGGGCATTCATTGACATTAAAGATTTTTTGTAACACTTGTTAAGCAGGGAAGAGATCAAGAGGATTCCCATGCCTGAGAGGCCTAGGGCAGAGATAGAGGATGAGAAGCCAACATTGCAGACAAAAGAAACCAACCAACAAAAACCTGTCGCCGTAATATTTCTGATCCTGTTGTTTTTGTTGTTAGGTGCCACTGCATTGGTGCCAACACATAGCAGTCGTATGAGCAGCAGAATGAGCACTCCCTGGTCCTGTGCCATCCTGACACTTGTTCCAGTTCCTGATCCATTATTCCAGCTACCATGTCAATCCATCTCATTAACAGCCTTCTTTTTTTTTTTTTTGCTGCTCCTCTACCAAGCAGGATATCTTTCTCCAGGGACTGGTTTCTCCTGACATCATTTCCAAAGTTCATAAGATGAAGTCCCATCATCCTTGTCTCTAAGAAACTTTCTGACTATACTTCTTCCAAGACAGATCCATTTGTCCTTTAATAGTTCATGGTAATTTCAAAGTTCTTTGCAAGCACCACAATTCAAACACAACCTGTTGGCTTACCTTGTAGACCCCATATCCGTGAATATTTTCTGCAGGTTTTCTATGGCCATTACAACTGATTCGGAAGCCCAGAAGATATGCAGAGTACTGTCACAGGGATGATTGGTGGCACACAAGGGTAAGGAAGGTTGTGACTGGAGGCACGTCTGACCTCTGCCTCACAGAAATCAGCCTTGGCTCCATGTGCAGATGTGTTCTACTCCATTCATGTACCTGAAAGCAGTCACCCAGGACCTCCACACAATTTTTTTCAAAGCACTAACAATTTTATAATAATTTTTAAAGATGTTGAGATGATACTAGAGAATTAGTAAAATCTTCTTTATGATTATGTTAGAAAAAAAGCAAAGAATACTTTTTTTGTAGATTGATATCATGTATGGTCAACCCCCCAAATTTGTGGCAACTTGGCCAAGTAATAATTCTAGATGGTTTGGCAGTTATGTAGTGATGTAATCCTCCCCCATAATATGGTATGGTATGATCAGTCAATGAGTTGTTAGGGGATTAGGGTGGATACAACACCGTTACTCATATCACAACTCTGATCCAACATAAAGGAAGTTTTCCTGCAGTGAGACTGACATATCCTTTTACTTCTAAGAAAGAAAAGCATAGAGAAGCAAGCATAGGAAAGGACATGGTTACCAAGAAAGAAGAGCTATAAGTAGAACATGACCTTGTACTTGGGGCCCTTGCACTTGGGGCTCTTGCACTGAGGACCTCCTAGAAGCAGGAGTCTTGACAGATACCCAGGCTGGCCTCACAGATGTTAAAATGAAGTAAGATCCTTTCTCTAGAGACAATGGAGATGAAACCCTAAAGCTGGGGCACTGATTCAGCCTTCTGTTTCTCTAAATATCATCCTCTCTGTGACAGTGTTGGACTTCAAGAGAGATCTTTAAATACTCTCTTTGGATTATGGATGACATACCATTCCTCTTTAATTTGTTGTCCCTGCCATAGTAGACCATATGATTGTCAGATTTAAATTGGCCAATACCAGTCCATTTCAGCCCACTAATATATAGGATGCTCTTTATGTATTCCATTTTATTTTTGATGAATTCCAATTTTCTACGTTCACAGTTCATACATTCCATGTTCTGGTTCTTATTGGATGTTTGCAGCTATTTTCCCATCATTTTGAAGAATGCGACCTTAGCAGAGAAGGTCCTGGAAGCTTTACTCTGTCCACATCATTAAGGTTGACTTTGTTTTGAAAAAAGCCATTCTCTCCAATTTGCTGCATTATTTCCCTCAATTCTTTTTTAATTTTGACTGTTTTTCTTGATGCCTTTGATCCTATACACACACCTCAAATTCCTTATCAGATAGTTTTGTTTTATTTTTTAATCATTTTATTAGGGGCTCATACAACTCTTATCACAATCCATACATACATCAACTGTGTAAAGCACATTTGGATATTCATTGCCCTCATCATTCTCAAAACATTTGCTCTCCACTTAAGCCCCTGGCATCAGCTCCTCATCCTCCCCCCTACTTCCCCATTCCCCCTTCACTCATGAACCCTTGATAATTTATAAATTATTATTTTGTCATATCTTGCCCTGTCCGACGTCTCCCTTCACCCACTTTTCTGTTGTCCATCCCCCAGGGAGGAAGTTACATGTAGATCCTTGTAATCGGTTCCCTCTCTCCAACCCACTCTCCCTCTACCCTCCCAGTATCACCACTCACACCACTGGTCCTGAAGGGATCATCCGCCCTGGATTCCCTGTGTTTCCAGTTCCTATCTGTACCAGTGTACACCCTCTGGTCTAGCCAGACTTGGAAGGTAAAATTCAGATCATGATCGTGGGGGCGGGGAGGAAGCATTTAGGAACTAGAGGAAAGTTGTATTTTTCACCATTGCTACATCGCACCCTGACTGGCCATCTCCCTGAGACCCCTCTGCAATGGGATGCCAGTGGTCTACTAATGGGCTTTGGGTCTCCACTCCGCACTCCCCCCATCATTCACTTTAGTAAGATTTTTTTGTTCTGATGATGCCTGATACCTGATCCCTTCGACATATCATGATCGCATAGGCTGGTATGGTTCTTCCATGTGGGCTTTGTTGCTTCTGAACTTGATGGCCGCTTGTTTACCTTCCTCATGAATGACTTCAACACCTTTATTTGCTCACTTATTTCAGCCATCCCATTCTGTTTCTTCATATAATTTGTATTGTCTGAATTGATAATTCTATAGGACAGAGTAAAATAGCCACTATAGGTTTCCAAGTCTGGAAATCTTTATGGGAACATAAAATCTTATCTCTATCCCAAGATTTGGCTGGTGAATTTGAAGTACAGTCCTTGTGGTTAGTGGTCCACTATGCCCCCAAAATCAGGAAAGACTCAAAAGCAGTGAGTTTAATTTTGAGTTCGACACAATGTGCGTCTGGTTTCCTGAGGCTTCCTCAGCCCCACTATCATGACCCTAGTGCTGCCTTTCATACTGGGCTAGACCAAAGCAGGTGCACAAGTACAGATAAGACATAAGAGCTCAAGACACATGGAATCCAAGAACAGGAATGGGAGTATCGATTCCAGGAGGGCAGAGGGAAGGTGGGGAGAAGAGGGGAAGAAGGTGAAACCGATCGTGAAGATTGACACATAATCTCCGCCCTCTCCAGGGGATGAACAACAGAAACCTCTGGGGAAGGGAGACAGTGGTCGGTGTAAGAAATGAAATTGGTGTAAGATATGAAAATAATTATAATTCAAAATTTGTCAAGGGGCCACGAGGGTGTGTGTATGGGGGAGGGGGAAGCTGACACGAAGGGCTCAATAGAAAATAAATGTCTAGAATATAATGATGGCAACATATGTACAAATGTACTTGATACAATTGATGTATGGATTGTTGCAAGAGCTGTAAGAGCCCTCAATAAGATGTTTTAAAAAATTAAATAAAATAATAAAACCTAAAAATAAAAATTCGAGTTTGGCTACTGTCAAGGCATGGAATCTATATTATATTTATAATATAAATTATTATTTATATAATAATGGCTGTAACAATGAGGTTGGGTATAGAAACAATTGCAAGGATGGTGCAGAACTGTGCATTGTTTTCTATCGTGTATAGGGTCACTATAGGTCCTACTCGATGGCACCCAACAACTGCATCAATGTGAAGCATCTATTACTTCTCATTATTTGCAGCTATCAACTGGGACATGGCATTGACCAAGTTTTAGGATGTAGTGTCTGTCTGGAGAGCAGTTGGGTGGGGGACTTCTTGTTGACACTCTGTGATCTTTGTGTTTAATTGGGGGCTCATACAATTCTTGTTACAATCCATACATACATCCATTGTGTCAAGCACATATGTACATTTGTTGCCCTCATCATTCTCAAAACATTTGCCATCCACTTTAGCCCCTAGTATCAGTTGCTCATTTTCCCCCTGCCTTCCCCCTCCCCCATGAGCTCTTCATAATTCATAACTTATTATAGTTTTGTCATAAATTACACTGTCTGATGTCCCCCCACCCTCCTCTGCTGTCCCTCCCCCAGCGAGGAGGCAATACTTAGATCCTTGTATTCAGTTCCCTCTTTCCACCCCACATTCCCTTCACCATCCAGGCCTCGCCCCTCTCACCACTGGTCCTGAAGGAGTCATCTGTCCTGGATTCCCTGTGTTTCCAGTTGCTGTCTGTACCAATGTACAACTTCTGGTCTAGCCAGGTTTGTAAGGTAGAATTGGCATCATAATAGTGGGGGGAGGAAGCATTTAAGAACAAGAGGAAAGTTATATGTTTCATCGTTGCTGCCCTGCACCCTGACTGGCTGATCTCCTCCCCACAACCCTTCAGCAAAGGGGTGTCCAGTTGCCTACCGATGTGCTTTGAGTCTCCACTCTGCACTCACCCACCTTTACAATGATATATTTTCTTCTTTGATGCTTGATACCTGATCCCTTTGATAGCTCGTGGTCACACATGCTGGTGTGCTTCTTCTTCCATGTGGGCTTTGATGCTTCTGAGCTAGATTGCCACTTGTTTATCTTCAAGCCTTTAAGACCCCAGATGCTATATCTTTTGATAGCCAGGCACCATCAGCTTTCTTCACCACCTTTGCTTATGCACACGTTTGTCTTCAGTGATCGTATCAGGAAGGTGGGCACCCACTGATCTGATTTTTAGTTCTTTGATGTCTGATAACTGGACCCTTCTGCACCTCATGGTCAGACAGTCTGGTGTGCTTCTTCCATGTGGGCTTTGATGCTTCTGAGCTAGATTGCCACTTGTTTATCTTCAAGCCTTTAAGGCTTCAGACGCTATATCTTTTGGTAGCTGGGCACCATCAGCTTTCTTCACCACATTTGCTTATGGTCACATTTTTCTTCAGCAATTGTGTCAGGAAAGTGTGCATCCTGGAATGCTAATTTAATAGAACAACTTGTTCTTGCAATGAGTAAGTGCTTGAGTGGAGGCCCAGTGTACATCTTCTGCCCTAATATTAAACCTATAAATATATGCGCGTAGCTCTGTTTCCCCACACTCTTATATAAATATATTTACATATGTACATTCCAGTCTTAAAACCTCTATAAATACCCTTTGTCCCCTGGTTCTTTCCTCTATTTCCTTTCACTTTCCTCTTGTCCCACTATCATGCTCAGCCTTCATTTGAGTTTCAGTGATTTTTCTCCATTACATTGCCTCTCACACGCTCCTTGCCACTGATTTTGGATCACTTGTTGCTCCCCTGTCCCTGGGTTGGTCAGCACCACCTCCTTACCCCTCTCCTGTGCCCCCCACCACCACCACCACCCACCCCCCTGGAACCGTTGGTCCCATTGTTTTCTCCTCCAGACTGTTCATCCAGTCTATCTTACTTAGATAGATCTGTAGAGATAATAATATGCCTCAAAAACCAAACCATAGCTATATAGGCAATCAGTGGGAACACAGCGATGGCAACAAAAAAAGAAACCAATTACTCATAGAAGAATAAATTTATTAAAAGAAAACATTTTTAGACAGTATGAAAAGCCTGTAAATAGACCAAGGTCTGATTTTTGATCTCTAGGCATGTCCTTCAGTCAGGTCCGATGGGGTACCATGCTCTGGCCCCAGAGTCTGTCCTTTGTACTCCCTCAGGGGCTCTCTGCTCTGCTCCCACGGTTGCTCTGCCGCTCACTTTTAGTGATTTGCCTCAGTGTCTCAGGGTCAGTCTAGGCCAATCCCGACACTGAGACTGCAGCGTTGCTCCCCTTAGAACCCAGGGCCATCAAGGAACTGCATGTCAAAGCCACTGTAGTATACAAACACTCCAGGGGTAAGGTCCAGATAGTATGTCAGGTGCCAGACCAAATTCAGGGACACTCTGTGATCTTATTGCTCTTTGTGCACCATCTACTCTACTAGGTAAGGACCACTGCCTTCAAGTGATGTTTTCCCTTCATTCTTTCTTACTCACTCTGTGGATGTCAGGATCACTGGAGAACTTTCCTGCCTTCTTTTAGTTTCTTTCCTTAGATCTGATTCAGGTAATGCTCAACTTGCTTCACTTCAGGTATGTCTACAGTTTTCTGTCACTTATTGGGAACTTGTGACATCCCCTCTTATTATCATCACTAGGATTTCTCCTGGCTTTGTTTCCAAGATGGCCATGCTCTATGGGGCTGGCTGACGGGGCACTTCTGCTCCCTATCTCTCCCCTTTGCACTTTACTGCCAATTAGATTGATCCTTTCTTAATCTAATTTCTCATGTTCCCTTTTGATGTCCGTGCATCCAAGATTGTTACCTCTGTTTCATTTGGCTTCTCAAATCTTTGCTGGGAAGGGATGTACGTCATGGAGTGCCTGATTCGGCCATGACCTTGGGCTGCCTCTGCTCACAAAGGTTTCTTAATCCAAAACTGTAAGGTTCACCTCACAGTCAGCAATGCCAGTTCTCAGAATAATCACAGTATGAACTTTGAAGCTGGTTCAGATAGGATTTCCTACAATATAACTATAATCATGACACCAAGCACATTTTATTGACCATTTCACCCTTAGAGTGCCTTAGATTTTTTCCAGTGAGCTGCTCATGACAATATTAATATAGTATATGTAATAATACTGTGAAGTGAACAGGTGAGCTAAAACCAATTCCAGTATTAGAGGGGGAGAATGACTCCATGATCAATGAGATGACTCAATCAGGCCATAGAGTTTTGGTCAATGGCAGGGCATTGCCAAAGTTCTAGCCTTTGTCCTGTAATATTTCCAAAATCCAGGGGTTGTGTTTAAATTAAGTCATGTGTGTCATATATATAAGGGTGGATACTAGGAATAGTAATAATAATACCTTTAATTCTAGTGTTTGGCATTTGCTCTGAATAATCTCTTGGACTTACTTATCTTTTAAATATGGTATTGGCGTGGAATATTGAAAGTAGCATTTCCTACAGGAGTGCAGTGCTGTGGTTAGGAATGACTACTAAAATCATAACTCTTCTATGTAGTTGCTGTCTGAGTTTAGACAATCATTTAAGCTTCTTGTGCTTCCATTTTATCATATATAGAGTGGGCATAGTCTTAGTCCAACCTCAAAGGGTTTTATGCAAATCAAAGTAAAAACAAGAACAGTGACTATCATTAATGCTATCTAGTAATCATTGGGTATGTAAATATAAATAAGTAAACTTTATACGCAACTAAAAAGCTACATAGAAAAATCAAACATCAAGATCCCTGAATTTTTCATCACTTTAGTCATTAATAGCATTATTGTAATGTCCAACAAATCTTGACCTATTATGCATATGCCAGGATTTTTTTCTGCTTGCACTTAAATATGCAAACTGGGGGCAATTTATCTGTCAGCTTTTAATTTTTGAGAAGAATTCCTTCACTTTAGCATATAATTTGACAAATCACCTCTCTTGGTAGGGGAAAAAGAGTACCCTGTATTTCATTATTTGAAAATTATGAGTAATGTAGGTAATGCTTCTAATTAGAAATCAGCATTTTAGGAATATAACTTTTCTTTTTTTTTTTTCTTTTTTAACATTTTATTAGGGGCTCATACAACTGTTATCCCAATCCACACACACATCAATTGTGTAAAGCGCATTTGTACATCGTTTCTCAAAACATTTTCTCTCCATTTAAACCCCCGACATTAGGTCCTCATT
>NW_022111373.1:65792843-65796831 GCF_000313985.2 Echinops telfairi
CACACACAGTTCCATGTAATCGGTTTCCTCTTTCCTACCCATTCTCCCTTTACCCTCCCTGTTTATGCTTGGAACAAATAACACATAAATTGACTTTTCCTTAAAAGATTGCAAAATGAGAATTCTGTAGGTGTATAATAAACACCATGCTAGCATTTATGACAGTATATTAATGCTAGGCTCTTAGAGATTTGATAGATCAACAATAAGCTCCTTGTGCATTGGCATAAAGAGAGAATCCAGAATGGAAAAAAAAAACCCTAAAGATTTCCATTTAACAAACTTGCATTGAAATCCCTGGAAAGCTTTTTCTGATCTCCAAAAAGTGATATCCCTTTTCCTGTGACTCTAATGGAAAATATATATCTGCACACACATTGTATATACATATACATATCTGTCTTTATTGCTGTTGTTAGGTGCAGTTAAGTCCCTTCAGACTGAGGCTCATAGTAACCCTATCTACTACAGCACAAAACACTGCCTGGTCCTGTACCATCCTCAGGATCCTGGCTACTCGTGAGCACATTACTGCAGCCACTGGCTCAATTCATCTCATTTAGGGTTTTCTTATTTTTGGTGACCATCTACTCTACCAAGCATGATGTTCTTTTACAGGAACTGGTGTCTGGATAATATGCCCAATATGAGATGAAGGCGTCTAAGGAGCACTCTGGTTGTATTTCTCCCAAGAAGAATTTGTTCTTCTTGCAGTTCATGTTACTCTAAATATTCTATGCTAATATCATAATTCAAATGAATCTGTTCTTCTTTTGTATTCTTTATTCATGGTCCAACTTTTGCATGCATATTAGCAATTGAAAATACCATGGCTTGGATCAGGTGCACCTTATTCCTCAAATGATGTATGCAGCTCATTCCATATATGCAGCTCTTTCAAATTGCTTCATATTTTTAATGTTACTTAGGTATCAATCATATTCACTCCCCAACCCTCACCTAGCATCACATTTTTGTTCCACACCCTCCCACCCTGCTTTTCCATTTTTCTTAATGATATTTAAACTCAGACTGGAAGGAAATAAGATTAGAAGCTCCTGGTATTTTAAGAATTCGTCCATTATGTGGGTCCAAAGGCATAAAGGAGAGTGAACAAATTGCTTTACTATTTTAATAGTGACTGCTAGCTTCAAGATCAGCAGTTTAAAGCCAGACAGGGCTTTCTACTCCTGCAAAGGTTTACAAATCTCAGAAACTCACAGGGACAGTTCTACCCCGTCCTACAAAGGGGTCGTTATGAGTCAGAATCAACTTGTTGGCATCTGTTGGTTTATTTGTTTTGCTCTTTTCAACTTTCACTTTAATAATTTAGAAGATGTGTAATTGTTAGTTGTTATGTAGCAGCCTTTAAAAGGCAGGTAGTAATGTCTTTGCCTTTTGTGGTACTCAGATCATATTAGAATGCTTTTTTTCATTGGTACAGTGTAGTTTAAAAGATCTCAAAAATTGAAATTTTTTTGAAGACATTAACAAAAATTGATCATCAATGTGTATGAATTTAAATGAGATTATCTCATTTATTTAAGAAGCAATTTATGAGAGAGATGATAATTATCTTCAGATATTTCAATGATTGGCCTTTCAAAGAAAGAAGCACAGTATAACTTTGTTTTTCAGAGGGAGCATTAGGAGAAAGATGGATTATGTTCCTTTGTAAGGTTATGAATTCTCCACAGCTGGACAATTGGAAGCAATAACTACATGATTGGTTGTGGATTGGTCTGCGTGACATTTCCATTTGGTTTAAAACTTTAAATTCCATTTTGAAAGTTGCTTATATACTGCTTTAGAAAAAATCTGTTTCCTAGCCTATTTCTTAAAGGTTTTAGAAGACTTGAAAATTAATAGCAAGCACTGACAACATGAAAACAGCCTAAAAGATAAGCAGAGTGGCGCTTGGGCTCTCTCTGAAAAGCGCTGCACCTTTATTCAACTTCATTGTCTCAGAGTTAGACCTGTCCACTTTTATCAGTAAAGTTCTTTAAAGAAGGCCCAATTAGAGGAAAAATTTAGCCTAGGGAGACAAGGTTTTCAGATAGGGAAATTACATTGTCAATGTCATTTGATTAACACCTGAATGTGGACACAGGGACTATTTTCTTTTAGAGAATGTCCTAATGATTCTGAAAAGAAAGCATTTAATTTTAGCTCTTATTTTATTTTAACAGGCCGGGAGGGGGGGGGGCTCTATAGCAGTCATTAACTCACCTCTGAAAAAGTCAGCTACACGTTAGCTGAGTGGAGCTCTCTGTAGGCTCGCGGGGATGTGCTTTATCTCCTTGTAGTTGTGTCCTTGAGATGCGTGCAAGCCATTAAAAAATAATTCCCTCTCACCAAAGAGAAACAGAAAGATCTAGCATGAATAACTACCCTCTTTTCAAGAAGATTTCACCAATTTTGTAAAATTCTTTACACTTTTAAAAAAGTTTTCAAAGGTGGTTTATCAAGCCAAATGTGTGGATTTGTATTTTGGAAACTATAGTTTCAAAGATAATATAATCAAACCAAACATTTTTCCATCAGGTTGATTCTCATTTTTAGTGGAAGGTTAAAAAATTATTTGGGGACTATAGTAAACAAATGATATCTGGAATAATACTTTTTCAAAAGTGATAAAAATGCTGTATTAAATAGTTGTAACTATATGAAATACTTGTGTGTGTGTACACATGCACTTAAAAATGCTTATGCACATGTGTGTTATATGCCAAGATTTATAATAAGGAAACTTCTGTTTTCAAATAGTAATCACATCCTTTTTTTCAACGCTGGCCATGTATGGTGGGCATGCAATTTTATATAACTTATTTCCCAGAAGGTCAGGTTATGCAGTATTCGAGCAAAGCCTCTCTAGAGGGTTGGGGTAATCGGCTAGGAATCAGGTCGGTCTAAGGCTGTACCTGCAGATGTACACAGCTAACATATTTTGTTGTCTCTGTGTCTTGCATTCTTAGACATGGACCATTGAAAGTTTTATTCATCCTTCTTTAATAATAACACTATTAAAAGAATGTATCTTTCTCTGGAAGAAGGAACAAATATAGTGTCTGTGTTAGGCACTGATTGAAAAGCTAGACTCCACCCCTACACTTGCATATATCAAATTAGCATGAAAACCTGTAACTACCACAGTGTCTGATATATTTAAGAGCATATTGTTAAAAAAAGATAAACCCAAATCCACTCCCATGAACTCTATTCTGACTCATAGGAGCCGATGTAGCTTTTCCAAGGCTCTTAATCTTTATGGGAGCAGATCACCTCATTTTCCTCCCACTAAGAAGCCGATGGGTTTGAACCACTAACTTTGTGGTGAGGAATTCAATGCTTCCCTGACGGTGTCACTGGAACTTTGTATTGACGGACTGATACAAAAGATCAGCGAACACCCTGTGTCCGAAACTGGAGATCTGGCATCCGGTTTAGGATTGTGGGTTCCTGTTTCTATAAGTAAAATATTTGGGTGTGTATTAATGCCATGCATTTCTACAGTTATTCAAGTAGAATTTGATTGTTCATTGCATTATTTGTAAGAGAAAAACCCTGGAATCTGACAAAATATCATTTAATAGGGACTTGGTTTAATAAGATATGAGAGAGTACCCCCCCTAAACGATGCTCATTTGGATTTTTTTTTTTTTTAATGTGAGGGGAATAATGAATTTGGAGTTCTTTCCACCAGGTCAGACTGTTAATCAGCTTTCTATTTAGCGGTTCTTAAAATATTGCATAACAGTGTACGACAAAAAAGGCCTGATTTGTGGCAGACTTGGGACTGGTTTTGCCACAAGACAATGCACCTGGCTAACACGGCCATCTCAGTGCACCAATTTTTAGCAAAAAACAGCATGCCTCTCTTGCCCCACACACCTGACTTACCTGACCTCGTTCCAAGCGACTTATTTTTGTTTCAGTGAATGAAGAGGGACATAAAAGGAGAGCAATTTGAAGACAAAAAACAAAACAA
>NW_022111373.1:65797931-65806585 GCF_000313985.2 Echinops telfairi
AGGATACTTACAGACAACTGAAGAGACACATGAAATATTGATTTATAATTTAAGTTGCAGATTGTAACAACTTTCTAAGTAGAAAAATGTGTTCTACTTATGGCCCTAAAGCTCAAATAGTACTACAGATATAGGACAATCCACCTGAGTCCTTCTACTTCTCAGCTTCCCAATATTCTGACTTAGGTTTGCATAATCTGTACTTTTAGAGTTTAAATTTATTCACTTTATGATAAAAATAATGAAATTAAAGCTTCACTAATTCTTTATTATCTTCCCTATTGTACTTAACTTTTAAAATTAGAAAACACAGATGAATAGTTAATTGCTGTTATTGCTACTATAATTCTGATTCGCTTCAAAAATGGTTGGTAAAAATCCATGTAAGTTATAGCACTACTGAATATAGAAAGTGTATCTTGTTTCTATTTTAATGTGTCTATGTCAGTTGATAAGCTATGGTTTAGTACTTTTTAACTTAGATTAAAATTATAGATTTAATTTTACATGAACTGATCATTGGTTATTAGAAAAAAATATTGTTATCTTTTATTATTTTTCCTATCCTTTCTCCCTCTGAAGAAACTCTGGTTTTTATAAGTATAACAATAAATATAATTAACAAAAAGATTTTCTTCATGAAAGTGTAGAATTATAGCATTAATAAAGCAGCCAAATTTTATTAAGTAATATGAAAGATTGTGTTATAAAGTCGTGGCTTTACTTTTGGCTAATACTTATTAGGCACTTACTATGTCCTAAAGAGTCTCATTTGGGGAAGCAGCTGCTAATCCAATGGGTATGAGGCAATTCATTTGGCCCAAGGCATGGTCTTTTCAATAGTTTCACATGCATGTGAAAGTTGGATATTGAATAAGGAAGACCTAAGAAGAATGGATTCATTTGAATGGTGGTGCTGGCAAAGAATATTGAAAATACCGTGGGCTGCCAAAAGGACAAATAGACCTGTTTAGGAAGAAGTACAACCAGAATGCTCCTCCGAGGCAATGATGTCAGGAGCTACCAGTCCATGAAGGACATTATGCTTAGCAAAGTAGAGGGACGTTTGATATCAAGGATATTCTAATATAAAATTTGGTAATTCTTTTGGATCACCTTTTCTTGGAATGGGTAGCAATACAGATCTCTGCAGGCAGATGTATAGGTGGTTCTCTTCCAGTTTTCTTGGCATAGGTGAGCACTTACGGTGTTTCATAAGCTTGTTAAAATATTCAATAGTATTCTGTCAATTCCTGGAGCCTTGTTTTTGTTTATTCTTCCATGAAGATTGGGCTGCCTCCTTCAGTACCTTTGGTTCTTGATCACATGCACCCTCTTGAAGTGGTTGAATCCATTAGCTCCTCTGTGTACAATGGCTCTTTGTACTTTTTATAACTTCTTTTGATGTTTGCTGCAGCATTCAACATTTTGTACACATAATATTTCAATATTGGAACACGAGAGTTAGAATTTTCTTTAGCTCTTTCATTTTCAGTTTTACTAGGCATGTTCTTCCTTTCTGGTTTTATGATTCTAAATCATTCTAATATTTTACTTTGTCTTCTCAAGTTATCCTTTGAAATTTTCTGTTCAATTCTCAGACTTCATCACTTCTTCCCCTTAGCCACTCTATGATTAAGAGCAAGTTGCACACTTTTCCTGATATTAAACTATGCAGTATTCCGTGGTTCTGTTCTTAAAACTGACTCTTGATCTGTGTGCAAGTTTCACATAAGCACAATAAAGTATTCTGGAGTTCTCAGTATACTCCAGGTTATCCATAGTTTTGTTTTTGTTTTTTATGATCCACACAGTCAGATGCCTTTGCATAGTCTATTGAACTCAAGTAAATATCTTTCTGGTATTCTTTGCTTTGAACCATGATCCATCTGACATCGGCACTGATATCCCTTGTTTCAAGTCCTTTTCTGAATCCGGCCTGAAACTCTGGCAGCTCCTGGTCAAAATTACTGCTGCAACAGCTGTTGGATAATCTTTAGCAAACTTTTTACTCGCATGTGATATCACTGATATTGTTCTATCATTTGAGAAACCTGCTGGGTCACTTTCTTTGGAATGAGTGCAAATATGGATCTCTTCCAATCATTGGCCAAGTAGTTGCTTTTCAATTGCCTGGCATAGAAAAGAAAGTGCTTCATCATCTGGTTGAAACATTTTAATTGGTATTCCATCAATTCCTGGAACCTTGTTTTCAGCTGACTCCTTCAGTTCAACTTGAATTTCTTCCTTCAGCTCCATTGGTTCTTGCTCATATGCTACCTCCTGAAAAGGTGACTGTTGACTAGTTCTTTTTGATTCAGTGACTCCGTGTATTCTTTCCATATCCTCTTGATGCTTTCTGCAACATTCAATATTTTTCCCTTAGACTTTTCCAAGATTACATCTCAAGGCTTGAATTACTTCTGGAGTTCTTTCAGTTTTAGACATGCTAAGTGTGTTCCATCTTTTTGATCTTCTAAGTCGTTGTGCATTTCATTATAATATTTTGCCTTGTCTTCTCTAGCTTCCCTTTGAAATGTTCTATTCAGCTCCTTGACTTCATCCTTTCTTCCATTTATTTTAGCTACTCCATGATTAAGAGGAAGTTTCAGAATCTCTTCTATCATCCATTTTGAACCTACCTTTCATTCCTTTTTCATGGTCTTTAGCTTTCTTCAGGAATGATGCTCTTGATGTCTTCCCATAATTCATCAAGCCTTCTGTCATTAGTGCTCAATGCAGCAAATATCTTCTGGAGATGCCCGAGCAATTCAGGTTGGATAAACTCAAGGTCATATTTTGAGTTTTATGGACTTATTTTAATTTTCTTAAGTTTATCTTGAACTTACTTATATGCAATTGAGAGTCTGTTCCCCAGTTAGCATCTGGCCTGGTTAGTTGCTGATATTGAACTTCTCTTCCCACAAGGCTGTCCAGGCTGATTTCTGTGTAATCCGTCCAGAGAAGCCCATTTGCATACTTGACTTTTGTGTTGTTGAAAAAAAGGTATTTGCTATAAACAAGTCATTAGTCTTCCAAAATTCTATCACGAGATTACCACCATTGTTTCTGTCACAGAGTCCATATTTTCCAGATACTATCCCTTCCTATTTGTTTCCAATTTTTACATTCCAATTGCCAGTAATCATCAATGGATCTTTATTGTATGTTTGATCAATTTCAGACTGAAGTCTTTGGTAGAATTCTTCAATATCTTCATTCCTAACTTTTGGGGTTGGTGCATAAATTTGAATAATAGTTGTATTGATTGGATTTCCTTGAAGGCCAGTAGATATAATTCCATTACATACAACATTGTACTTCATGATTGATTTTACAATGTTCTTTCTTTAACAATGAATGCCCCCCTTTTCTCTTGATACCCAGCATAATAAATTTTCCCAATCCAAAGGCCAATACCAGTCCATTTCAGTTCCTCAATGTCTAGGGTCTTCATAAGTTCCATTTCATTTTTGATGACTTCCAGTTTTCCTAAATTTATACTTTACGCATTCCAAGTTCTGATCATTAGCAGGTTTTTGCTGCTTTCTCCTTATCTTGAGTCATGCCCCATAAGCAAATGAAAATCCCAAAGACTCCACTCCCACACGTTTTGCCTGACATACATCACTGGGTTCAACTCCACTCTGAGAAAGCAGCTCCTCCACAATTATATTTCGAGTTCCTTTATCTGAAAGGCCAATGCTCTGGCATTATCTCTAACAATGTTCTGCTTCCATTCATTAGGCCTTCGGTGTCTGGTCAATGTTTCCATGCTATGAAAAGGGTTTTCAGAGGCTCTTCCTTGGAAGTGGGGAGCCAAATCCTTCTCAATTGTCTGTTCTTGGTCTAGAAGTTCCGCTGAAACCTGTTCACTTTTGGTGACCCTGATGACATTTGAAATACCAGTGACATAGCTTCCTTCACCACTGCAACACACAGGCCACCACAGTACGACAAACTGACAGAGAATTGATGGCTTGTTCTTTATAGTTTAGTTTAAAATTCACATTTTCAGAACCCCAACATGCTTGGAATTTTCTCTATTTCTGTGCTTTCTAGTTTTTGCATAAAATTCCTTGTTTAGATGCACATATGATGCAGCACAAGCTTAGCAGTTCTTTGTGTCTAGCTTTCTTATCTGGCCTTTTGGGTGCTTCATCTGTCCCTGGGCTTTCAAGGACTCAGAGGAAACATCCATGTAAATGAATTTGGACATTTATTGTCATGTGAATAGCGAGAGCATTGTAAAATCAATTATGAATGAGGTAGTTAGGTGAAAATTCAGTACTTTATCATTTGCTTTCCCTTTGACCCATGTAAACATTGTTTCTGTTTTTTAATATTTAATGCTTTCTTTAGTCATTTTTTCTATGTTTTGTGTAGTCATCGTTAATGTTTTTATTTTGATTGTTTACTTTCTGTTTGGATTGCATATGGATTTCCACATATGAAGCTCAGATTAGGTAGATCTGCTGAAACAGTAACTGGAGTGATAATCTCCCAGAGGGGAGAGCAGGGGAGGATGTGGGGGAAATGGGGAGCTAATGACAGCATGTGGAAGAAGAAAATGTTCTAAAAATGGAATGTGGTGATGATTGCACAAATAATCTTACTACAATTGGATGATTAAATTGCATGACATGTGAAGTATGTCCCAATGAAAGCATAATAATTAAAGGATTGGAAAAATTTAAGAAAAAAAACCCTTGTCAGAAAGTTCTCTTCTCTATTCCCACATCTAGTTTGTGTGTGTGTGTGTGTGTGTGTGTGTGTGTGTGTGTTTTGAAGTCCAACATATTGTCAGGGATGCTAATTCTTCACCCAGGTATTTACAAATAATAGTGCCCAAATTTCAATTTATTCTTTTTCTCTATAAAAGGATATTAATCAGCATTTTGTCAGGCATTAAAGCATGGAGGAGAGCTTGTTTTTTAAAGTCACCAACACCTGAGCTCAAATTAAAATTGGCTTAGCTGAATTTCTCAGTCACTATCAACATCTGTATCCTCATCTATCAAATTGAACTAATTTTTGTCTCATAGTTTGCTTTGTCAAGTAAATGAGCTTGCACACATAAATCCATAAATGCAAGTTTATTTGTTTTCCTCTCATTTTGGTACCCTGTATTTTTATTCACCAAGACCTACACAAACCGACACTTCTGTAAGCCCCGTTTTACTGAAAAAGGAATTCCTGGAAGCTCTGAAGAGTTTATCTCTTTGAACTGTTTATGATACATTTTGGACATGATAAAGCAGCAAACAGCTTTTGAAATATGTATGTGCTCCACAGCCTGCATTGCCACTGTTTGTGTGCTCTCTTTATCGCTCTGCGAGCCAAGGAGACCAGCCAAGGGAGCGCCAGGAGCACAGACAGGATGTCAGGACAGAGGCCGCTTGTCTCAGCGTGCCCTGTGCCCATGGCCTGGAAGGCCAGTGGGGGCAACGCTCCCTGTTGCACAGTGATACCTTGACTAGCGAATCTGATGGGAACAAAGTGCCCTTATAAGCAGTTCAGCTGTGTAAATTTATATTTTAAAACTGCATGAATCAAATGCAATCATACTGGCTTGTGTCATATATCTCAGCAGTAATATTCTAGGATGCTGCACTTGTGCACAGAGCAAAAAAACCTCCTTCCATGGTACATGCCTATAAATACGAAGATAAATAGGTGGATTACAGGCAAAATTGTGAAACTTTTCAAATGAACTCTTGTGTGCCCTCTCAGAACTGCCAACATTGCTCTCTCCCTCCGTCACAGAATGCAAGGATCTAGGTTATTGCTCGGGGAGTCTTTCCAATTTCAACAATATTCCCTCTTACAGCACAAGTTGAAGTGATTCACGCTAAACTGACTTACATTTAATATGATCTTTTATTGACATTCCTTAGTAATGTCCTACTCCTAGTTTTATGAAAATACCATTTAAAGTTTTTCTGATTCAGTTGGCTTCAAATGGGGCTCACAGGTTGGTATTTTAATATATGTTCAGGATTTTGAACCACCAGTTGGTGTAACATTGAATTTTCATGTTACGGTCTCCTTTTTTATTGTGTCCTGGTTACTCATGTAGGATCTGGAGAATCACCAGGAGTCATTCTTTAAAATTCAGGTTCCTGCATCCTCACTGGAAAAGTATAGAACCTGAAGTCATGTGGTGTGTATGAGTGCGTGTGTCTTTTATTATGAGTGCACATTTTAAAGCATAAGAGAACCCCTGTGAAATAATGCAAAGATGAACAAGCCAAAACTAAACTAAAACATCAATAACAAATTAAAACCTAGAAAAATATCAGTTGAAAACATAACAGAAAATAATAAAAACTACAACAAATTTAAAATGGATTGAAAGGGATAATAAACAATAAGGTACCACAGTTTAACTTAATTACATCTGCATTAGTCCACGTTCCAATGCGCTCTATCTGATGGCCAAGCTACTCAGATCCCTAGTCAATGGCCAGAGAGGATTCACAGGAGGCTTAATCGAAGGAGGAGCCTGCAAATGGATTTTTTTTAAACCCAGGATTTATGGTAATTTTACTTTTTATTTATTTCTTTTTCTCAACAGGTGTATTAGAATGTAATTCACATATCATACTCAATAGTTCAATCATAATATGAAGAGTTGTACAGTCATCCCCACACTCAAATATACAACATTCTCTTCTTTCTTATATTCATTGTTTTTGACTTTTCTTTTTTTTTTTTTATTATTTTTTTTTTAATGTTTTTTTTTGTTTGTTTGTTTTTGACTTTTCAATTCCCTTCAAACTACCCTGCCATTCCCCAAGAAACCATTAATCCAGTTACTATCTCTATAGATTGACCTATCCTGGATTTCATATACACAAAACAAAAGAAAAAAAACTAATACGAATAAAGTGAAACAGAGTAACACCTGAATTAAAGGAAAACAGAAAACATTAACAAGTAGAACATATTTAAAATGCGTCAAAAGAGATGTTAAAATGATAAGGTGCTAAAATTTAACCTACTTGTCTCTGCAGGAGCCCACTTTCCAATACCCTCTGCATGACAACAAGGCTGTTCACATCTCTGGTCGATGATAAGGGGAATGGGGCTTCATCCACGTACATTTCAATTTAACTTTTTCCCCCCTCCAAACTGAAACACCTTCAAAATGTGTCAATAGGACAATCAAATAACATTTTATATTTTAACCTAACTACATCTAGCTTAGTCTACATAAGGTTATTCACATCCCCGTTCTATGGTCAGAGGGAATTTTCTGGAGGCTTAATCCATATGTGGACCCTGCTAATGGATTTGGGGCTTCCACTATCATCTATAGCCTTTTGGAAAACAAGGGCTCACAATTTAAGCTCTGATCCCATTCCCTCCTTCATACTTGGATTTTATTTTCTACAATCCTCAATCACACTGGCTATTGTGCTTCTTCCATGTGGACTACATTGACACCCCACTTAGCTGGTTGCTTGTCTGAAGACAAGCCTTTAAGACCCCAGATGTCATTCTTTCTGATAGGCGTCGTCATATAGTTTTTTCACCACGCTTTGCAATAGCACCCATATTTTCAGTGATCTCTTCATGTGGCCAATCATCAAGCAAGTATTTTGGACTTTTACTGTCATTCATAGCTTTCTGCAAACTGCGTGCCTAGATTTTAAACTCAAATACCATGTTCCCCTCTTGGTTTTACCATTTACATTCCTTGGACCATATAAACTAATGTGTGTCTTCTGTGGACTTAACCCTGACCTTACTTAAATGGCTCTTGTTTTTTTGAGCAGGGACCCATCTGATTCCTTCATCATAATTTGCTATAGCACTTCAGTGATCACTTCATGACAGCAGATATTGAGTATGACCATGTCATAAGAACTAATTGTTCTTTAATTAGGCCTATGATTAAGTATGATCTCAAAATCCATTCACGTACCGATGATTTATATATGCCCCTAGACTACTTTAGAGCCATCCTTATCCTTTTATTGGGAAACATTACAAGCCATCCCCACGGGACATATGGTAATTCTATTGGTAGTATCATCAATATTTCCAATTTTAAGAGTTTCACACACTGTTGAGAAAAGGAAAGTATACATGTATAGGACACGTTTTTTGGACCAAAATTACGTGGATTGTTAGCTTGTACAGATAAAATTCTCAAGTAATTGGGCATTATTCATGCAAACAATGAGCATTTGAGATTAGGCAAACTTTCGATCACACTCATTCACAAAGATTTTTGAAGTCTCCCTAAATTCCAACATCTAATAATAAACTGATATTCATATTTTAATGCCACCTTAACAGATACTGTATTTCAAAATGAGAATAATTATATGCAGAAGTACATATGTAAGCCAGTTATATTAGTATTTCTCAAATAAATTTTGGAAATTCTGTTAAAATGTTTTTCTGAATCTATGTATTGGATTTCTGCATAAATTAATTCTTTGTAGTATAACCTGGAACCGAGCTACCTTGTGATAAACCATACCTGATAGACGAAGACTTACCATAAAAAGCAAATAGATGATGAAAATCGAAAATATATGCTAGTCTCTAGGGAATTTAATTAAATATCTCTAAAAATTTAATTTTTTTATGGGCAGCAGAGGGGTGGGTGAAGGGAGACGCCAGGCAGTGTAAGATAATAT
>NW_022111373.1:65806812-65833030 GCF_000313985.2 Echinops telfairi
TTGCATATAAATTTTATGTTTACACTAGACTGCAGTCTTTTACCAATGTAGTAGCATTATGGGAACATTTTGAAATATTATGGGAATTATCAAAATGCTGTACAGACCTGAAGCAGCACCAGCTTTGGGAGCAATGGCCCCACAGACTTGCTTTACGCAGGATGGCCACAGCTCCACGTAACACAGAAGGGGCCAGCTGTGAGGTGCAGCAAGGTGAAGTCCAGTTTAAAAAAAAAAAAGATGTATGCCTTTACAAAAGTTAAAAGGCAAGGATTTATAGTTATGGTTTGGAATTTTTATCTTATGCTTAACCCCAATCTCTCTCTCTTTCTCTCTCCGTTCCCATCCCCTCCCTCCCTCCCCCACACTTCCTCACAGCATCAGATGAAGCGCCAACGTCAGCAGGTAAAGTTATGCCTTGAAGATTATTTCACTTTAATGAAACGCCCTTAAGGAGGGAGCGCTATTAAGTTTTCAAAGTGTATTTAGCAGATCTTAGCCAGAAAATTGGTGCAATTTTATTTGAATCCCTAAATTACCGTGTAAATGCCAAGTGCTAATGAAGGTTTTTGTATTGATTTGGAGAGGGGATACAAAATAAGTCATACCTGCATTGCTAAACATGGAAATGTTCCTACTTACTGAAGAGGGAGCATCCATTTGATAACTGCTTCCGTTCGCTGGAAGGTCCGTTGAAGCGCCTTAGCCTAAGGAGCCTGTTTTGTAGCACCTGAGCCTGATGATAGTTTCACTGAGCACCAGCTTCTCTAACTACTCAAGTCTTGTTTTCTTTCATCTGAGTTGAATATTATGTTCATGTATTTAAGCCTCTGATTTCATTGAGTATAATAAAGACTACATTTAATTAAATTCCTGTAATAATACCATGAGCGATACAAGAAAGTCCATCAAACTCGTGCATAATAAAAAGCTTGTGGAAAATCCCATTATATTTTAATTTCATTTTCACATGAACTTTTTAAATTCTCCGTAAATTCCTACATCCTATTATACACTGTTATTCACATTTTAATGCCACCTTAACAGACACTGTATTCCAAAATGAGAACAATTACCTGAAGAAGTATATATAAGCCAGTTGTATTGGTATTGCTCAAATAATTTTGGGAAATTCTCTTGTTCTTTTGAATTTACTTATTGGACTGCTGCATAAAGTATTTCTTTGTAGTATTACAGATAACTGTGCTACCCAGTGAATCAAACTTTATCTGAGAAATAAGCCCCTCAAACCAAATATTTGTTAGTATTAAGAATGTGTGTGCCAATGTGTTGGCACAGATGCCCATGATTTTGTGAATGAGTGTTTCTATGGATATGAATCATAGATACATTTGCAATATTGACACTAGCAGCCCTTATTTGACTATGTTATCTCCGTCATTTAGAAAATGTTGTAAACTTTGAGATTTGCTAGCCAGATAATGCATAAAAATTGGTTAGACAGATAGTCCTAGACAGATAACCCTAGCAGCAGCTAACAGCTAGATTCTACTGGGGGTAGGGAGTGGGGACCGACTGTGAAGGCGTATGTACAATATGCCCAAGGATGCATATATGTAAGTAACAGACCAAGAACGAAAGCCGAGTTTCCCTAGCAAAAGACTTATGGTTGCTCTCTTATAGCATACTCTGTGTTCTTATTTACTTACAGTGAAAGAATTTGGATTTCTTTCCATTGTTAAAGTCATAGGAGACTGATTCAAGTTATAGCTAATTTATAATCTCATATTTAATAGCCTTTGCATGATTTTATATATTATTTTAAATTACAGTATCTGATTGCTGTAGTACTTATTGACCTAGTAGACCTTTCTGAAAAGAATAACATGGTATATGAAAATACCCCCAAATGCTGCAACAACAACAAGAAAATCCCAAACAAACAAAACCCCTCAGTACCATTGAGTTCATGCAGATTCCGTGACCCTAGGGAACTGGGTAGAACTTCCCCTGTGGGTTTTTGAGACTGTAAATCTTGTTGTGAGTAGAAAGCCTCATCTTTCTCCCACCGAGCTACTGGTGGCTTTGAACTGATAACCTTTTGGGTAGCAGCCCAATGTATAACTAGTTATGCCAGCAGAGCTCCTTTAAATATATCTGAAAAGGCTAGATAAAACTGCCATGCTGAGACAGAACCCTATATTGTATATTTGCTTCCCGCCCCCCTCCCCATATTCTTCCTTAACTCAGGTTCTCCATCGCAGTAGCTCAAGCAAAAACTTTTAATGTAAAGTTTGAACTTATATTCCATAATTTGATCTGACCATATCCTATTAACTCCATCTGAAATGTATTTTCATGAGTTAACCTCTTCTTTTGTCCTCCCAATCATTTTACTGAGGGCTTGTACAGCTCTTATTGCAGTGCATACAAAGACCCATTGTGTCAAGCACACTTGTACATATGTTGCCATCAGCCTGTTCAAAACATTTTTTTTCTACTTGAGTCCTTGATATCAGCTCCTCATTTTTTCCCTGCCCCCACCCTCCTCCCTCATGAACCCTTGATAATTTATAAGTTATTATTATCATTTTTCATGTCTACACTGACTGGTGTCTCTCTTTCTGTTGTCCGTCCCCCTGGGAGGGTGTTATATGTAGATAATCATGATTGGTTCCTCTTTTCTCCCCCCACTTCCCATTCCCCTCCTGGTATCACTACTTACATTATTGGTCCTGAGGGGTTTATCTGTCCTGGATTCCCTGTGTTTCCAGCTCTTATCTGTACCAGTGCACATACTCTGGTCTAGCCAGATTTGTCAGGTAGAATTGGGGTCATGATAGTGGAGGGAGGAAGCATTAAAGAACTAGAGGAAAGTTTTATGTTTCATTGGTCCTATACTGCACCCTGATTGGCTCATCTCTTCCTTGTGACCCTTCTGAAAGCGGTTGTCCAGTTGTCTACAGATGGGCTTTGTGCCTCCACGCTGCCCTCCCCCTAATTCACATTGATATGATTTATTTTGTTTTCTTTTGGGTCTGATACCTGATCCCATTGACACCTCATGATCACGCAGGCAGGTATGCTTCTTCCATGTGGGCTTTGTTGCTTCTGAGCTAGATGGCTGCTTGCTTATCTTCAAGCCTTTAAGACCCCAGATGCTATATCTTTTGATAGCCCGGCACCATGGAGCTAACCTCTTCTTATCACCTCTGCCTCCTTCCTAGTCCATGGCACCATTTTATCACACCTGTGTTATTATTGTAATAGGTTGGTTTGCTGTTACCCTTACCCACTCTGTAGCCCATTTTCAACAGAACAGTCACAGTGATTGATTCTTTAACAATACTAGTTAGTTCCTGCTATTCTTACACTCCGGAGTCTTCGAGTACCTCTGCTTTAACCCTTCAATGATGGGAGCATTGGTGGTTCCATTGTAGTAATCTTGTTTTCCATGCAGGAGAGTTAGCTTTAATTCTTGGCCAGTGCACCCCTAGCTCAGCCACCATATATTTGTTGGTGGAGATGTGTGTGTAGCTATGATGCTGACCAGGTATTAGTGGGCCTTCCAGAATATTCAAGAAACCCTGTGATGGTCTACTTCTGAAAATCAGGTAATGCACATCTTGTGCATCCTAACAGTCCCATCCTGTTGTGCATAAAGTTGCCTTGATGTGGAGGGCCTACTCCATTACTGCTAATCATAGCAACAACGAACCAGCAATGGCACTCATCTAGCTCCGGCATGTTTAGGCCAGCAACTTCTCCAACCCTCTCTGACATTATTCCCTACGACTCCTACCTCTCCTTCATTTTCTATAAACAAAAATCAAACACACACCCCTGGTCATGTTCCAGTGTTAGCCAGGGCTTTGGACTCACAGACCTGCTGTGACATTTCTAGCAGGAATCTGGGTGAGTATTCCCTCAATGCCTTCACATTTTGGATGAAAAGATGTCATCCCGTAGCATCCTTCTCCATTCCTTCTATTAGAAAGCGTGCAGTGTTTATCTTGCCACGACCTGGGCTCTGCTTTATTTTGTTTTAGCAGTCTGCTTTTTAACTTATTTATGATTATTATCTCTGCCTGCAATAAAACATATGCATTGTTTGTCCCAGCTAAATATAAAAGACTCCTGTAGTACAATAGTTATAAGGTTAACAATTTGAACCCATCAGTGGCTGTGTGGCAGAAAGACCTGATGCTCTGTTCCTATCAACAAAAACCCTGTTGCTTCTGCTCTTGTGCCTGCCAATTGTAAGGGGCCTAAGATAAGCAAGACTGGATATAAACCCTTCAAAGCTGGGATTTCAGGAGTGGGGGAAGTGTCTATTTTATATATAATTGATTCTCTAGCTGCTAGAACAAGTGCCTGGTACTTGGTAGGTGCCTCATAAATTCATTATAGGATTGAAATCACGAATAAATTAAGCCATATTGATTTTCTGATGGTTTTAAGACATTGCTGGTTCAAAAGCATACACAATTCTTCCGGGTAAGATGATATGAAGAAAGGGTGATGATAGATATATTTCCCAATTTAAGTAATAAATAAATAAAGGAGTAACTATGAACCTAATAAGAATTGTAAAGATGCTTTAAATTCTTATGGAGTTGGCAGAGGAAAGAGACTTGTGATATTTTACTTTTGTTGCAGTAGACCAGAGTACTTTTGTTTAGTGAGTCTTCCCATAGGATGTCCTCACAATGTCAGTAATTTAGCAGCCATTGTTGGTAATTACTGAAAGGAAACCACCACAGTGGTTTCAAGAACCTCAGACATTACCTCAAACATCATCTACTGATGGGTATTGGTGGGTACATTGTGGAAAGGCAGGGCAGGGCCATGCACTGCATGCATTAGTGGGCCAAGCCTGCAATTCCTCTTGGCTTTATGCACTTGGAGTGCAAGAGTAATACATTCTTCATTACAATAACATCCTCATTAAGGAGGAGATCCTCAATGAGATGGATTGACACTGGAGTAAAAACACAGCAAGGATTGGGAAGATGTCACAGAAGCTGGTGATATTTCTTGCAGTTTAGACATAAGGGCATCAGAATTGGAGCCCATAGGACAGCAAACAACAAAGATAGATGATTCATTGCTCGTACAAGTAATTCTCTTTTCACAGTTAAATGGATGATAAATTTGTTTAAGTCCTTGACTGATGTATTTCAAAATCTAAAATGAAATGTGCTTAGAATATATGTGTATGTCTTCATGTATTTGTGGATCATAAATTAATTTTTTTTTCTGAATCAGATTCTTTAGTGCTAGAATGCTTTGAAATTTAGAGACATATTCCTTACCTACTTCATTTTTTTCTGCTTCTGTAGGTAGAAATCTAAATGAAAAAGAAACATTTTTTAAATGCAATTTAAATGTTTTAGCATTTCTTTTGTAAAAAACTTCATAGAGGTTCATGAAAAAATAATGAACAATCCAGTTTAAGTAAATAGGAAAAAATAATTTTAAACGCTACATATAGCCACTGTTGGTTGTATCGAAGCTTCACATGTTCTAAAGAGCATGATGATATCTGTAGAAGACCACAATG
Organism: Echinops telfairi; assembly: GCF_000313985.2. Taxonomy (NCBI): domain Eukaryota; kingdom Metazoa; phylum Chordata; class Mammalia; order Afrosoricida; family Tenrecidae; genus Echinops; species Echinops telfairi. The sequence goes on from NW_022111373.1 coordinate 65,812,337, forward strand.
TTCTTTATTTCAACCCATGATTTCATATTTAAAACTACAGTGAACGAAAATGTGATATTACTAGGTTACCACCAGAAACAAAGCTAAAATAAGAATAATTAGAAAAGGGCTAGTGATTTTTAGCTTTCTCTTTCATCAAGAAATTACCCAAAATTCTAATCCATGCCAACCTGATACTTTTCCACCAGAATGCTCTGCATGTTGCCCGATTTTATATTTCTGAGGATTTACGGAGCAATAGAGGTTATCATATTTTTAAAAGTACCTTGCATTTCAGAATAATTTTACTCTAATGCTTCCTGGTTCTTGAGTGTATGAAGGCAGCAGTTGAGAAATTAAACTGTTGATTTATTGGAAACAAAAACTATGCTGAAAACGAGGAAGTCGTACCCCCTCCCCGCCAAACCAAAAACCTTACCTCACCGACATCTAGTCAGTGCTGATTCATAGTGACCCCTGTGGGCTTCTGCAACAGTAACTGTTGAGGGGAGTAGAAAGCCCAGCCTTGCTCCCATGGAGCTGCTGGATTTGTACTTCCAACCATGCGAATCACAGCCCACTGTGTAACCACTAGGCCACCAGGACGCCCTCCACACACAGGTACCCCTTCAACTTTCTTTCCTTCAACTCCATGAAACTGTGCTTGATTTTGAGGGCCCAGTCATACATATTCTAAGTCATACATGCTTTGCTCTTTCTCATTTCCAAACTTTAATTTGTGTTTGCCTGTCGTATTTCTGTATGAAATCACTCCACAGAGGTTTTTTTTATCCTAAATCAACTTAATCTAGAGCATGCACCTCTTTCTTTTGTATCACTAGAATCTACCCTTTCTTTCACTCCTTTTGATGTTAATATATCACCTGTCCACTCTAATCCATATTGACATTTCTTTTTCCAAAGTGCAATGTGCATGTAAGTTAGGAATGTTTTTCCTGGCAGGTCGCAGAAAATACCATGCCTGGGGAAGGGATCAGCTATCCATGAGCTCACAAGGTCTCTACTACTACTGTCTTCTAACTCCTCGTTCAGTTAGTGCAAATGAAAGGGTGGGTAGGCATTGGGAAGGCACCAGTTCCTATCCCTGGAAGGTTTGGGATTAACTACAGCTTTATTTCCTTGGGTCTGTTTCTTTTTTTGAAAGAAGAGTGGACTGAGGAGAGTAACTGTGACTCCTTCCTCTATTGAATCCCCAGCAATTCTGAAGACATAATCAGGGAACAATATGATTGAGTGATTGATCACCAAACCAAAGCAAACCTAACCAAACCCATTGCCTTCAAGTGGATTCTGCCTCATAGTGACCCTTCAGAACAAAGAGTAATTGCCCCTGTGGGTTTCTGAGACTTTAAATCTTTATGGGAGAAGACACTGTCACCTTTCTCCCAATAAATGACTGGTGGGTCTCTTGCTTTCTGATGGTCACACCAGGGTGCAAGCTGCCTTAGCCAGTTCCCTGCTGGCAAGGCTCACTTTCTGCAAGACATTCCTGAGGAGAAGCCACATGAACCTACCCCGATGCAGCCCTGGGTGCTGGAGCAGCTGTGTGGAGACCCCTGCCAGCACTGAGATGCTTACACACTCACTGATTTCCTCCTGCAGTAGGCATCATTGCGTCTGTTTTGTGAGATGGAGGCGGACTTTGTGGATTGGTGTTGGACATATGGGTCAATGGGTTAATGTTGGACTTGGGGGCTTGGGCAGCACTGGGTTGGGATGTTTTCTTGATGTGTACTTAACCTTTATATAAAACTCTCTCTTATACATGAGTTTCTGTGGATTTGTTTCTCTAAAGATCCCAGGCTAGCCCAGTAAGTAAATATGTGCTTGATCCAGAAGAATAAGTGTAATACTTATTCTTGAGTTTTTTATTGCATACATTACTTGACTAAATGCTATGTTTAAAATATAATAATGAAATACAAATGCATTTTTTACAAGTATAATGCCAGTAGATATTTTTAGAGCTCAAACAACACAATCCAATAAAGATGATGCTGGCCTTGGTTTCTCTGAAATCTTGCTTGTTCTAAGAAATGGGTTCTGGCTTTATAAAAATGAGATAGTAACTATTATAATGTAAATATTATTTTAGCTGTAGACATTCTTTAAAGAGCATTTGAAAATAGAAGCTGATCAGTTAAGCCACATTTTAAGCACTTCCTACTGCAGCTCCTTTTCATTTTAAAGAAGGTAAAGTGATACAGATTTCTTCCAAAATAGTTTAGCAGAATTTCACTTTTGTGTGATGCTATACATGCTTTCAAATTTTCATCCTGGATTCATTAATTTGTAAAACATAAAAAAGAAAAACAGAAGTTCTGATTTGGGGAAGCTAAAATATATTTATTTAATCCCATTTGCTTACCAAGAGGGATAGGGGTCTGAAGTTAATCTTCATCTTTTTGTCCTCACAATTATTCAATCAATGGCAGAGACTGTCATCTCCTTGTGGTTTATCTTTTTTTAGGCATAAAAAAAAAGTATTTATTTGAGTGGATTAGAATAATCCCCAATTCAAATTCATGTTGGAAGCAAGACTTTGCCTTATTATCATGACTACACCCAATCCCACACCCACTGCCTTTGAGTTCCTTGTGACTCATAGTGACACTGTGGAGTGCTTCTGCTCCTGTCCAGCAGACAGTGCAAAGACCTTTCTGAGGTGGAGCTGCTCATGACCTTGTGGCTAGCAGTCCAATGTCTCATCCGCGTTGCTGCCTTGGTTTCTTTGATATAGGAAAATGTAATCTATTGTTATTTTACATTTTGTTTGTTAATTTTAGCATGCAGATTTTATAAAGCTACTTTTTTTCCTTTCTTTCATTTTTTTTTCACACTGTGAGCATTTCCCTGGGAGGAGATATAGCACCATGAAAGATGCATTAGGATGTGCTTAGACACAGGTCTTCGTTCTTTCCAGGTGCAGGTAACAATAGCCAGATGTCTCACTGTGATGTGGAAGAGGCCCCTGGGAAATCATCGTGTGGAGTACCTTGAGGGATAGAGCAGAAAATACCAGTAGATTGCTGTGAAAAATGTGTCAAGAAAACATTTTAACGGAATTTCTTCCACTTTATTTACCAGTGAACAGGACACTCAATAAATAGTTGTTATTCTACTGCTGAGTGTTACAGCACTGCCAGCTTCTCTAGCTTGTGATTGATAGAAGTTGAGAACAGCCTGACTATTCACCATCTGTCATTAAAGAGCCAGGTCCTTCCAGTGGACACAGCTTCTTTATGAAATTTAAAATATTAGGGCTAACACACCATTTCACATTCCCCCTGTGAAAGGGATACAGTCTTTTAAAATGACAAATTGAACCTTGTTTTTATTGCTCTTAGGCAGATTACTGTTTGTTCTTACTTTGTTTACTCTTTTAAATTTTCAAGCCTATTTTGTGAATGGGGTTGCTATTTAAAATCCTTCCTAGCTGGGGGAAAAAAGTGAAACGCAGATAAGTACACACTCAGATAACTACTTAGACAGTTAGCATTTCTTATTGCCAAGGCTACTATAGGAAGCATGGTAGTTTAAAGTGATGTAAAAATTAATTTCTCTTTTAGGACATGTAGGTATTTATTGAAAGTTGACCTTGGGCCAATTAAGCTATGCTTATAAATGGATACAATAGAAAAGAGAAACATTTAAGTGCTATATTGAGACTGTTAATATGATGCTTCCAAGAAGAACAGAAGACTCTCTGAAGGACACTGGCTTAACGGTATTAAGGGCCCTGCTGAATTTCCATGTTAATTGGAACACAAACACAAAAGGAAAGAACAGATTGTGTGTAGACTTAGAGATGGGAAGTGATTGGATGATGGCTTACGCTGAATGGTCAGATTTTAAAATATAATTGAAAAAAAATGAAATCTTTGATTAAATAAAGAATAAAATGAACATGAAACTTGATCCCAAAACTATTTGATTACCAAGCTTCAGTGTTGTATTTTCCTACATTTGGATGAAAAGGAAGTGATTTCTGTCCCAATAATAAATGAGGTAGAAAATATTCAAGATCTCTTCATTATAATTCTATTGAATTCTGCATTGTTAGTTAAAAGGGATTTAAAACTAGCTGTGGATATTTCTCTAAGAAATATATAAAAGTGAATTTAGCTAACAAGGCTATAAAATGTGTAGGTTTGCTTCGAAAATGACTAACTCTCTAATGATGTCTTTTAAATACTTTTCATATTGCTCGTTATGAGGTTTATTCAATGGCATCCAATAGATGCTGTGAACATTTCCCCCGAAGGTATTGTCTGATGTTTTGCTTCCACTAGTTATTTTGGTATCAAAGTCATGAAAGAACAGAGTGTGTCAGTAGAACAAATAGGTAAATCAAAGCTATTTTTAAAGTACAACATTCAGTGCCTATAAGAATTATTGGTCATATCCAGGGAATTTAAAATGCTAAACAAAAAACAATAATAGCATTCCAAATATTTACCTTCCTTACTTAGATGGGTGCTTATTCCTGAGATTTTTAATGTGAGAACTGCTTTTTTTTTTCTCTTCAAGTACAGAGTACTTCAGTTTTGTATTGTAGCTGTGTGTGTGTGTGTGTGTGTGTGTGTGTGTGTGTTGGGGATGTGTGTATGTGTGTGTTTCTTTCTTGGAGAAATGCTCACTTTTTAATGAGTATTATCCTGGTAAAAAAAACCTAGAAATGTGATGAGCCTCTGACCTTAAGTTCTTAGCTGCCACTACTGAGAGTATAACACTTCAGTTACGTTATAGATTTTACAACAGCCACTCACCTATGTGAACTTTCAATTAAATTATTGAAGCGCATTCCAACTCAGGCTTTCCCTGAAGATCACTTTGAATAGTCATCCGATTCAGAGGTCCCCGTGCGTCTCATTAAGCATTGCGATCCCCCAAGACCACGTGCTGAAGGCTCACCGAAGTCAGTCCTGAGGTTCAGGTTTCTTTGGAGAGCTCTTTGTGGAATGAATTTACCTGTCTAACTTAGGCCTTTTAAGGCATTTCTTCAACAACTGTGGAGTCATCTTTCGTATAGGATTTTTTTTTAACTGGAGAGATAAAAATGTTTCCTTGTGATAATATTTACTTAATTCCCTGGATTTTCATTTGGGCGAACACTGAACACTGTCAAATAGCTCCACGAAATGTTTGCTTATATTCAGTGTTCTGAACGGGTGCTGCTGAGCCTTAGGTGGGTCATAGAGACCTCATGCACATCAGAGGGAGACACTATTTCTTTCTGGACCATCGAGCTATTCCTGAGCCCATTGTTAGAGCAACCACATCCATCCTTTCCGTTAAAAAAAATCCTCTTTTTCTATGATCTCTGTTTGTGCAAGTATGATCTCCCTCTCTAGGACAGGGCCCTCCTGAGAAAATGTCTGAAGTAAGTGAAATAATGCCTTTCTACCCTCCTTCTAAAGAACATTCCTGCTGTACTTCTCCCAAAAGAGTTTGGTTAATGTTTCTGGAAGTTAGTGGTATATTCAATATTCTTCTCCTATACCACAATTCAAATGTATCTGCTCTTCTTCAGGGTTTCTTATTCATAGCCTTGAATGTCCTCTTCTCTGTAATCACTCCCAGAACTCTCCTTTTCCTTCTATGGAACAAATCTGAATAGATCAATCTGTCTGTGCTACAATTTTTCTCATCTGGCAAATATAGAAACTATAATTGTTCCTAGAGATGATAAATGTTAAATATGCTTATGTGGGCTTTCCCCACCTCTTCTTTCTTCTCTGGAACACTGGTTTCCATGCTGAATTTTGAGCTTCCATTTTCAGACATCATTGAGATATGTTTAATGTGCAGTATAAAAAGATGAATACTCTTAAAATTTTCCTTCTGCCCTAATGGATTGACTCTCTCTCTGCACAGTGACCAAAGTAGTGAGATGCAAACTTGGCTAATGATTCATTGTTCTTATAACTTCTGTTAGAAATTACATGTTTTACCTTTTCTCACATTATTGGCCAAAGAAACTAGCACAAATATTACAAACGTGGAAATGATCGGGGCTGTCCAGTCCTGCCATGTGCCTATGGGGACTGTCATGTTTGTGAACCATCACAGTAACTATAATCTGACAATTCCCTGGACTTCCAAACTAGTGTCCTTGCCTAGGTTGACCTTCACTGTCTTTAAGTTCTTTACAGCAACTTTCCGTCACGATTGTATAATTGAAAGATTAAAAACAGAAATCTATCTACTTCTTTCCGTATCCAACACTCTATGTACTCTACTTTATTTGGTGTACATAAACTATGCTTCATCCTATTACAGTTGATAGAATCCTCTGTAGATGTCAGCAAATAATGGTATTGTTTTAATCTAATTTAAACTTTAAATGGAAGCATTCTATTCTCTTTTATAGTGATGACCTATAGTCTTATTAGCATTCCTCATTCATGGATATTTGAGTTATTTAAAATGTTCCATTCTTAGTTTATGTTCCCATTGTAGACAAAGTATTGAAGTAGTGTTGAAATAAGGACTGATGCATAATCTTACATTGTTAAATCACCCTTGCACAAATCAGAGATTTCCCCCAATATCAAGTAAAGTCTTTGAAAGCTGGAACTTGTGTAAGGCAGAACACGGTCAACAAAAGACAACTCCAAGGTTTTCCACAAAAGTGAGTGATAGAACAGTGGTAAGACTGCACCATATCAATGGCAAAAAACACATGGGAGCCAGGAAAGCCAGACAATCTTGTCAAGTGCTGGCTCTAACAGGTTGTCCCTGTACTGATTTTAATGATTTACACAATCAAGAGCAAAAGTATAACAGGGAAAGTTTGGAGCATTGAGGACAACTTCCAAGAACATTCTTGCCTACATTATTTACATATTTTCTGACCCAAAAGAATAGATGGAGTCCCCCAGCATGGTGACATGGATTACCATGCATACAGAGAACATTTAGGTTGTAATCTCTCTTCACATAATTGTATAATTGATAGTATATTTTCCATGGAGCTGTTCCTTGAATATCCAGAGACTATAGTTTTGTTTTGTTCATTCATTTTTACCAAACTAGAAATATCCTATGAAAAATATGCGTAGGTGCATTACCTTTTTTTAAAAAAAGTCATTCTACTGGGGGCTCATCCAACTCTAGGTGCATTATCTTAATAGCAAATACTTGCCTGCAAGCTTATTTATCAGCATATTTGTAAGAAACCGAGTGACTGGCCTCCTTTCTTTCCCTTGGAGCAGCTCCCAGTCACAGGAAGAACTGCTTCATGAGCCAGCTGCTTAACTGCTTTCTCCACCAGGCCCAAGGGCCATATCTGAGGGAATGAGAATGTGGAGCTCATATGATTTCTTTAAGAAATAAAGAACAAGAAATTTTATTTTATCATTATCTAAACAATACATTATATTAAAATATTATAGAATATTCAATTCTATGCTGCCTCATGCATGAATAGCATCAGCTTAATTGTATTAGTATAAAACTAAGTATACTATATGCATACAATTATTTGAACTTGATATAATTTTTTTAGGCTTTCATGTGAAGATAGAGTATAGCAGACATTTTTGAAACCTTCGCATATAATCACCCCTCATGATGTGATCTGATGTGCCCTGCCCACACTTGTCAGGGTTTAGGGTGGGATGTAAGAGCCTTAATCATTTCACATTCCTGACCATATGTAGGAGAGTTTCCCTGTCATGTGTCTTATAGCACTGCTTATCCTACAAGGGATAAAAGAAGGGAGACCTGTGCAGAAAAGGAAGTACCTGACTACCACCAAGAGAGAAGGCCTGACAGCCGTGTGTGTTCTTTGTCCCTGAAGCCCCTGCACGGAGACTCTCCTATAGACCAAGGGGGGTAATGATGCTGAGGAATGCTTGGCGCACAGATATTGAAACGATACAAAAACCATCTTCCAGAGACCACTGAGAATTAAGAGACTTCCACTAGAGCTGACACATGCCTTCTAACTGTGTGAGCGAAATTGTGTGTGTGTGTGTGTGTGTGTGTGTGTGAACCATGTTGACTTTTGGTCTTTAAGTTGTCTTAGCACTTTGGTACCAGAAGCGTCCTGCCGCTCTCACATACACCTAACATGGGGAAGCATTTTTGAAAATGGTTAATAGGTATCGGCTGGAAGATTTTGAAGATGCATAGTAATAAAAGTAAAAAATTTGCTTGAAGAAACTGTTGGTGGAACTAAGGATATAAAAGACAATTCTGGTGAGCGTTCTCAAGGAAGTGAAGAGGCTTGTAACATCAGAGACAGCACCTACAGCAAGAAAGAACAGCAGTGAAAGGATGCCGGGAAACCCAGGAGGCAGACACTAGAGGGTGCGAGGACGGAAACACAGAGTAAGAAAGTTGCATATTTTCTGGCTGCAGTGTCTCTGGGCACTTCTCAGTGGAGCTAGTCTTGTTGGTCCATGGAGTGAGAGAGCTGGGCGCCTTCATGTAGAGGTTTACTGTTGGAGCGGAATGCGCCCAAGGGCTTAGGAGTATAGCTAAAGAGCTCTGTAACATTTGCTTGAGAAATGCAGTGACTGAGACAGTCTGCGAAGCCCGAGGTTTCAAGGAGCCAGGGCACCCAGGAACAAGGAGCACAGCTGGAGAGAAAATGAGCATGGGAAACAGAGCTGCCTCCTGGACATGGGTACGGCCATGGCTTCTGGAGAGTCAGCGGGAGGACCCATGGTCTCCTAGCTTTCAAATAGATCATTACCAGCTCAGCTCACGACTTGGGGTTACTGTTCACAAGTGCCAAGGGGATGTGCTGCTCACACCAATGGTTAGGTAGCCATGTACCAAGGAGAGAAGAAAAACATTGCAGCCAATTGGCCACCCAGTTGCACTACAAGAAGGGGCCTGCCCAAAGCTAAGAGAGAAGAATTGTCATCATAGTAATCATAGAGGGCAAAACTGAAGTGCAAGGCAAGGGCTTCTATTAGAATCCAGAAAGTACGGCTCCATTGGAAGGTCTTGAAGAGAAGGCCACATGGTCTCAGAGAGTGGAGGATCATTGAGAGCTAATGTAAATTGTTTTGCTAAGATTTTTACTTGCTGCCCAAGAAATTCTAGTTACTACAACCATTATTCAAATGTTTGTGCCAATGAACAAAACTGGTAGTGAGGAAAAAAATAAGAATTTTATAAATGATTCAGCCTGGCATTCAGCAAACAATCAATATGCATTAATAATTCAGTCACCTTAGTGGTGGGTGAAATGGAAAAGTTAGGAACAAAGAAGAAAGAACAGTAGTCAGAAAATAGGTCCTTGGTGATAGGCATAAAGCTGGGACTCTCTTGACAGAATTTTGCAAGACAAACCACTATTTCATTGTAAATACCTTATTTTAATCACATAAACAGTGAATATACACATGGATCTCACCAGAGGAACTACACAAAAATGCACAAAAAACAAAATATGACCTTGAATATATCCCAGCTGAATTTAGAGAACACAACAAGAATATACTAATGCATTGAACACTAATGATTGAAGACGGAGGGAGTTGTGTGTCAAATGACATCATACATGAAGAAAGCATTAAAAAGCCAGAGAAGAGAAACCGATCAAAGTGAGCATCAAAAGAGATTCTGAAACTTGCCCTTGGCTGTATTGTAGCAAAAGCAAACAGAAGAAATGAAGAACTACAAGGGCTTGATAGAAAAGTTCACAGGACAGCTCAAGAAAATAAAATAAAGTAGGTAATTAAACGTGTAAATATATAGAGTTACAAACCCCAAAAGGAAGAACAGGCTCACCACATGTCAAGCTGAAAGACATGAAGAAAAGATTCAAGATCTGAGTTGAAATATTGAAGGGGTCTATGAACAAAATAATGAATGATACATGAAAAATTTTGGGGAATAAAATGGAAAAAACACAAAGAGGCATTGTGTCAAAAAGAGTTTGTCTATCTTCATTCATTAATGGTGCTGAAGGAAGAGGTCCAAGCTAGACTGAAGGCATTAGTTAAAAGCAAAGCTCCAGGAATTGATGAAATACCAATGGAAAGGTTTCAGTAAACAGTGAAGTACTGGAAGCACACACTCGTCTATGCTAAGGAATTTGAAGACAGCAACCTAACCAACCAGCTGGAAGCGATCCATACCTGTGTCCCTTAAACAGCTTGTGAGAATTTTTGAACAATATCATTAATCTGACATGCATGTAAAAGTTTGCTGAAGAAAATTCAAAAATGGTTGTAACAGTGCATTGACAGAGAGCTTCCAGAAATTCAAAATGAATTCTGGAAGGGAAATGGAACAGGGGATATAATTGCTAACATAAAATGAATTTCTGGCCGATAGCAGAGCATAGCAGACAGATGTTTGTATTTTCCTGACTGTTTAAAGGCTTTCAACTCTGTGCATCATAGCAAACTATGAATAATATTGCAAAGAATAGGGATTCTAGCATACTTATTTTTTTTTGAAGATGGAGACTTTGGAATAGAAAGAGATATTTCTGTTTTAAAAATCAGGAAAGAAAAAAAAATCAGGAAAGCCATGCATTAAGATTGTATATTTTCCCAATTTGTATGCATTTACTCAATTTGTATGATGAGAAAATAATTCAAGAAGCTGAACTATATGAAGAAAAATATCAGACTTGGTGGAAGGCTTATTAATAACCTGTGATGTATAGATGACACATCTTTGCTTACTGAAGTCAATGAAAACATGAATCATTGCTGGTAAAAGTCAAAAACTGCAACTTTCAGTGTAAAGAAAACCAAAATACTCGACATTTGGCCAACATGCATCATGATAACTGGAGAAAAAAAAAAGTTATCAAGGATTCTGTTTTACTTAAATCTATAATCCTAACTCATGGAAGCAGAGCCAAGAAAATTAAAAGATGTACTACATTGGGCAAATCCATTGCACGAGACCTCTATAAAGTCAACGAGATCCAAGGTGTTACTTGAAAGACTAAGTTGTGCCTGTCTCAAGCCATAGTGCCCTCAATTACCTCATACATGCACTATCCGCAAGTCATTTCTGACTCACAGTGACCCTGTAGGGCAGGCTAAACCAGCCCTGGTGGGTTTCCAAGACTAAGTTTTTATGGAAGTAGAATGCATAGTCTTTCTCTATTGTCTTTGTCCCATGAATAAAGAACATCACATGGAATTTATGCCGTGGAATCATGGTGCTGGCAAAGAATAGTGAAAGTACCATGGATGCCAAAAGAACAATCAGATCTCTCTTGGAAGAACTACAGCTAGAATATGGCCTAAAAGTTCGCATAGTCAGACGATGTGTTATGTGCTTTGGGCACAAGAAGGCTTTCATGCTTGATAAAGTGGAAGACCAGGGAAACCGAGGAAGATTCTAAATGAGATGGATTGGCACAGAGACTGCAACAACGAGCTCAAATATAACCACTGTTAGGCTGGCACATTGACATTCTGTTGTACATACAGTCAATCTTAGTCTATGGCACCGAACAACAACTTGGAGCCCATTATACCGTCTTTGTGCCTTTTCACATCACTGTTCTTTGGGAACAGATCACTGTGTTTGAGATCCATAGATAAAGAAGAAATTTGCCTCAAAATGGAATTTGGACTTTTGGTTAATTCAAGACTTTTGAATTGATGTGATATGGTGGAAATATTTTGCACATCACAGAGACATCAATTTTGGGAGGATAAACTTTTCATATGCATGGAAGTGTGTTCCTCAGATATATGTCAACATGGCTGCACCCTGATTCTTGCTGGATTGGCAGTTATCCTTTGATAGGAATATCCCCTCTAATGTGATCTGATGTAGTTAGCCCATCAGCTGTAATGGTGGAATGCAACTCTCTTATTGGGTCACAGACTAAATGAGATGCAAAGTGAGTTTCCCTGTTGTGTGGCCAGCATCACCTTTTATCGAACAAAAGATAAAAGAGGAGGGAAACAAGTAGAAGAAGGACCTGACTACCACAAAGCAAGAAGAGCGGGAAGTAGAGCACCTTCTTTGGCCTCAAGGTCCCTGTGTTGAGAAACTCCTAGACTTATGTGAACTTTGATGCTAAGACACATGGAGATTTCCAAGGAATGAACAGCCCACAGATATTGAAAAGCGACAAGAATATTTCTCTAAAGTTCTCTAGAGCTGATACCCTGAATTTAGACCCCTACACTCCTAAATTTAGAGAGAATAGATTTCTCTTTATTAAAGTTGTCCACTTTTATGATTTCTGTTCTAATTGCCCTGAATAACTAAGGCAATAAGTCTGATTAGTCCCTGAGAAATTTTCACTCGTTAGATGGATTAAATATTATTCTACCTTTTTCTAGAATCATTTTATAAATTCATCTTTAAATTCACATAGACATCTTACAATATTTATAATTCATATACTAAGTAAATCCATTCATGAAAACAAATCCCTTAATATAATTCTAATTACAGCCACCTGGGTTCCCCTAATTCCTCAGCCTTCAGGAGCATTTGCAGCACTATATGTGTGCAGCAATCTATCTGCTTGGGAAAGGCTCCCCCGCCCCACCCCACCCCCGCCCCAATCATTAAATACTACTTGCTTTGGTGCTGCTAAGCTTGACTGTCAGTCCTTATTCATTTTATAGAAAGTCCCAGGGTGACTTTGCAGGCTCATGCTTTCCTTCAGATGCCACTGCTAACAGGGCTCTGGACTCAGCTGAAATGTGAAGTTAAGAAGCCTTGTTCCCTTTTACTGCCCATCACTACACTCTATTCAATCACATTGATAGAAAAGCTGTATATTTCTAAGACCTTATTGATTAATTGAGGTTACCTAGAGGAAATAACAATTATGAATAAATAAAAAAGTAAACTTATAGTTTATTTGATGATATTTGATGGTTCCACAAATCCAGACGTAAGGGAACCATGTTAAACTCTACGTATTTTCTCTCCTTATTGACACACCTTTTCAAGCCTTAGTCGTTTACCTCAATGTTCATGTTTTTCTTTCTAGCTCTGAAATCTGCCCCATGTTTAATCCTTTAGTTATAAATATTCTGCTTTCCCATAATGAGAGGGCTCTATCTGAGTATAAGAGATGAATATAAGAAAGCATAAGAAAGCCTTGTTAGCCAAATTTCACCTATCTTGAAAGTGTTCACTTTCGGCTAGATCACATTTTGTGATTGTTTTTCTTCCCTTCCCTGATATTTGAATTTTCATGACATGCAGTATTAGAACTTTGCCACATCCTCTTTATAAAAGGATTTAGATGGGGAAGGTGATTGCTTTTCTGCTTAGGTGAGAAGAAAAGGAAACCGAGCCAAAGCACACATTCATAGTCCTTACATTATAATAAAATTACTTCGTATAAGTGATGCCCTCACTTCTAGCATTGGCTCGTGTGATGGAGATGAGGCCTGAAACCAGTTCAAAAATTTTAATTAGAGTCTGCTACTGTTTTCTAAATATAAAAGCCTCTTACAAACTGAAAACTCACTACCTGTCCACAAAGAATAAAGACTCCTTCAGAAGCACAATCAGTAACATTTGCAATATCCCTCTTCCACAGAAGCCTGAGCCTTCCTATTGTTTAGGACGCTCTTGAGGATCTTCATAGCCACATACTTCCAATCAATCTCAGCACCATGATATCCGTATTCACTACTAACACTGAAGCCTTTCTGCATAGTGATCTTACCACTTGTCCACAGTCTCATGTAGCTAAGCTTTCTCTTATCTAATGCAAATTTCTGGTCACCTTGTCCTTAAAATTGAAGAATCCATTTCCATGGACTACACTTCTGTTACATGCTCAGCATCTTCCCTGAAATCTCCATAGTCTTGGTTCAATATTTCTAACAGTATGATCGTTATGGGGAATAAGTATTAGATGATTCTAGGTGATGCAAAGTAGGCATTAATAATCTCAAATGATATAGTAAGAAAAAAATTTCAACTAGGACTGTGTAGACCCAAAGTATTTCATCATACCATCTTTTGAATAGAACCAAAAATATTGTATGATTTAATATAAAAAGGTGTATTCCAAGTTTATAGACTTTCTCCATATTACTGAATCTGTAACTTGAAAATTTACTGAATCTGTAAGTTGAATATGTACTGAATCTATAACTTCTCAAATCATATGAGAAATCATACTACATTAAAAAGAGCACACTCTCAGGGTGGAGAAAGACTTATGAGCAACCTGAAATATACAGATGACACAACCTGCCTGGCTCCAAACAAAATGAATGTGAAGCACTCACTGATGAAAATAAAAGAAGATAGCCTTCATAGAGAAAACAAAAATTTTCACAACTCAGTCAGTAAGTTACACCATAATAAAGGAAGAAAAGGTGCTAAAGATTTATCTTTACTCTAATCCATAATCAATACCTATGGAAGCCACAGTCAAATCAAACAATGCATTGCACTGGGCAAATCTGGTGCAAGCGAATACTTTAAAGTGTTAAAAATCAAACCTGTTACTTTAACGATTAAGTTGTGCCTGACACAATGTATAGTATTTTCAATTGCTTCATATGCATGTGAAAAGATGGGCAGTGAATGATGAAAGAAGACTGAAGAATGAATGCATTTGAAGTATGGTGTTAGTGAAGAATATTAAACATACTATGGACTGTCCGAAGAACATACAGACCCTTTTTTGGAAAATTACAGTCAGAATGCACCTTTGAAGTGAGGTTGGCAAGGCTTTCTCTCATGTATTTGGGACATCTCATCTGGAGAGACCAGTATTTGAAACAGGACATGATGTGTAGTAAAGAAGAAGGGAGAAAAAACGGAAGAAAAACACACAGCTACTCAGTCAATTCTTATTCATAGCAACCCTAGAGAATGGGGTTCTCTGCCCCTGTGGGTTTCAGACTTTATTTATGATAGTAGCAAGTCTCCTTTTTCTCCCTTAGAGCAGCTGCTGATCTTGTGGTGACTAGCCCAAATTGTAACCATCACAAACAGAAGAGCTTCAACAAGATAGATTGATATAGTGGCTACAACCACGGCCTCAAACATAGCAAGCATTGCATGGCTGGAACAGGACTAGTAGAGTTGCCATCTGTTCTATATAGAGTTGATAGGAGAATTTACTCCCTGGCACCTAACAAAAGCAACACAATATAGTATCAGGAACGTATCCATTGTGATTACATATCCACTGATGTTTCCTGGCTTTATAGCCGTGCACGTTTTAGAGTCAGTGTTTCCTGTGAGTTGGATGCAGGGTGACCACACAAGTGCATATATGTCCATAAGCAGATAGACAAAGGTAGAAATGGCATCCTCTTATGAAAGTTGAGTCTCGACATGCAGACATATCTGAATCAAAGATTGCCCTTTTCGGCTCAGTGTGAGTTTAAGGTGGGTTCTGGGGAAGTGCTAAGTTTCTCCTCTCAAAAATTCTCACTCTACCCTCTAGCACATTTATCAAAGAGAATGTAGAAGCTTTCAAGTTTTAAGCTGTAAAGCATGATCAAAATTATTTTCCTGAACAAGATTAAAACAAGTGTCATATAATGTTTATCATAATCATAGGGAATGAGGTGCTCAGTTTCTATTCATAGAATGTTTAATTTTTATCTACGTGGTTACTATTGGATGCCTAAATTTAAGATAAATTTACTACTTGTAAATTTTGCTTTAGATTTCCTCTCATCCTGCCATTCTAAATACTGTGGCCCCTGTGCAGTTATATAATGAAATTGTGTAGCTATATATTCACAACTAATTTTTTGAGCACAGCAACATAAACGATCATAAATTTATTTGTTTTATTGTGTGTGGACTACACTAATTGTAATAATAAAGCATCCCCAAAGTCTTGCTGGGACAATAACACTAAAAGCTATACTCCATATAGGTCAAATGTCAGGCTCATAATCAGTCGGTTTGAATAATTTACCAGTTAATACGACATACATTTGCACTGTATACACTGATCTTAAAGAATGATAGTTCAGATCTATTATGTTTACAAAGGAAGACAGAAAAAGAACTGGTGTGTTTATATGGTGACATTGGCAAATGACATTGAACATATTGTGGGTGACTAGAAGAGTGACCCTACTCTTCTTGGGAGAAACAAAGTCAGATTGTTCCATTTGCAAGGATGAAAGGACCGTGGCACTTCATCTTGTGCATGTTATCAACATGAAACAATTACTAGAAATTGACATGATTTTTCAAAAAGTAGAGAGTCAGTTAAATGCAAGAATCCCTCCATGAGATGGATTGGCACAATGGCTCTAGCAAGGTGCTCATCATACCTACTAACAATTGTAACGGTAGCCCAGCACCAGCAATATTTTGTTCTAGTATACATACAAGCCATCAGGAATTGGAGTAAACACAATAGCAACTAACAGCTGCCTTATCAATATTTAAATATCATGGTGGTGTCAATGGCTTATTTAATAAATGTATCTAATGCATTCCTTTATTGACCAAGGGCTTCTCTTCTGCATGTAATTTCTTGGTGCTATATTCCATCTATCACATTTCATCTAATGACTGGAAATAAGAGTGTAGACAGCAGAAATAACTTGAGGCATCTTGTACTGAAGATGTGTAGCTCAGCTTTTTTGTCCATCCAGGTGACAACATCCTGGTCACGTTAATAAGATACTTCATTTGGATCATGAAAGCACTAAAAATATTAAATCACAGTGCAGTCAAACCTGGATTACTGCCACTTCTTTTTAATGACCATATGACTATATTCTGCATCGTATTAGATGCAGTTTCATAGTCCAAATATCATGATATTAAAGCCTAATACTTATTTTTTATTGTTATTTTGATCAAATGGAAGAGGGCTTACACTGCTAATAACTTTTGGAAAGGAAGCCTTGACATTTTATGAAGTATAGTCAATTTTTAACAATATTCACCACAAAATTGTCTGTAGGAATGATTTCTTTTATGGGAACTACAGTGATTACCATAGCTTCATCTAAAATTGGCTCATATACATTCATGTGATTAATGTAATATAGACTTTGCAAATTTAAATGCACAGGACTGGAAAAGTAGAAATAAAGGTTTTTATAGTATTGCAAATCTGTGCTGCATACATTTAATATGTCTTTCCATGTTAGAAAAGGAACTGTTTTTAACTGCTCTAACTTTTTAATTGGGCTTGCAATCAAAATAAGTTGTTAGCCATGTTAAGTGTTTTTCCAAATTTTCAAGCATTTAGCTCATTTTCATGTCACCTAAGGATACAGGCAAGTACTTCACAGAAAGAATGATGCCGTTTTCTCAATATGATTTTAAAAAGCGTCTGTCCACATTTTGATTGTCCCTCTGGGCAAATTGTTGTACAGACTTGCTCATCTGAAAGTCAAGCTTTCTACTGGGTCCTCTCATTAGGGTGGTTTCCTGGGAAAGAGTTCAACTCTGCAGTGAAGAGAAATGCTCTAATGTTTGGAAAATGAGTGCAACATGGAGAGGAGCAAGAGGAAAACAAAACAAAGCAAAATGGTGTTGCACCAGTGTTGTTGTGAAGTGCCTGTGAGCCCGCTCCACTGTTAGTCACCCTACACACAAGAGAGCAAAACACCGCCCGGCCCCGCACCGTCCTCACAATTGTGCTGTGCGTGAAACCGCTGCTGCAGCCACGGTGTAGATTCTTGTCATTGAGGGCCTTCCTTTTCCTTGCTGACCCTGTGCGTTACCAACGTAATGTCTTTCTCCAGAAAGCGTCGCTCCTGATATCACGCACGCCCCATGTATATGAGACAAAGTCTTGCCATCCCCATCCCTAAGAAGATTTTTCTTTCTTTAATCACTTTATCAGAGGCTCTTTCAGCTCTTATAATATTCCATACATCAATTGTATCAAACATATTTGTACATATGTTGCCATCATCATTTTCTAAACAATTGCTTCCTGTTTGAGCCCTTGGTATCAGCTCCTCTTTTTTTCGCTCCCCCACCTCCAACCCTCATGACCCCTTGATAAATTATAAATTATTATTATTTTCATATCTTACACCAACCGCTGTCTCCCTTCACCCACGTTTCTGTTGTTTGTCCCCCTGGTGAGACATACATAGCTTTGCTTCTCTAGGGACCCAACCTAACATACCCTGCTTCCCAAATTTTAAAACACATCTTAAGTCCTTAAGTATATTTTAAGTTTTAGATTGCTTCCTTTTTGATTCTCCAATCCCAGACCACATTCTAGTCTACATATACTCAAAATAGAAAAGAATATTATATTTACCTAAAGAACATTTTTATCCTGGCATGACTATCTTGTCACTTTCAAGAACACACATACAACTTTTAATATATTTTTAATTTCCAAATTGACGACTCAAGCATACATTTGGTAAAAATTGTTTAAGAATTCGGAAAGCTTTTGCCACCTGAATGGGCTGCTATGGTTTCCCTACTGGTGGAAAGAAACTATGAGTATGATCAGTCCTTATTTTCTTTGCCATTGTTTTTATAGTGACGAGGTAGTGTTTTGAAGGCCATGGGCCACTGTCTACTGCTATAATGTTTCTGCTGATCATCCAGGTCCATGGTCAGACTATAATTTGTTTTTGATATTGCTTTTTAAACCATTTTATTGGGGGCTTGTACAACTCTTATCACAATCCATACACCCATCCAGTGTATCGAACACATTTTTACATTTGTTGCCCTCATCATTCTCAAAACATTTGCTTTCTACTTGAATCCTCGGTATCAGCTCCTCATTTCCCTCTCCCTCCCCGACCCCCCTTTCCTCATGAAACCTTGATTTCTAAGGAGTATTTTGTCTGTACTTGTTCCAACACAGATATGTTTGTCCTTCAGGCAGTCCACAGTGCTTTCAGTGTGCTTTACTAGTGCCTTATGTAATGCCCAACTTTCCCCTCCATATGAAGCCCTTGGAAAGATAGGGTTTTCAAGACACCGTAGCAGGTTGCCTCAACTTTGCCCTGAAGAGTGGGTTTGAGCCATTGACCTTGTGGTTGTCAGTTCGGTGTTTACCTAACAGCATCCATGGTTCCTTGAATGGATATTAGGATATTGCCAATCAAATCCGCTGGAACAGAGTCAATTCCAACTCATGGCATATGTTTCCTCAGTATTCTCTTTCATCTCTCTATTTCTGCCTCTGTCTCTCTCTGTCTCTGTCTCTCTCTCTCTATATATATATATAGATATATATGTGTGTGTGTATGTATATGTATGTACATATACATATAAGGACATATATGTATATGTGTACATACATATATTCCATTTTGGTCAAATATCACCATTTTGTTAGAAGGTGAAAGTGGATCCCTAGATAAGCAAAATAATCAACCAGAATGACTCTTGATATACTATAATTTCACACAAAGGACAGCATTTGTTAAAGTTTAACGACAGCACAGTCAGCAGACAAAGTTGTATACATCTTTTGTGCATGTGGTAGCAGCATGCTGGAAGGGATAGGAAGGCACCCTAGTATGACAGTGCTTAAGTATTGAGCTGCTCATAGAAAGGCTGGCAGTTCAAATTTACCAGTTGTTCTCAGGAAGAGAAATATGGCAATCTGCTTCTGTAAGATGACAGTCTTGAAAACCCTATGGCACAGTCTACTCTGACCTATAGGGTTACTGTGCCTTGATGGCAATAAGTTTGTTCGCAAAATATATAGGAGGGATTGCTAGGTTAAGGACTTGCCTGCTCTGTGCACCTGATGCATCCTCTGTAATAACGTGCAAAATCTTCCTCATGATCTTCCCTTTCAGAGCTGGCCCTCTTAAAGTGAATGGCACAAACATTTGTCCATTGCACAGTTGTCTCGAAGTGAGTTAGAGTTGAGCGACAAACAGAAAGGTCAGCAGTTTGAAACCACCAGGCTCCCTACTACCCTAGAGATGTACCGACTGGGAACCCGCCACAGCAACTCTCCTCAGTCTCACAGGAGTCAACCTGACGGCCGCTCATGAATGACGTGAAGTCTGAAACTTCACAGTTCTTTTTGAGGATTCGCCCTCATCTCTGTCCACTTCTCTCCATGTTGCCAATCCCAAGATTTTAGTCCAGGTGACCTATCGCAGTTTACTTGGAATAGGTCTACTTGTATCTATATTGGTTCTCAGAAACATTTTCTCCATATGGTACCAAAAGCAGAATAATCATGTTTAAAATGAAAACCTGGTCCCATTATTCTATTTTTAAACTTATCCATAGGCTGTCCTTTCTTTCCTTACTCTGTTTACCTACCGATCTCTGCCTGCTCCCAGACCCCTGCCCATTCTTGCGCGTCCACCTTTTACACAATATCTGCAGAAAATACTCATCTTCTTTGACACAGTTCTTATGGGCTTTTCAACTCCTAACTTAAGTGTCACATTTTTTTCAGGCAGTCTCCTACTATAATCTCTTTCAAAGCACAGTGATTCTTTCATGAAACTAAACAATTCAACCCGTACATTTGTTCATGTGATCAATTTATTAGTATCAGTCCTCTACTAGCTGAAAACACAAAAGAGATCAAATGTATCACTTACCACTATAATCCTCGTTTAATGACACTGTATCTGATACGCATCAGGAGCTCTACCTATGCACTGAGTAAGTGACTCAGTGAATGGAACAAAATATGCAATAACTAGATATAGACATGATGTTGAGAGGTTAAAGTATAATGGACAATAAAGAGTGGCTACATGATATGAAATGTAGTGTAGACTTAGAATGCAAAAGCAATTTGGAAGAGACAATTGGGTAAAGAAAGGTAGTATG
>NW_022111373.1:65834224-65842979 GCF_000313985.2 Echinops telfairi
AAATAGTTGAAATTGTGTAATAATACTTAGCTTTATAATCATCCTTCTGTTTTCTTTTATTTGGCCTAGATTCAATATAATTGAATGTGAAATGTTTTAAAAATCATGAATATTTCATTTCTGCTTTTGTTCTGGTTTGATTCTCAGTTTGTTGTGACCTTCTCTGTGTTGGGCAAGAGTCCCCTAAGCTTTCACCCACTGATTAAGAAGCAGTCATTATGTGCTCTGTTTGACATGGTCATTACTTAATGCTCACTTAACAAAATTCTACAAGGCCAAATGATCACAGTGGGGAAAGGAACAGATGGCCAGATGGCCAGAATCCATGCCTGCTTGGGCTAATGCCTTCTCAAGTTGGCCACAAAGAAGCCCCATGCGAGAACAGAGGAGGCTGTCGGACAGTCGCTCACCTGTCCAGCTGTGCTTCCAGGGTTCTCCGCTAGGATTTCTGGACAGACGCACTTCCCGTCTGCATGCAGCTGGAACATCTCCTGTGAGGCTTCCTCGGCTTCATCATGAAGGTGGCTTCAGAGAGGACAGATTCCAAACATGAAAATAGAAAAACTCCCCCACACCTCCTGTCCCTGCCTCCAGGATCCAAATCACTATGCCAGATTTTATGAGAAAGAGCTGGGAGATTTGTTTTTTCTTTTTGCATGTGAAAGTAATACACCTACTTTTAACAGCTATTTGTTTATAATTTCAGAGCTGTGCACAATCTGCTATTTTACAAACCACTATAGTATTCACCAAAGATAATTGGACACGGATCTAGATTTAAAATTGGATTGTTGAACCTGCAAAATGCGAATGAAAAAGCACTTGTAGTGCAGTGAATGACTTACAATGACCATTGGCAGCTTTAATCTTTGTAACTCACACAGAGTGCGACCGTCCGTGGGACTGTGCAAATCCAGGTGGCCCAGGGGACTCGGTAGCTTGCTGAGCATGCAAATAAGGTGCTTGGTACCCTTGTGTGGATAGTGCCATGCAAATCAGATTTGCTACTGCACTTAATTTAAAGTGAGCCCCTTCAGGAGACCTGAACACACCTGTGATAGAGAATATGATCGTGAGTGTGGCAGATACAAAGACTATGATTACTGTTACAGAAGTTCACTTTCTGCTTACTATGTTTCATACCAATCAAGATCAAGGTCTCCGTCCTACAGCACAAGACGCTGTTGAGAAATTTAATGGTTGCACTTGAAGATATATATTTTTTTGGTATCTCTCTCTCTCTTATTCTATTAAAAAACCCCTTTTACAAAAATCTTCGGTTTACTTAATGTCTTCATTTTGTCGACTGTGTTGCTGCTTACCACTCGTCATTATTCTCTTAAAGACAGAACTGTTATTGAGTAGTTAAACATCTTGAGGTAAAAAGACGTTACTCTTGGTAAATAATTTTTCTTGCTTTTATAGAACATTAACTTGTAGCTAATCAAATGAGGATAGAAATTGACCATTTTAAAACTTCTTTTTCTGTTAGGCATTGTATTAAGAGATATGGGTGCTTATAATAAATGTTTTTCTTTTTTAATTGTTTATTTTGGGTAATATAGTAACATAAAGTAGCTCGGTCTTGCCAAGATATCTGGGGTGACATGGAGCTGTCAAATCGTTGAATGTAGACAATTTGAAGTTATAGAAGAAAATCCTTACTTGGTCATTTATTTTGAAGAAGGCCATTCTGCACGCTAGGGTTTTCTAAGAAATAAAAACTTGAGGACTCTTATGTAACATGTTGTATTTGAAATATATCTATATCTGTTAAACCTTACTGACTTACAATGTGACGTGTGTGTGTGTGTGTGTGTGTGTGTTAAACTTATTGAGGTTTAAAAATCTCTTAATTAGTGGACAATCCTTATTTATTAACTGGAGCAATTACATAAGTTATTGTTAGAAATTTTGGTAGTGGAACAATGTTTATTTGTACAGTCCTTAGAAGATGTGTGTGCCAAAAATAGTCTTTCAAATATAACATGATTTACTTGGAAAAATGAAAAAGAAAGTGTATTTCCTAAAAAGGCATAACTATAGCAATAGTTACTACTCTGTGCTTTAATAATCTTTTTAAAAGGCATATTAATGTTTAAAACTAAAGTTTTGTTTCTTTATGGGAGGAGGTAACTACTGTGACATTAATGATAATAGGTGTTTATAGAAATAAAACAAATAAAGAATTTCTCAAAATGTTGACTGACTCCATAAAAGCAGTTTTTTCATTGCCATCTTCAAGCCAAACTCTAAACAAGCCTTCAAGTGCTTCAGATCAACTCTTGGGAAACAAGCGTTCCTTCTTCCATCCTCCCTTCCATCTGTCGGTGCCAGCACCTCTCTGATGTTATGTAGTTACTTATTGCTGCACTTTTTCTAGGCTCTTCTCCAAATTTGTAATTTTCATACTACTCATGATGAAAATTTAACTGTTAATTTTAGCTATTGTATTTAAATAGCAAGACTTTTCCTTCATACTCTACCAATGCAAGAATTCTGTTTAATCAACTTTATAGTACTAAAAAATAACTTTTGGGGACTCTGATGCACTATTTCTAGACATTGGTCATCTCTGTGCCTTCCTGAGTTGTGTATAATGGCCATTGTATGCAAAGAGGGCCCATTATTAATGGAGGAATAAAATCAATAGTTAAGGAGAACATATTTCTGCTTAGCCATAGGTTTCCATTTTTATCATCCCCTAGCTTCTCCTATGTTAAAATAATTTTTTAATTTGCTAATTCATCCATAAGATGAAATCTATTCATTTCATTGCAGAATAATTGACTTCTTTACATTAACACAAAATATCCATAGAAAATTTTTCCCTAACAGGATGAATTTTTCATATTTGCAATAAAAAAGTAGGAAGAAGAAGAAGAGAAATAACTTATAAAAATGAGTTTGAAAACATCAATTATCTGAAAGTTCCCAAATAATTTTCTTCAGCTAAGTTATAAAATGGGGTGAAAATAACTCAAGTTATACAACCAAAAGTGTTCAAGTCTTACTAAAAGTAAAGAGAGCACAATAGAATTTTTGAGTTTAAGACCAGAATTTGGAATGCACTTTAGAATCATAACTGTACTCATACTATTTCTTTGTATTGCTGTAACAAGTGAAACCATCTTCTTATAGTTGCCTTCATTTATTTTTGCACAATTAAAATATATATCCATCTGCGATATCTAACGTCCACTCTGTTTGGGGCATACTTTTTAAAATTGATCATCTATGTATGCACACTGACAGGAGAATATTAAACTAGTTACTTCCTAAAAATCTGTTTCCATATTGGAAGTGATTTGTGATTTGGGGCACAGTATCAAACTGTGTAAAGCTAGCCATGCTACACAATAGAAATGACTTGAATTCGTTACTATTATAATTGTGAGGCGGTAGAAGCAGAAAAGTAGCAGACTTTGTAGGTCTATTGCTTTTGAGAGCAATTAATCTTGCTGACATATTTATAAGCGTTTGCATAAAAATGCCTGGAGAGCATGCTGTTGAATTCAGTTGTTCATTAATATTGATCATGTGATGCCCCCATTATGTTGGGAGCTACTTAAAGATTACCTACAGAAGTGTTATAACAGTATCGATTTTAAAGCTCCCTAAAGCTTCTGGAACATTGAGAGTGTGTAATGTAAAAATAATTATTTTTTTATAATTAGAGTATTTGGGCTTTTATGCAAACAAATCAAAACTGGAGATTATAGGTATGACTCTGAAGACTACTCTTGTATACTTGTACTGAGAAGAATGAACAAAACTCTTTTAAAGAGACCTTTGAAAAGGAAAATGATTGTGATCTCCCATCTGTTTTATTTTTGTTTTTATGATCCCTGAATGATGGAATATAGAGTCCTGTTGTCAGTGGGTCAAATCCATCATCTACTCCAAAGGAGAAAGATAGGGCTGTCAGTTTCCTTAAAGATTTACAGTCTTGGAAACCCAAAGGAACAGTTCTACTTTGGCCTATAAGGATGATATGAGTTGGAATTGACTCGATAGTGGTAAGTCTTGATTAAATGATGAAATCATACCCATTTGTTTCCAAACTTTCTTTTGTGATTAAATTGTTTTCAAAACTATGTTATATCTGAAATATTATAGATAGGGCTTGATATGCTTCAACATAGCAAAGGCTTTGCTGCAAAAGTTAACACCATGGCCATATTAAACAATTGGTTAATTTGAGGCCATTGGGGAAATTCTAGAATTGGATTTCCAGAACCAATAACCTAAACAAGGAATTATATTAAGAACAAGGATAGGATAGGCTAAAGTGGAAGATATCCACTAAAATGACCTTTAAAAATAAGAATCATAAACTGGATGAACTATGTGTTTTTCTGTGCCTATGAGCTTATTCTTCCAGCTGATGACTATTGTAATTCCATTCAAAGTATTTGTCACAAATAACAAACAAAATACTGAGCACATAATAGTTCCCTAATGAATCAATGTTATTTAAACTAAAATTTGAGGCATTTTTCCCCTTTATGTCTAACAAGGTCGATTCCTTTTTACTTTCATTTTACAAGCAGCAGTAAATGTTGTAGGTGATAATTGCTATTTATCACATTGTATCAAAACCTTTAAAGACATAAAGCACAAGACACACAAAATCTCCTGAGAATTCTTCATTCTAATACTCAACTTCTATTGAATTGGTGCCAACACCAGCCACCCTATAGGACAGGGTAGAATTGCTTCTGTGAGTTTCTGAGACTGGAACACTCTATGGGTTTAGAAAGCCGGATGTTGCTTCCTCTGGTAGCTGATGGTTCTGAACCGCTTACCTTGCAGTTAGTAGCCCAACATGTAATGGCGATGCCACTAGTGCTTTTAAAAATCAGCCTATGAAAACTCTATGGATCACAAAAGTCTGATTCTAAGCCAGTAATGGGAATGGAGCAAGATGAGGGCGTATTTTCTTCTATTGTGCACTGGGTAACCATGAGCCGTGGTGCGATTCAAGAGTAGCGAACAGCATTGAACATCACACTCAAAAATCTTTTGTCAATTACATTCTGTAGTTTTACAAGTTGGGCTACCTTTATTATATTATCATTATGTGCGAGTTTATATTCTGACTATTTTTATATTGCATGTGTTTTAAGTCAAGAAAATTATTTACACCAGAATTGTTACATTATAGGACTAAAGCACTGCTAATAAAATTATATACCAAAACCTGCTGCCATGAAGCTGATTGCGACTCATAGCAAACCAATACATAATCCCTAAGACTGTAAATCTTTATAGGAGCAAACAGCCTCAACTTTCTTTCATGGAGTGGGTCTTGGGCTTCAGCCTCAGACCTTACTGTTAGAAGCCCCACTCCTAACATGTGGTGCCAGCAGAGCTCCTGAAGATTATATAAGGCTACATTTCCCTTGATTATACAAAGGAAAATAAGAAATATCACTACAAATCATAGAAACCTTTATTAAACAACAACAAAAAATCAAAGTATGAAGCTATTGCTTCTTGCCATTTCCTTCGCCTAAGTCTATGTACTTCTGATGATACAATTCTGAATTCACAGGTTTACACCACATCTAACTGAGAGTTTAGGCATCTCAAAGACCTAAATTATGTTTCTTTTAAAGAGTTTTTAAGTTTGTGAACCTCAAAGAAATATGAAAGGTCAATATCAGGAATATAGTGTGGATGAGGTATGATTCCCCCCAATTAAATTCTAATAAGACAACCCTTGTTACCTTCAAAGAACAAGCAGGTCCACAATGGGGTGGGGGGGGATCTTCAGTCAAATGATCCTTGCCCTTTTTTTCACCAATATAACTTTCAATTTCCTGAAAATGTCTCCACACTGGACCCTTATGTACTTGGAGAGATTTTATCAAGATTACTCCTTTGGAATCTTCAAAATCCAGTCACCCTAACTTTCTGAGCTAACATGGTTGCCTTGAAGTTAGCAAGCCTTGGAGACCACCTCCAAAGCCTGGGTTTCTGCTCTGCCATTCACAGCACTCTCTGCTTTCCAGCTACTGCATTCAATAATCCATTGCGATGGCCGCACAGAACTCACAAATAATATTCATGGATTAAAGTGTTGATTAAGAAAGTTAACGAGTTACCGTGCAAGTGAGAAATGCCCAATACAGTTGGTCATCAGGACACACTACAAAATGAGGAGCTGATACCAAGGGCTCAAGCAGAAAGCAAATGTTTTGAGAATGATGATGGCAACAAATGTACAAATGTGCTTGACACAATGGATGGATGGATGGATGGATTGTGATAAGAGTTGTATGAGCCCCCAATAAAATGATTAATAAAAACAAAAATAAAACAAAGTTCTTTCAGGCTGTCTGCTCCCATAAAAATTGACAAAACCCTGGCAACTATTGATAGGGTTACTATGCATCGGACGCTATTTTGAGTCTGTCTAGTTTTCAGTGGGTAATTCCTCAGACGGAGACACCAGGCCGTGTTTTGTCCTGTTGCACATAAGGTCACTATGAGTTGGAGCCACCTGAATGCCACTTAACAGCAACATGCATCAGAATCCACCTGATGGCGGTGGGTTTGGTTTGAGACTTGGTTTATTGTTTAGAAGTGAAATGTCTTACTAAGAGAATTTGTCTACAGCCACTCACTGCCCACAGAGACAAGTTTTCACACGTTTGTTTGTCATAAACCCATGGGCATATGAACAGAAATCAGACTTGTCCTTCTATATTTGTGAAAAGAATTAAGATAATTGAAATCATTAATCAAAGATACATCTTAATTGTCTGCTATTTTGTATTTGATGTAATAACTCTTGAATATTAAGTTATATTCTACAGAGAAAAAATTAGAACCTATTTATGAATTTAAAGAGTATGACCTTGAAAGGTGTAGAAAAATACACGAAGGATTCAAACTAATCATTAAGTAAAAGGCTGGAAGATATTGATACCCTGTATACCTCAAACGAGAGTAGGTGTGGTGTGGGTCAATACATGCAATACCCATCACTCATCATTGACATATCAAAGTTCATTCAAAAGTGTCAAAACCTACTGCGCGTCTTCTCACAGAAAATTATGTAACTACTAATTTCAACACTCTCAGAACACTTCACGAGTATGTACAAGTAGGTAACATCACTCGCACAGAATAATTAATAAAATTAATCATGAAATAATATTTTGGAAATGTTCACGTTGACAGTCTCAACCATAGCTGAAATTAAATGCAGTTTTATTAATGTAAACTTAGCTTATCAATATTAATAATATGTAACATACCCTTACCCATTGGCTGAAAATACTGTACTCTGAAATATTTCCATTTGGGAAGGCTTGCTATTTATGTGAATGTGCTTAATGGATTCATGCTGATTCTGTTTTCCTCAGTCAAGGCTAACTTATTAGTATACAAATCTTTAACATGGCTGGAAGCTTAGTTTAAGGGAAAAGGCATAGATTCTGTAGTCAGATATAGTAGTTAGAAGTTTCTTAAACTCTCCCTTTTTTGCCTGCAAAACAAAGATATGTTTTGAGAAATTGCTTTAAAGGTTATTAGTTGTGCTGCAGGTTGCCTAGCATACATGACATGACTGAAAGGTTACCTCTTGCCCCATTATGCTTTTCCTCATGCCTATCCTTTCAGGGAATATTACTGAATTTCTTAGAGTTGGGGAAAAGAACAACTGCCCTGACTTCTGCGGCAGGTCATCTTTTTCTGGAGCCAAGATGTCGCCTGAGGTCGAGCTATCCTCTGGCATGTAAATGAAACGAGCTCTAGCTGTCAGCATCTGGAGATCGCAGACCCTGCACCAATTGTGCTGGGCAGGCTTTGCATCTAAGCCATCAGTAACACCTAGAGGCTTCAGATCACTCTGTCAGCTTCTGCCTTTTGGTTCTTGCACACAATGGGTCCTTGAACCCCTGAATGTCACATGCAGTCACACTGCTCCCTTCTGCTGGGGGAGCCAGAAGAGCAGTCCAGCACGATTTATTTTTATTTTTTATGAGAGGGCTTCAAAAGTCTTTGAAAATTTTATTTTCTTTCTTTATTTTTAAAATTTATTTTATTGGGGGCTGGTACAATTCTTACCACAATCCATACATCCTTCCATTGTGTCAAGCACATATGTACATTTGTTGCTCTCATCAGTCTCAAAACATTTGCCTTCCACTTTAGCCCTTAATATCGACTTTCCTCCTCTCTCCCCACTGCCCCATCCCTCATGAACCCTTCATAATTCATAACTTATTACAGTTTTTTCAAAAGTTACGCTGTCCAACATCTACCCATGCCCACTTCTCTGTTGTCCCTCCCCCAGAGAGGAGGTAATACTGTACTTAGATTCTTATAATCAGTTCCCCCTTTCTACCCCACATTCCCTTCACCCTCCAGGCCTCGCCTCTCTCACCACTTGTCCTGAAGGGGGTGGAGGGAGGAAGCATTTAAGAACTAGAGGAAAGTTATATGTTTCATCGTTGCTGCCCTGCACCCTGATTGGCTGATCTCCTCCCCACAACCCTTCGGCAAAGGGGTGTCCAGTGCCTACCAATGGGCTTTGAGTCTCCACTCTGCACTCACCCACCTTTACAATGATATATTTTGTTCTTTGATGTTTGATACCTGATCCCTTCAACAGCATGTGGTCACACATGCTGGTGTGCTTCTTCCATGTGTCCCTTGTTGCTTCTGAGCTAGTTGGCCACTTGTTTATCTTCAAGCCTTTAAGACCCCAGACACTATGTCTTTGGATAGCCGGGCACCATCA
>NW_022111373.1:65852501-65853940 GCF_000313985.2 Echinops telfairi
TCTGAGGCCTCTCTTATTAATCTCTTGGGGAATCTTGGGAAATTCTTTCAATGTACATAAGTGTTTTATCTTCAGTATATCCCACTTGTCAATTTGTGCCTCCTCTGTTTGTGTCCTTCCCTATTTCCGATAGCCTATGTATTCCCTGAGTCAAATTTCTCAGATTTGTTCCAATTCCTTCATTGATAGTCCTAATAGTTTGTGGTTTTACTTTTAGGTCTGTGGTCTACCTGTAGTTTAATCTTGTGCATGAAGTGAGGTAAGGGCTTTGTTTCATTTTTCTGCAGATATGTATCCACTTTTTCAAGCACCATGTATTGAAGTGGTCATCTGTTTCCCATTTAATATTTTGTGGGCCCTTATCAAAGATCAGTTTTGGGTATGCTGATAATTTTATTTCCTTGTTTTCAGTGTTTTTCCATTGGTCTGAATATCTATCATTCTACAAATACCATGTGGTGTTGACCCCTATGACTGTATGATAGGTGCTAAGGTCAGGTAAAGCAAGCCCTCCAACTTTGTCCTTCTTCTTGGGGAGTTCTCTGCTAATTCGGGGTTTCTTACCTCTCCATATGAAGTTGGTGATCTGTTTTTCCAATTCTTTGAAGAAAGATGGTGGTATTTGGATTGGGATAGCATTGAATTTATATAGTGCCTTGGCCAGAACTGACGTCTTTACTATATTGAGTCTTCCGATCAACAAGCATGGCATGTCCTTCCAATTGTTGAGGTCACTCTTGGTTTCTTATAATAGTGTTCTGTAATTTTCCCCATATAGATCTTTTAATTTTTTTGTTAGGTATATACCTAGATATTTCAATTAGTGCTTGGCTATTGTGAAGGGTACCACATTTTTGATCCCATCTTATGACTTATCCAATGTGTATAGTGTTCTGATAGACTTCTGTTTGTTGAGCTCATAACCTGACACTGCCATATTCCTCTCTTGCTTCCAGTACTCCACTTGTGGAACTTTTGGGATTTTCCATAAAATCATATTATCTGTGAATAACAATAGTTTCACTTCTTCCTTCTCCAGACCAATATATTGATGTGTTTTCTTTGCCTTATACTGTTAGCTATGACCTCCTGTATGATGCTAAATGGGAGTGGGGACAAGGGATATCCTTGTCTCATTTCCTTTTTCAGAAGGATTGATCCCTTCTTGTCTCCATTGACTACCACTTGACTGTTGGTTTTTCATATATAGTTTGTATCATATTGAGGAATTTTCTATCCATTCCTATCTTGTTGAGTGTCTTAAACAGGAATTAGTGTTGGATATTGTTGAACGCTTTTTCTGCATCTATTGATATTATCATGTGGTTCTCAAACATTTTTATATCAATGTAGCAAATAATACTAGTGGTCTTTCGTATGGTGAATCATCCCTGCATCCCTGGTGTGAATCCCACTTGGTCATTGTGAATTATTTGTTT
>NW_022111373.1:65855135-65889927 GCF_000313985.2 Echinops telfairi
TTTCCCAGTGATCTGTATTTCTCAGAGAGCAGTGTATTGAAGTCACCTACTATAATTGTTGAGCCTGTGATTTCTTTTTTCATTTTATGTAGTGTTTGATTGAAATATTCTACTGCTCACTTATTTGACAAGTAAATGTTTAGAATGCTTAGTGATTCTTGGTTGACTTCAGCATTATATAGTGTCCCTCCTTATCTCTTTTTATGGTTTGCACTTTGAGATCAATTTTATACGAGATTAGGATTGCAACTCCTGCTGTTTTTTTAATTGCTATTTGCTTGGTGTGTTTTTCTCCAACCTTTGATTCTCAGCCTATTTTTGTGTATAATCTTGAGATGTGTCTCCTGTAGGCAGCAGATTGAGGCATTGTGTTTTATAAGCCAATCTGTTCGTCTCTGTCTCTTAATGCCTGAGTTCATTCCACTAACATGCACGATTGTTACATCTATCTGTGGATTCTGTGATGTCATTTTATCCCTCTTGTGTTGGGTGTTTTACTACCTCCATTTCTTTTCTGTGGGTTGTGGATATGTATGCTTGTGGTCCATTCTTGCCTTCTTTCCATTATTGAGACAGTGCTGTCTTGGGGTGTTTTTTTTTCCCTTTGATGGTCTCTGGGTGGAGTTGTTCTGTGTGATGTTCTCTTATACGTGCTTGGTGAGGGTTGTTCTTCTGCCTATACTGGCTCAGCGAGGATCTTTTGTAAGCTTATTCTTTGAGATTTCCTTCATAGCAGAAGACTCTCACTTCCCCATCCACTTTGATAGATAATTTGACTGGATAGAATATCCTTGGGTTTGTATTATTTTCCTGCAATTTTCGGAATGTGTTGCTCCACTCTCTCCTCTTCGTCGTAGTGTCTGCTGAGAGTTCTGAGCATATTCTTATCTGTTTGCCTTTATATGTGACTGTCTGTTTTTCCCTAGCTGCTCTCATAATTTTCTCCTTTTCCTCAAAGTTGGATACTTTAACAACTATAAGTTTTGAAGACTTCTTCTTGAGATTCAGTCTAGCTGGTGTTCTTTTGGCCTCCTGGATGGTTGTCTGATTTTCATTCAGTAAGCTAGGGAAGTTTCCCTCCAAGAATTCCATCACTATTTGGAATGTTGATATCTTTGATGTTCATTCCTCCAGTAATCCAATTATTTTGATATTGTTTCTTCTCACAGCATCAGACATAGCTCTGAGGTTTTCTTCAGCTTCTCTGATGGCCTTGTTAGACTTTTTCTCATGTTTATTAATTTATGCTTGCAAGTCCTCTAGGTCACTGGTATGGTTCTCTGCCTCCTCCATTCACTGGGCAAAGTCCATGAGTTTGCTATTAGTTTTTGTTATCTCTCCCCTTAGCTCTTGTAGTTTCCTTTGGTGCATGGCATTTATCTCCTTTATCATTTCATCCTTTTTCTGTAATGCTTCCCTCATGTGTTGCATGACTCTAAGCAGCATTCTGAAGATATCTTTTTGTGGGAGGTTAATGTCTGCCTTTTCTATGGCTACTGTTAGGTCCAGGTGATCCTCTGGCCTTGGATTTTGTTTCTCTTTTTTTATTGAAGCTGTGGAAGCAGCTTGCTGGTTTTTTGTCGATTTATTAGAACTAGGTGCCATTTTCCAGGGTGTCTCAGAGCCCTGGGCTCTTTCTTTGGAAGGTTGATGTTGGTGTTTCTGTAGGCTGCCTATAGCCAACTGCCTTGAAGGGTTGTGTTTCACCTTTGTCCTGCTGGGGTTTCCCTCTCACCTAGGACATATTTTGTGTTCCAGCCACCCTCAGGTCTCCTTAGGGGCTGTTTGCAGCTGTGCAAGCTGCAGTCTGATGGAAAGTGTTGGCCAGAGTGCAGGAAAGTATAGTCTGGGATGGGTTGGAGATTGGGTGATCTGTTCCTGGCTAGGAGCGCTTTCCAAAGGTAGGCAGATAGGAAAGAGGACCGGCTACTTCTGTTAGCGTGCAGATCCACTTCTCAGAAGAGAGGGAGGGGGGGGTATTGAGTAGGGTAAGGGAAAATGCAGTAGGAAGGCCCAAAAGCCTTGGGTCCCTATGCCGCAGATGCACAAGCTTCTGCCAGACTTGTGTGCAATGCCTGCCAGACCAGAAACATCGTTAGAGGATGGAAACATCTGTGTGTGTGTTGGGGGGTGTTGTGGGGGTGGGTCTGGCTGGTGGGTCTGGCAGAGTGTGAGGCAGGGCCTGGCTGGCCTGTGGCACCAGTAGAGGCAGAGTGGGCACCCTGAGCCCACAAAAGAGGCAGCTGGTGGGCCTGAGACCACAGGGTCCACAGGGAGTGCAGGCAACGGGGATGAAGTCAGCTTCTTGTTCAGAGAAGTGCTCTGAGCTGTCTTGGAAATTGACAGACAGACTTGATACCCTTACTTGGACCCCAGCTTTCCCCATTTACCAATCTCCATGCAACTGCAGGCTTGAGCTACCTATCTGGTTGCCATCTTAGCCATGCCCTTCCAATTGATTTCTTTTTATTTAGCTAATAGAAACATAAACTCCAAAACTGAACTTGCTGCCATGGAGCCAATGCTAACTTACAGTAACTTCATGGGTTTTCAAGACAGTAACTGCTTACACTACTGGTAGTTTCAAGCTACAGACCACGCAGATTGCATGCCAACATATAACCAATCTGCCTCCAGGGAGCCCCAGTAGGAACATAGCTATCAATTATTAAAATACTGAGTCATATTTTTAGTCTACAAGTGAATTGATGAGTCACAATTCTGACATTTTTTTATTTCTCCTTCTTCAATCAGTTACTTGTTTAAGAAATGTAATGTTTTATTAGAAAATTTTCAGTTTGAGGTCTATTTTTTTTTCCCTTTAGGTTCTATAGAGGAGTGAAACTTGAGACATGTGTTTATTTGTGAGTAGGGAGACAGGTGTATGGAGGGAAGTGGCAGGTCCAAAATCCTTAGATCCGGCAACAGACTGAAAACATTTGCAGGCTTATATCCCAGGACACATAGGGCAAGGTGGGCAGAAGAGTGCAGCAAGGAAACACAAAGGGAGGTAGTGAGGCAGGCGTGGGGGTTGGGGAAGGGTGAGAGCAAGCAAGAGAAATAGAGATTTGCCAGAATATCTCTTATATTATTGAGGTAGACCATAGCCCCAATGAAACAATCCTCTTAAGGAATTGGTTGACCGCATCAGATCACAGCATGGACAATAAAAGTGCCCACTGCCTGACAAACCACTGAGAATCAGAACCTAGCCAAGTGGACACAGGAAAACCCATCATATGTGTCACTCTTTAAGATTTGTTTTCTGTCCTTCAATTTATTTGTTTACTTATTTTTTACAATTGTCAGGGAAAATTATTTACGGATTTTATGGGCATAATAAATACCACTATATAAGTGAAAAGCTTAGTCATTTTAAGGAACTACCCAATGTTAATTAATTGGAGAGCAGGAAACAAATGGAAATTGATGGAAAGGGAAAGGATAGACAGGTTCTATAACATGATTTTCTTCTCCAACAGTGAATTACAGAGATTCAAGTTACCCAGAAAACATCACCGGTCTTACACCTTCTCCTTGATCTCAAGCAAGGCCTCAAGGGCAGGTCAGCATTAGTAAGATTAATTGACATTTATTGCAACACATTAAAGGAAGTGGGATGACACCACCGTGAGTTCTCAGCTGCTAACCTGAAACGCTGGCAGGTTCAACCAACCCAGTGATTCTGTGGTAGGAAGAGTTGACGAGCTGTTCCTGTAAATCCTATAGGGGCATTTCTTCCCTTTCACTGGGGTCGGCATGAGTTGACATCAACTTTACTGCACCCAACACCACCACCCAGCGCTATGTGTCAATAAATTAATTTTGGTTTTAATTCACTTGGAAATATTGTTGGGTCCTATTAAGTCTATCCCTATGCATAGCAACCCCAGACAATGGGATACATAAGGTTTTCTTGACTGTCATCTTTACAAAACCTGATATTTTTTTCCAGGAAGCTGCTGTGCAGGCAGAAACTATAGATCATTAATAAACATTTAGCTTGTTGAGCAAGGATGGGTTGATGTGAACATAACTGGAAACAATCAAAGCTCCTTGATTTCTTTTCACTTTTGAAAGTCAGCCCTATATGGAAGTGAAGGTATAGGCAATATAGACTTGTCACATTCTTTCTCAATGTCATACATATTCTTGCTACACTGGAGGACCATTGAATGACATGAACTTTTAAATGGGAAAAGTATGTGTGTCAGAGACAACTATTGGAGGAAGAAATAACATCAACTAGTTTTGCCACAGTGCCTTCCTAAACTCTAATACTCCCCATATTTGATTTGTTGCAATACTGCTCAAACTGATGAAGACAAATTCCTTTTCTCTCCCCAAATTGTCAAACACCCCAGACTTTTGCTTGAGCAGCTACTCACTAGGTAGTGTAGTGAATCACAGTGTGCTGGACTGCTAACTGTAAGATCAGCAGTTTGAAACCACCAGCTACTCTGAGGGAGGAAGATGAGGCTTTCCACTCCCTTAAAGAGCTACAATCTCCCCAAGCCACAAGAGCATGTATACAATGTCCTACAGAGTTTGAGTGCTCTCTTTGACAAGTCTCATTTGATGAACTGGTACACACACACACAAACACACACACACAGAGTAACACCTCAGATAATCACTATGTTTGTATCTGACTTCTCTTTCCTTCTATTTTCAGCTAAAGACCCTTGGTCATTTTCTTCACCCATACCTTACCCCCACCCCACGACTATAGAATTTATTACTTTTTATATAGTTACTTAGTTTAATTGCTAGCTCTTTCCTTTTCTACTATTTATAACTTAGCTTTCTATATAGTGGTTTTTATTTTACTTATGAATGTATTCGCTTCTTTACATCGAAAAAAATAAAGCCAAGATTAGCAAAAACTTTATATAGGTAGTTCTTGGGTTATGAACACATGACTTATGGGCAATGCCGACTTGTAACCAGGGTCTATCACAGCCCATGAAGAAAAGTAGAGCAGAATGGAATTTTCACATTTTGGGTGATTAGTTACAATAACCTGAAAAGGAAAACATGGGCCAGAAACTTGCAATGGGCAACTTGGGTGAAACAGTGAACCAACCCATCTGGGACCCTCAAGTGTGTGAGTGGGTTGTTGCAGGTCTGAGGGGAGCCACCCACATTCAATGTGAGGGGCTAGGCTGTCATCTTTGTGGGGGGGTCAACACATCCTGAAAACCTTACTTTCGTGCTATGTAAATGTCTCTTCACTTTGAAATTATTCCACCAGTTCTTCCTCCTCCCATTGCAATTCAGTCATAGTAGTCCTACAATTTGTCCTTAATATTTCTGAGGCTGCTCGTCTTTTACAAAAGCAATCTGCTTACTTTTTTCTCCCTGGAAGGGACTGCTGGGTTTAATAACAAGCCTTGTGGTGGTGAGTGGAATGCTTAATCCACTGAATCACCAGGGCTCCCGGAAGCACCATCTACTCTCCACACACACACAGACAAATTATTCCTCACTAAGATATCCCCTTACTACCTGTGCAGCTTTTAAGTCACTCAGAACATTTTCAGCCTTTTCTTCACTAATTTTTTTTTCTGTTAAGATCCATGTGGTTATTTGTAACATCATTTATGGGCCATACTGGTCAAACATTTCATTAGCGCACCCCTAAAGTGATGGCTGGAACTGCTTCTCTTTGGAGAGGCATGTTATTTCAGCTGGTATTGATGACTTTACAGCCCCTATATGGCCCAAGGGCTGGACAGTCCCCATTTCAACATTAAAATAAGGTGATCCATCTGTTTGCGATCTGTTTCTTGCCACATCAATGGCCTGTAAGCTGTAATAAGATATGTATTATTCTGGCAACCCTGTGACTGACATTCTCAGTGATTACTATTGTAAATTTCCCTGACAATTAACCTGATTGTTTGTGAAAATATCTTCCAGCCATGAAAGGATTGATTCTGTACAAGTGAATAATTTAGGTACGGTGATATGGAGTTACCCTACATAGGCTCAATATCCCTCTCTCAACAGAGTTTTAAAAAATTAGTAACAGGGTCTAATCAAAGACAATATTAATAGAAGATTGTTATGCTCCAGCGGTTTTATTAATAAGACAGTATACCATTAACAAAGATGTTTTGAAAAGGAGCCAAAGGTAGATAAAAAGCTAAAAAAAAAAAGAGAGAGAAAGATAGATCCAGGAATGGTTTTTGTGCTGCACTGAATCCCAGCTCCAATTAGTTCTTACATTGTGGCCCTGATGTTGTAGCAAAGTGTGGTGAAGAAATTAGATGGTGCCCAGCTACTGAATAAAATAGTGTCTGAGTCTTAAAGGCTGTCTCCAAACAAGCAGCCTTCTCAGTGTCTACTAAGTCCACATGGAAGAAGCACACCATCATCACTCACCGAAGGATTATAATCCATATAATCTGAAATCAAAGGAGAGATTAGTACCAGAGCCTAAATTGTGAGATACTGGTTTGCAGAAGTCTATTGATGACAGCGGGTTCC
This sequence comes from Echinops telfairi, assembly GCF_000313985.2. Taxonomy (NCBI): domain Eukaryota; kingdom Metazoa; phylum Chordata; class Mammalia; order Afrosoricida; family Tenrecidae; genus Echinops; species Echinops telfairi. The sequence goes on from NW_022111373.1 coordinate 65,861,628, forward strand.
CAAGATACAATTGTGGGAATTATATAGAGATGGGAGGATAGTGGCTACTGAACTAGTGCATTGGAGAGATGAATATAGTAGGTCAAAGGTATACACAGTTAAAGTTTTGTCAGTTGATTCCCCATCTCATGAACAATGGACCTGATCTGGTTTTCAACAGTTTCTATATTTTTGTTTTGTTTTTATTAGGTCATATTAGGGTTCATCACAGAGGTGTTATGTCACTGGGGGTTACCCTCTTGAACTTGTGGTATATGTCTTTCTGTCCTTCAGTATATGAAACCCAGGATTGATGACACTGTAGGGACAACCAGCAGAATAGAGGTTTTTTTTTTTTTTGGGGGGGGGGGTCAGGTAGAGGCACAGTGATGATGGGGGTGGGGAGGCCAGGGTAAAACAGAAACAGTGTCAAGGAATCCAGGAAGAAAAACAATGTTCGGAAACTGATTGTGGTAACAATTGTGCAATTCTGCTTAACATGAATGGGCTATGGAATGCTATATGTTTTAACTCCAAATTAATAATATTTTTTAAGGTGAATAAAAACTATATACCTCTGGTCTACCAGTACTTCAAAATCATAAAGACACATGTAGGAATGGATCTCACTTATAACTGGAGAACTAACTGAATTTGTACTTGGTCTTTCTTCTTTGCTTAGGGAACCCTTTCCCTTCCTTTGGCTTAGATTTTTTGCTTCATCACAATTTCCAGTGTGGATTCCACACTTGTTTCTCTCCTGCCTCTGCTACTTCAGACAAGAATCTCACATGCATGGTCTTTCTTGATGGCGATGGGGTTCTCGCTCCTATTTTGTTTCTGAGGTGGCTGACTTATATACTGAGTGGCTGACAAAACTAAGCAATTCCATCTATTAGAGTTTCACACATCCTATTTGCATGACCCCTCTTTGGTGTGAGTTACAAAGACAAGGATATAAAAGCCATTCTAAGTAATTTCACTTCACAAAAAGGAAGGTCTGTAATTATAATTTACAAATGAGAGCGGGAGCAAAAGTAGACACTACGAACCTCCAGAATGGGATGCAAGCCTGTTGCCTATGAAAGGAGGGAAGGAAGAAGGATGGAGGAATAGCCTCAGACCACCACAGAGCTTTGAGAACATCTTGGCCAAACACATAGCGAGTGTTAGCATGCAGGATGCCTGTTAGAAAGCTGTCGCTCTCCTACCCACACAGTGTTCAGTTGCTGCCTTGGGGCCTCCTGGGAAGTGTTGGTTGCAACTTGGATGCTACTGCAGTGCATTCAAAAGAGCACCCATAGGCGGTCAGCTAACAACATCCTAGGCAGCAGATTCTCTCCAAGGGCAATCTGTGCACCATACCTGCACTGACTGCCACAGGTGTCAAAGGCTCAGTTATTTTCTCAAGTATTAACAATGACTCTCAGCTACTCTTCTCACGTTTTGCAATGTGTGCTAAGCTGCTGCCTTTTAGAGTGGCAAAAGTTGTGCTTATTTAGAAGTTTGTCCCTCACAATCTTCGCTTCACATTGTCTGTGTGACTATAGACATTTCTAAATTACCCCAGCAGAGGACAAAAGCTATCCAAAGTCTGTAACATTGCACACTGCTATTCAATATCACTTTTAAAAGTGTTGAGAATTTTTGACAATATTATTTTAATGTTTTATTTAGTGCTAATATTTTTGAGTCCTTAGTGACATAAGCTGGCCTGGGTGTTTTAAGTATGAACACTTTTCATCAATATCATAGCCTTATACAGTAGATTCTATTACTATAGACATTTGATCAAAGAAGAAATTGAAGCACCAAATTCAGTGCCATCACGTCAAGCCCAACTCATAGTTACCCTGGAGGACAATATAGAACTGCCTCTGTGGGTTTCTGAGACTTTAACTTTTTACTGGCATTGAAAGCTTTGTCTTTCTCCCATGGAAGGGCTGGTGGTTTTGAACTACTGACGTCCCTGATAGGAGCCTGATGTGAACTCACTAGCCAAGCCAAACTCACACCATCAAGTGAATGCTGACTCCTAGCGACGCCCTGTGGATTTCTGTAGAAGGAGTAGAAAGCCCAATCTTTTTCACACAGAGCTGTTGGGGGTTTAAACTGCCAACCATTCGATTGCAGCCCAACTTGCAACCACCAGGCCACCAGCACTCCTTAAATTGTGGCTCCCTGAGGTGAGATAAGGTGTCCAGGACTCACTGACTAAAGAGCTCTAGGATGCAAACCCAGACTGCTGGTCTCCAGAGTCTCACACTGGACCTGTACAGGAAACAGACGTTGTATAAACACGTCTCTTGTTTTTCAGTTTTCTTTAAAAAATAAAATAAAATTCTTCAAGGAAAATGTTCTACGTCTACTTTTGAGCATATGTATCATGCAGCGATATTTTGATGTTTTGTCTTCCAGGTCCCTGCATGCCCAATCCGTGCCACCATGGAGGAACTTGTGAAATAAGTGAAGCGTACCGAGGGGACACATTCATAGGCTATGTTTGCAAATGTCCTCGGGGATTTAATGGAATCCATTGCCAGCATAGTAAGTTATGTATGGTTATTATAGTTTTATGATTATTTATTGCCAAGTATACAAGTCACTGTCATTATTTTTGTAGAAGAATGAAAACATTGTGTTGGGCGATGAGTCCAGGTGGTTGGCTCCCATCGAATCCATCATCAGTGATGATTCTTGGACTATGTTTGGGACTGGATTTCATAAGTGGAGTGGGGTTAATGCTCTTGTTGATAGCCCTTTCCATGATTGTTCAGCTTGATAAATGTTAATATTTATATTAAATTGATGATCATTTCCTACTTCCATGAACTATTTTGAAGCTTCATTTCCCAAGCTTCCCCTAAATATCTGGTTCAGGGTAAAAGCAGAAAATAACCATTTTCCAACCTATACATAAACTAGTATACGATTTAGAGTTGGTGGTAATTTTCATATGAAAATCTTTGAAAGTACAAATATGTCATCCACATGTTCTTTTTTTATCCTGATTCTGATTTGTCCTGGGAATTTGAGCAAAATAGAGTCTCTTGTGAGGATTTCTTCTTAGAAGTGGGGCAAAACACCAATTCTGAATCAGCTATGTGGCCGCTTCACGGGGCAGTTCAAAGACATTGTTGTCAGGTGCCACCGAATGAGTCCCAGCCCCTAGCGACCCTGTATACTCTCTGGTCCTGTGCCACCCTCACAAGCGTCCCTGTGCTTAAGCCTATGGGTGTAGCCACTGTGTTGGTCCATCTTACTGAAGGCGTTCTTATTATTCAGTGCAACTCTACTTTACAAAGCAAGCTGTCTTTCTCCAGGAACTTGTCTCTCCTGGCAATGTGTTCAAAGCAGGTGGGAGGAAGTCTCACTATCCTTTCTCAGAGAGAGGTCACAGTGAAGTGGAGATGGTGAAGAAGGCTGGTACACAGGCTGTCACTTGGCATCTTAGGAAGGATGTAAGGAAGGACATGGTATTGGTCAATGGGAGGGAAGTAGCTTCTGGCTAAAAAGAAGAGCCCTGGCACCTGCAGTGGTTATGTGTGCGGCTGCAGTCTGCAAGGTCACCAGTTTGAAACCACCAGTCGCTCCTCGGGAGAAAGACTGGGCTTTCTAGGAGCACAAAGAGTTCCAGTCTTGGAAACTCACGGGGCCAGGTCCCCCTGACCTAGGGTTGCGATGAGGGAGCATTGAATAGATGGCAATGAAGAAAAAACAGAGAAGAACGGGGAGGGAACACCTAAGCCATGAGTATATGCACGATTACTAAGAGGCGGTGTGGAGACTTGGTAAGGCACATCTGAATGTAACCGATGGAGACAGATTTCCAACCAGGAGCAAACACCAGAGTGCAACACAGCTGTGAGACTTTGGAGGCTGTTGTACTTAGTGCAGGCTTGCCATGGCCAGGGCTTTGTGGAATTTCCACCAAAGGCCATCCCATGACAGGTATGCTCCCTACAACGGGCAGTTAAATCCTTGACTCTCTAAGATGTCAGGTCACCCACCACGAAAAGAGAGCCTGTTTTCTCTTCGGCTGAGTTCTGAGGTGCAGTGCCTCCTTCCCTTGCTGTAGCATCCTGCCAAGCCTTCCCACGCTATCTCAAAAGAGCTGTGGGAAGCAAGAGGGGATCCCAGAATCTTGAACTAGGTATAGTCCTGTAAAGAGAATATCAGTAGCCGTTAGTTACGTACCTATCAAATTCTCTGGATATGGTGTCAGAGGGAGAAAACAGCCTGGACATTCCACTTGAGCTTTTTCATTCTGAACTGCTTGCACACAGTAGACATAGCATTTAGAAAGTGGCCGCCTTTGAAATGAGATCAGAATGTTCATGGTGGGCTGCTGTTCAGTGTTTAGAAGCAGGCCTTCAACGCAAGGTCAGGTGATTGATTGCATGCAAATGATCGTTCAGCTGGCTAACACAGGACCAGGTGATGTTTAGTGCTGCTGTACAGAAAGTGACTGTGGGTTGGAGTAGATCCAATGGTGACAGTAGAACCCGAGGAAGGTAGGGAGTGAAGCATACAGCATATCAGATTCTTACAGTTCTACATCTCCAAAGTGTTTATAAAGCGCGTTCAGGGAAGACAAGTATAGACTATTAATGTCACTAAAATATTTGACATTTATATATGCTCTCCCCTGACCTTCTGCTGAAGTACGTATAAAGTTGATACTCACCATTAAAATGGAAATAGATCCAAGCAATAATATATGTATGCCTGTGAGTCATTCTTTCCACATCTGCCCAACTAGGTTCGTTACATTAGGTTGCTTTCAGATATTTTTAATTGTCTAGAAGTCCTATTACTGGAGAAGGGTCCACCTGCTTCTGATTCCCACATATTGTTAACTTTGAATTTTGTCAAGGCATCAGCAGATTTGTGGAAATGGAATAAATAAATCTTACCCTCATTCTCCACAATGAAAAAGCTGAGTCTTTGCTTCTAAGTTCAGATAGTTGAGTTGAATTACCTTCTAAGTTCAGGTAATTACCTTCTAAGTTCAGGTAATTGAGTTGAAATTCAGAGTTAGTTTTGAAAACATCATTTTTCCTGGCCCCAAACCCCCATAAGATCGGAAACCCATGTCAGGAATTGTAATGTGAAGCCCGAGGCAGAAAATCCCATTTGGAACTGAGACTTTGTTGTCTAAATAACCTGGACCCTAGTCTCTGGAGTGGATCAGTATTAGAAGCAATGGGCAATGAATGAAAAGGCACTGTATTTGAAATCAGAGTCCCGGAGTTAAGTCCTGATCTTTTTAGTTATTGGATAAGTGACCTTGAGCCAGTCACTTGACCTTTGTTCAATTAAAGACATATAAATCGAGGGAGCTGACCTATAAATAGTTGATCTTTGCTTCACGCCACCTTGCAGAGTCGTGTAACTAAATGGGTAACTAAGTGGGTAGCTGGCTCCCTCTATAGAGGTTATCTAGCTTTTCTCTTTGGAGCCAAATTGAAAAGGATTATTTTGGGAAAACAGATTTAGAAGGGCTGGAAGGCCTGAAATCTCCTTCGGGCATTCGAAAGAGAGAAGCAGTTATTTAATCCCTTGTAAGCACTAGGCTTGTTTTGCACAGTTGCACTAACTTTCTGACCTGATAGGCTCTAGAACTGTGTGTGTGGCCGTATGTCACTATTATTTGGAAGCATGATGGCAGTCCAGATTAATCAGGCACAACTCTGGACCTGGTCAGGCAATATCTGAATTGCAAACTGATTTTTGACTTCCACACACATTAAAGCAGGGGCCCTCAAACTTTTTAAACAGGGGGACAGTTCACTGTCCCTCAGACCTGTTGGAGGGCCAGACTGTAGTTTTAAAAAAAACTATGAACAAATTCCTATGCACACTGCACATATCTTATTTTGAAGTACAAAACAAAACGGGGCAAAAACACCCGGCGGGCCAGATAAATGTCCTCAGCGGGCCGCATTTGGCCCGCGGGCCATGTAGGACACCTGCATTAAAGTTTAAGAAATACTGTGAAAAGCTCTTAAGAACCAACTGTTATCCTTTCAGAGAAATGGTGGTGACTTTTTACATAACAATATATCATAGGCATAATATTAATTATGATTTTTGTAGATCCAAATTGCATTGCAAGGCAATGGAAGTGAAAGGTGTAGACATCTAACATTAACATTTCATTTGGATAAGAAGAATTGAAGAAATCAGATAGTCATATTTAGGGAGGCTTATTAAATTAGATCTAAGTGACAAAATGTTAATTGAATGTATTTTGAAGTGTAGCTAGGCATTTAAAGGAGTTCAAGTTTCATGATTAAAGAATTCATAAGTATATAGATATTCAGTTATTCTAACAACTATTTTGCCAGTAAGATATGGAATTGAAATTTGTTTCCAGCGCCAGAACTATTGATACCTGCATATACTTTTTGTAAGTAGTGTGAGTTTATGACCTGGTAAGCATAATAATGATTATTCTTAGAGATTATTAGCATTCCTAAATTATATGTGGTATCAAAATACCCTAGAATATGATGAATAAAAATAGTAAATCATAGGATGAATTAAGAATCAAAATTAGCTAGATGTTAGGCTTTGAAAGACCTTTTTAAACAAGCAATTTTCTACTGGAAGTTGTATTTTGAGCTGCTAGAAGTAAGCATATTTGATTTGTTGCTTAGTAACACAGCTAATGCTTTAGTGAAGGACTGCTTCTTCATTCCCAGAAATCTTTGCCCACCTTCCCAGTCAAGAGCTTTCATGCCTTCTTCCCTAAGTCTACACAGTTTTTCTTAGCATTCTTTAAGGAAACCCAAAATAATTAAGGGGTCGCATGCAACGAAGTAGGTGAGCTGATGTAGGAGCCTAAAAGGCCTTCACAAAAGTGGGCTGGTTTCGAGAAGTAGACCATGTTACCAGATAACATCCTCTCGACAGTTTTCCCCCACTAATAACATTACCCTGGAGTTGCTTTCAACTCACAGCAAAACTGTGAGCAGTAAAAGGAAACACAGTGTCTCTCCCTGCACCGTGCTCACACAGTGCTGTGTGAGGTTGCTGTTGCAGCCACTCTGTCACTGCAGCATGTCAACGTCTTCTTCTTTTGCTGGTCATTGACTTTGCCAACCACGGTGCCCTTTTCCAGGGCCCACTAATTGAACTATGAGGAAAATGGTGTTTAACCCTTCTTATTATACCCCAGCCATTATAAAAAAAAAAGTATACTTTCCAGTTGATGTTATTGATTAATGGAAGGAATCCTACATTCCAAATGTATTTCTTGAAGTTTTGATCAATTTGCTTGTGTCATATACTTAACATTGCTCTGAGTTAACCAAGGATATGTTCTGTTTTGTTAGAGACTGTCAAGTAGGCAAGTGGCATAGTTGAAAATTATTTGCTTTCTCTGGTAGGTAGTGTTTTTTTTTAATATGCAGATTTCTTGTGGCTTTCGGTACTGTTCTATCAGAATTTTTGGTTTGTACCCTGGACTTACCTAAAAGTGACCACATGATCCTTAGGCATATCAAGTTTGAGGATCTCTGGACTGAAGAATAATCCTTTCCCTCCAGTATTTTACCAATCTTTGTGCTTTTAGAGGAAGGAGGGAAAATGCTGTTTGGCACCAGGTTCTGAATCAGACTGGTGGAGCTCTGTCTTGATCAATTGAAGAATTAATTGGTGCTTTATAGCTCTATGCTTCAGCGTTCTCATTCAGCAATTCAAAAGACACACTGAGAACTTTCTCTGGTTTTTGTGTGCTGGAAATATCTTGTCTGTAAAACATGCAACTAATCATCTTTTGACCTACGTCTCTAAATAGTATATTTTTTGCAGTTCAGATTCGATGTTGCACTTTGTGAATTATATTAGGTTAGATATGTTTAATAGACTAATACCACTGAATATACAAAGGTTAAATTACTCTTGAATATACTATAAACCTATTGTAATTGTTTATTTCCCTATGGTAAGGTGGCTGTGGGGAGCGATATGCGAGCTTATGTTTCGCTACAAGAATTCTTCTACTCACTAGCAATTCATATGCATAAGTAAATTTTAAGAGTACTCTTTCCAGTTTTAACAGAGCTTTGAGCCAGTTTGTTCCAGTTCAAACCTCTGATGAGAATTTTCATTTCCACCCCAGATATACTGAATCAGAATCTACTTGTTAACAATATCCCTAGGTGAATACTAAATATCCATTATGTGTCTATAAGAATCACTAGATGGAATGTATAATAATCACCTGAGGATATTATTAACATATAGGTTCTGGTTCACTGCATCTGTGTGGAAATGTAAATTCTCAGCAGAGGTTTGAAGGGGAATAAACCTTTTGGAAATCCAGGATTTTAGCTTGATGCTCCCATTATATTAGCTTTCTCATTAGAAGATCAATTTGACCCAGTGAAAATTAATTCCCAAAATATATTGGATCATTGCTGACATTCAGAAACTTTATAAATGCACTGACTAAGTAAACACAACACTGGAGATATCCAAAATAAACATATCTGCAACTTCATAAGGGTTCTTGACTCTGGATTGGGATTTTGAATTTCCCTTCCCACCAATGCCATTTCAGGTAAACCAGAGCCAATGTAACTCCTAAAAACCAGAGGTTCTCACTGGCAGTGTTAAATAAATAGATTCCTCTTGCTCACTTATAGAGACGCCAACTTAACAGATTTAGTTTGTGACCTAGGTCTGCCAGTTTAACAAGCATCCTAGTGAAATTGATGCAAATGGCCCCAGAATTTTGATTCTCAACCTTGGCTGCACATTAGACTCACTAGGGGAACTATAAAATATACTAATGCTTGAATCCCACCCCAGAGATTATCCTTTCATTGGTCCAGGGTATGGGCTAGGCATTAGGAGTTTTTAAATCTCCCCAGATGGTTTTAATGTGCAACCAAGATTGTGAAGCAGCGTTCTAGAACCAATGTGAGGAATTGCAGTGCCTTAAAGAAACTCAGTAGAGAACAGCGGAATGAGAAACCAAACTTGGGATACATAAATATAATTTGATTGAATCTACATTCTCACAGTCTTATTGGATTTTAGCATTCAAACTTGCCTGCCATAGGAGAATAACCTTACTGTACGAATCCCCACCTGACTGAAAGAATCAGGCCACCAGATGTTAGCTTACCATTTTTCAAATGTGCTATCCCTTTCTCGGCCGTAATCAGAGTTCCAAAGCATTTTTATTCTTCAGTTTTTTCCTTTGGTTGAGACCTTACAAAGAATGTTATATTGATAGATATACACTTGTATATTGAAAATTTGCACAGGGCCACTACTTATTATAGAACTAATGTTTAATCTTTGCAAAGCAATGCTCAGTTTTTTCATAAACTCAAATTACCAAATGTGCATTTAAAAAAATCTGCAAATTAGTTATTTTAAATATGTTGTGTTTCACTTTAAGTCCACATTAACTGAATCTGTAGAGTGGAATACATGCAAAGTATTTTAAAGAAATATAAGCGAATGAAGACTATTATAATTATGTACTAAAAATAATGATTTTTTAAATGTATCATTTATATTTTAATAAGGGATGTGAAAATCAAAATCATATTGAGCAAACATTTACGAATGATAGTCTTTAGAACTTAACTTGATTGACTATCCTCTCGTGCCATATACTAAAATTTTAGATATAGTTAAGAACCATATTCTCTAGAAACAAATTATTCTTAGATATTTTGAATCTTTTGGTCATATTATAAATAAGGCATACTTCAAATGAGAACATTTCTAAATTAGATTTCCCCACCGAAATGATCTGAAAACGATCATATTGGTGCTTAGGAAGGGAGCTGTTCCTGAATTTGTCGAAATGAGATGAATGTATGTTATCTGAAGGGTGACCATATAATTATTTGGAAACAATCATTTAAATGTACAAGAGCCTCAACTTCCAGGACTCACTTTTTAACAAGTCACATTATTTTGAGCTATTGCTAATTGTAAGCCTTGCTTTCCTCATCATTAAAATGGAGCTAGCTCTAAGTGGATTCCCAGGAAAATTAATATATGTAAAGATATTCTGTACAATTAGTTGTTTTATACATACACAACCAATTATTCTGGTTTTTAGGGTTCATTTTCCACAACTTTTTAATCATGGAAGAAGAAATAAAAACGCAATACTGCTTTCATCCTAGCTAATAACGCACGCTCGGAGCACTAGTGACGGTGGTCATGATTTAGGCTGCTGACTGGCTGCCGGGTCGGGTGGTGGATGGGCCTTTCTACTCCTGTAGAGAGTTGCAGTCTTGGAAGCTTACAGGGGCCAGTTCTGCTCTGTCTTAGAGAGTCCCTGTGTAGTCCTAGACTCGTTGGAAGTGAGTTTGGTTTTGAGTTTGAATCAGAAATGAATAATGGAGAAAGGATTGCTAAATACCTCCTTTTATGAAACAAGGCTTCTGCATCAAGAATGCGTGAACCTTTTCCATAGCTGGAGTGAGAGAGATGCACACAGAGCACAGACAGAGAAAAGGTGAACAGGGACGCTATTGTTTTTCAATGGCCACAGCAACGCTGCAGAGGAATGATGAGCTCCTGAGGAGTAGGGCCCTGCTTGATGGTGTCCAGTGCACAACAGAGCAAGACGCCACTCGAGACTGCGCCACACCCAGAAGGGTTGGGATTGGACTGTTGGGATCCATAGGAAGTTCATTGGCTAAAGTTCATTGGCAGAGATTCCCACGCCTCCCTTTCCAGGCTTCCTTCATCTGGAATTTGTGCAAAAACCTGTTCAGCAATCCAGCAGACTAACAGAGGGTGGAGGAGGCTCATCGGATGCGTTGTTTCTGAATTAAATATGGGTCTCCAGCACTTAAGGCAAGAATTCTACCTCTGAAACATCTCTTCATCACATTAGAAGAGTTGTGGACATGAATTATCTTCATTAGTCCATATTATTAGCTCAAGAATACATCCATATCCTCTCCTACTTTATCATAACAATAACCAGAGTGATCTTCTGAAGATGTAGATTGCGTTAGGTAATTTCTATATTCAAATATTTGCAAAGCTTACCTAACTCACTTAGAAAGAATCCAGAGTCCTTAAAGCAACAAGTCCTTATAAATTCCGTTCATGGCTGTCTCTCTGACCTTACCTCCAACCATTCTTCATTACATCATTCCAGCTTTGGCAACTTCCATCTCCACACTGCCCTCTAAAGCCAAGTCCACTTTCAGTTAAGGGTATTTACATGTGTGTTTATTTATAATGGGCCATACATCTATTTCTAACCACAAGGCATGTTCCTTTTGTTTCTGATTCTCTTTTTGTTCTTATAATAATTTTCCAGAATGAGCTTCTCAGCCTGGCCCTGAGAAAATGACAATCTATAACACTTTTTCCAATCTCTCTTTACTCCTAATACCTCTTCCTTTCCCTTAGTATATTTTTAGCAGTCATTAGCTCTTGGTATTTTATACATTCATTCTTTTGTGTGTGTGTAAGAAAGAGCTTTATATAAAATAGCAGTTGAATATTGAGAAAACATCGCAGACCAGTCCAGATCAAGTCCATAAATCCAATATTAGCCCATATGTCCCATACCAATCTATAAATTCCTCTTCAGATTCATAAAACACATGCAATGATGCCCAATACAGGAAGATCACGGGCCAGTGGGTGGTAAGTCTTGTGGATCCAGTGGCATTTTAAGCATCTCAGCACTGGCAGGGATCTCTACATGGCTTCTCTGGCCCCAGAGGTCTGGCTACCATCAGGCTGTCACCATTTGGCTTGTCAAAGACGATGTCTCACTGGGACTGAGTAGAGAGAGAGTGTGTCTCCCACCTCCAAGGAGGAATACCAGATTTCCCAGAATCCCCAGGAGAAGGCTATGCCCACACAGAGGCCTCATTGGCTATCACCTGATTGACAGGCTAGACGCTGCTTCCATGCTCTTAATCCTCTCAAATTGACAAACAATTATCTAACTACCACACTGACCCATGGAGCTGGAGTTGAATGCCTTCAAACTGAGGCTTATGGTGGATTGGCATACCCTTTGGACATTTATTAGCAGTCCCAAAAGAATTTTGTAGCATTGTCCAAATAGGGCAGAGGCCAGGCCAAGAGGCTGAGTGCCAGAGAGAGGCCAGTGCTTGGGCAGAGCATAGAAGAAATTGTCCTGACTAAACAACTGTATTCTGATCATTAGTCTCCTGAATTGCAACTCATTAGCGTCCTTAATAAACCCCTTCATTGTGAGCATTGTTTGCGAGTTCTGGGGTAACTGCAATGTATTATACAACCTAGCAGAAAAGTAGAGCATCATGGGAGGTAAGGCTGTTGTCAGATTAGGGTGGAAAAGGATGGAGGGTGGAGGCATGTCTGGCCTCTGCCTTGTGGAACTCACTCAGCCTTGGGAGCTAAGAAAGCGCAGATGTGGTCCTTGTGCATTATTTTTCAGTGCTCAGGCACTGGGTTCTTTGCAATGGTTTTAGACTTGTGGAAACATGGAGAACCAAAGAGGAACATTTGAGTCTTTGATAATTACTTAGATTATTGTTACCTATAACTTTTTAAAAAATCATTTACTGGGGGCTTGTACAATTCTTATCACAATCCATACATACATCCATTGTGTCAAGCACATGTGTACATTTGTTGCCATCATCATTCTCAAAGCATTTGCCTTCTACTTGAGCCTCCCTACCCAGTACCCCCTCCCTCATGAACCCTTCATAATTCATAAATTATTATTATTTTGTCATATGTTACACTGTGCGACATCTCCCCCATCCTCTTCTCTGCTGTCTATATCCCAGGGAGGAAGCTATATGTAGATTCTTGTAATTGGTTCCCCCTTTCCACCCCAAGTTCCTTCCACCTTCCAGGCATCGCCACTCTCACCACTGGTCCTGACGGGGTCATTTTTCCTGGATTCCTTGTGTTTCCAGTTGCTATCTGTACCAATGTACATCCTCTGGTCTAGCCAGATTTGTAAGGTAGAATTGAGATCATGATAGTGTGGGGGAGAAAGCATTCAAGAACTAGAGGAAATTTATATGTTTCATCATTACAACTTTGTACCCTGACTGGCTCATCGCCTCCCCACAACCCTTCAGTAAGGGGGTGTCCAGTTGCCTACCGATGGACTTTGAGTCTCCACTCTGCACTCTCCCTCATTTACAATGATACATTATGTTTGTTCTTTGATGCTTGATACCTGATCCCTTCAACAGCTCATGGTCACACAGGCTGGTGTACTTCTTCCATGTGGGCTTTGTTGCTTCTGAGCTAGATGGCCACTTGCTTATCTCCAGGCCTTTAAGACCCCAGATGCTATATCTTTTGATAGCCTGGCACCATCAGCTTTCTTCATCACATTTGCTTATGCACACGCTTGTCTTCAGTGATTGTATCTGGAAGGTGGGCACCCACTGATACGATTTGTTGTTCTTTGATATCATATAACTTGTCCCTTCTACACCTCATGGTCAGTCTGGTGTGCTTCTTCCATGTGGGCTTTGCTGATTCTCAGGTAAATGACTAATTGTTTATCGTGAAGCTTTTAAGATCCCAGGTGCTATATCTTTTGATAGCCGGGCAGCATCAGCTTTCTTCACCACATTTGCTTATGCACACATTTTTCTTTAGCAATCATGTTGGGAAGGTGTGCATCATGAAATGCCAATGTAATAGAACAATGTGTTCTTGCATTGAGTAAGTACTTGAGTGGAATCCCAATATCCATCTGCTGTCTTACTACTAAACCTCTAAATATATGCACGTAGATCTATTTCCCCGCCGCCCTATATAAATATATTTACATATGTACATGCCTGTATTTAGACCTCTATAAATACCCTTTGTCACCTAGTTCTTTCCTCTATTTCCTTTTACTTTCCTCTTGTCCTCCTATCATGCTCAGCCTCCATTTGGGTTTCACTAATTTCTCTCGGTTACATTGCCCTTGCTCAATCCCTACCAGGCCTCTTACACACTCCTTGCCACTAATTTTGGATCACTTGTTGCTCCCCTGCCCCTGGGTTGGTCAGCACCACCTCCTTAACCCTGCCACTCCCTCTCCCATGTCCCCTGGTACCATTGGTCCCATTGTTTTCTCCTCCAGACTATTCTTCCAGTCTATCTTATCTAGATAGATCTGTAGAGATAATAATATGCACCAAAAATCAATCCATAGTAAGAGAGGCGACAAATGAGAACACAGCAATAACTACAAAAAGGAAAACCAATGACCTATAAAAGAATAAATCAATTAAAAGACAAAAAAAAGTTTAAAAAGAAAGAAAAACCTGTAAATAGATCAAGGTCTGATTTTTTATCTCTAGGCATGTTCAGTCAGGTCCGATGGGGTGCCACGCTCTGGCCCCAGAATCTGTCCTTTGTACTCCCTTGGGGGCTCCCTGCTCTGCTCCCACAGCTTCTCTGCCACACACCTTTAGTGGTTTGCCTTGGTGTCACAGGGTCAGTCTGGGCCAGTCCCGACACTGAGTCTCCAAAGTTGTCCCCCTTAGGGCCCTGGGCCAGCAAGGGATGGCATGTCTCATAGTGGGATCAGCCATATGGTACACTCTGTGCACTGGCTGTTCAGAGAGGGGATATTGTCCTCCAAGCCTAGTGGGCCAGGATTTGCTCCACTCTCTCTTCCTCCCCCTTCATTTGCTCCCAATGTGCTCTGATCAGACATGCCCCTCTCCCTTAGCTGCAGCTTCAGTGTTGTCCTCTAAAGTATATTCTTCTGGGGGAAGGGGCAGTTGTCCACCTAGCTGGTATGGGGGCTGAGCCCTCAGGCCCCTCCACAGGCTCCATTCATTTCTTTAAAGTTTGTATCCCTTTCTACAATATAAGCTTCCTAAGATCAAGCACTCCATTTATTTATGTTTTGTTAAATTCTTTATATTTCACAATTTCTTAGCTCACTGTGCTCAATAAACATTTATTAAAGTAATGAACCAAACATTGGTTTGTTAGTCAAATCATTGAAGTCTGACTTACTAGCACTTATCCATAGAGTTGGACTTCGTGAAAGCCACAAAATAAGGAAGAGTATTTGTCTTCCAGTATAGCTCATTTAACACGATGAAACATTGTGTTGTATCTTTACAAACAAGAATCGTGTGGCCAAGAAAATTTGTGATCAATCTACAGTATCTTATCCTTTTAATGATTGCCAATGCTAATTTCCTATTTGAAGGCTCTAAGGAGTATTTCCATTCATAGAGTATTATAGATACATAAATATTAGATAGGAAAATTTTAAAATATGTTTAATATTATTTGGCATAATTACCTGGAAGATATGGATGTGTGCGTGTTCTCAAACATACAGGTAGAATATTTAATCTTTAGGCAAAAGAGAGACGACATAAAGAAGCAAAGCAAAAGGCATAAAGTGAGGGAGTGGTTGTCCAAGAAACATAGTATGTAGGATGTAAACGGGAGGCAAGTTTGAAGGTTAATGTAGAGCCTGTTTCTATCTGTACATATACGTGTTCTAAAACAAATGCACACAAAGAGGATGACTATCCACACATACCTGTCTATAAGCATTTATTTAGCACTTAAAATTTTACCAGAAGTAGCAATTATATTAATGTCACCCTGCAAATAGTGACTTCTTTTGCCTGAAAGATAAAGGAGTATGTGTAATACTTTATACACATTTTTACCAAAATTATCTAGGGATCCAATTGCCACATCTATTCTATGTCATTTTTGGTTTAGAGCCAGCACATCGTTTTACGTAGACAATTTTCTTGTTATGCTTTCTGAACTCGGTCCATTTTCTACTGCCTTTTCCCAGTTGGTATGGCATCTCTTTAAAGTGAACTGAGACTGTTGTGTGCTACAGCCTCACATTATTAGCAGTGGATACTTTAAGAACCATGTTTTAGGCAGAGCTAGAGCCCTGATGGCATAGTAGTTATGCCCCATTTGTCTGTGATCCACAAGGTCAGCAGTCCAAACCCACCAGCAGCTCTGAGGGGGCAAGATGGGTTTATGGGCTAAGAGTTACAGTCTCAGAAACTCACAGGGGCAGTTTTGCACTGACCTATAGGGTTGCTACACATTGGCATCAACTCAAAGTCAGTGAGTGAGGATAGCCTTGGAGAGGAAAACAGCACACGAGTGAGCCAGGTGGGTCTAAGAGATCCTCACACTTATTGTTAGATATCATTGAGTTTATTTCTGTTTCAAAGAAACCTCGTGTGAAAAGATTCTACCACATCAGATTTTTCTGAAATGAAGTCTTTTTTGGAAGGGAAAGTACACCTTTTTTTTTTAATTAATCATTTTATTGATGGGGGGAGCTCTTAAAAATCTTATAACAATCCATCATTCAATAGTATCAAGCACACTTGTTCATATGTTGCCATCAACATTTCTAAAACAATTTATTTCTACTTGAGCCCTTCAGCTTCTCTTTTATTCCCCTCCAGCCTTCATCCTCTCACCCTCATGAATCCTTGATCAATTATGTACTTTTATTGTTATTTCATGTTTTATACTGTCCGATGTCTCCCTTCACCCACCTTTCTGTGGTTCATTCTCCTGCAGGGGGGGTGCTATATTTCCGACCTTGTAATGGGTTCCCACTCCTCCCCCCATATCCCTACCCTTATGATATCACTACTCCCACTACTGTTCTTGAGGGTGTGTACCTGTCCTGAATTCCATGTGTCGAAAGCACTTATGTGTACCAATACTTGTACTCCAGTCTAGCTGTATGTGTAAGGTAAGATTGCATCATGGTAGTGGGGGGAAGGAAGCATTCAGGAACTAGAGAAATGATGTGTGTTTTGTTGGTGCTAAACTGCACCCTGGTTGGATCATCCCTTCCTTGTAATCCCTCTGTGGAGGGATGTCCAATCATCTACAGATGGGCTTTGGGTCTACGCTTCAACCCCCCTCTTTCACATCAATATAATTATTTATTTTGGATCTTTTGATATCTGGTGCCTGATCCCGTCAACACCTCATGATCCTACACACTTATGGGCTTCTTCCATGTGGGCTTTGTTGCTTCCCTGCTAGATGGCCATTTGTTTAACTTCAAGCATTTAAGACCCCAAATGCCACATCTTTTGATAGTCAGGCACCATGCACTTTCTTCACCACGGTTGCTCATGCATCAATTTTATCTTCAGTGATCCTGTCAGGAAGGTGAGTATCAAAGAGTGCCAGGTTATTAGAACAAAGTGTTCTTGTGCTAAGGGAGACCTTGAGTAGAGGCCCAACATCCTTCTGCTATCTTAATACTTAACATATAAATATATGTACATGGACCTTTATCCCTTTCATTATAAATTGATATCTTTACATATATACATACCTATAGCTATACCTCTATAAATAGCTTTTGCCTCTGACTTCTTTCCTCTCTTTCTTTTCACCTACCTCCACTCAGTCTCAGGAATTCCTCTTCAACACATTGAACTTGATCAAACCCCACCAGTCATTATATGCCCTCCTCATCATCAATTTTACATCTCTTGTTGTTCCCTTATCCCTGAGTTTGTTGGCTCCCCACTCCCCCTTCCCACCCCTCCTCTCCCATGTCCCACCAGACCTGTTTTCTCCTCGGGATTGTTCTGAAGTCTTTGTATAAGCAGATCACTAGGTCTGTTTCCCTATGGAGCCTGTGGATGGGTTCAAACTGCCAACCTTCAGTTTAGCAGCCAAGTGCTTGACTGGGAACCTAGTGACAAGTAGTCCAAGTAGGAATTGACTCTGCCACACATCAGGTGGTTCTGAGTAGTGCCCTTCCCAGAACTACTCTGACTGTGTAGCAGATGGTTTCTTTAGGGAGCCTAGGGCATCACCTGGTAGAAGAAAGGTGCATAAGAGCTTGCACATCCACTGATCTTGCCATGTAAACCTTTTTTAGCCTTTGAGACAAGTTTATTTGCATTCCAGATAGCAAATTGGCACAAACATAAAAACTCACATTTTGTCAAAATCCGGCCCTGAGCTAATTTCCCTATGTCCTCATAATCTCCTTTATATAGAATCCCTTGATTTCTCATGGTACTGCCTTTGCTGATGCACTTCCTGCTGCTGTCTCTCAACCATTATGGGCCCATTTCCTCAAGAACATTTCCAGGAAAACCACCTCTGCGTCAAGCGAGAAATCCCTCCTATTTCCCACCTTGTATTTCTTTATTCTCCTTCTTTTATACCTTGTTTTGTATTTGTATGGTTTGTTTTGCAATTTGCCTGAAGACAATCTGTGAATGGATTATCCTTGATTCTTGCTCATAACTTAGAGTGGTACCTTTCACGCAGTAGATAGTCAACATGTAGCTGATAAATGAATCAGTGTGATAGGAGCTCAACAAATGCTTGATTATTGTTTGCTTACCAAAGTAGAAATCTCAAGGGAGCCCTGCTCAGTTGAAAAGTTGTTCTTGAGTCTGTTTAGTCTAGTTCAGTACTTATCATGCACGAGAAACATGGGCATAAATAAAGAAGGAAGCAGGAAGGAGACAATGCAAAGTGCATTTGAATTTTGGTGCTGGATAAGAACATTGAAAACACCGCAGGCTGCTGAAAAGTCAAACCAATCTGTGTGTTGCTCTGTTGTGCATAGGGTCGGTATGGGTTTGAACCAACTTGACGGCACCAAACAATATATAGCAACCCCATGTGATGTAGTAAAACTGTCTAATTTGTACCATGCATCTGTTTTATGAACCCGTTTCTCTCTTATATGTGGCTAAGTAACTTTCACATCCCACTGCCATCAAATTGATTCCACTGCACATTGACTGGAGTTTCTGGAGCTATAAATTGTGAAGGTGGCAGAAAGCTTCAACTTTCCCCTGAGGAACTGCTAGTGGTCTGGAACTGCCAACGCTGAGGTTAGCTGTCCAATACTTACTCAGCAGGGCTCCCTTCTCTCGCACATAATAGATATTTAATAAATGATTACTGAACGAAAGAAGGAAGGAATGAAAAGATTTTGCTATCAGTATATTACTTATCCTGATAATATTTTATTTAAATTCAGAGATGCACAAGCTTCTCTTTTCAGAGATAGGAAGATGCTCAATGCTATCAGCTAATAAGAACTATAATGCTATTATGCTAGTCTTATAGAAGCAAATTCAATGTTCAAATCCAGTAAGTAGTCTGCCCTAGGTTCCCATTGTGGTTTTGTTGTTGTTGTTAATTTGCTATATGATTTGGGGTGTTGCTGTTTTTTTATTTTTAACTGTTGCAAAATGTAGGGATTTTAGTGCAAGCTGTTTCAAATACTTTGTGGAATTAGCAGAGAATGTTAAAAAGAAATAAATATTGCCATTTTACCCCAATTTTGCCTGAGTGTATAATAAGAAAATCACAGCACACCACATATAGCAATAAAGACAATTCTATTATGACAAGCTTTAAAGATCCAAGCCAACCTTTTTAGAGGCAAGGCAAATATTCTAATTAAATAAAGAGCCATGTATAAATATTTCTACATACTTGTATTTGAATAGAGTGAACAGGAAGTTCACTTGCAAGTTGATTTTGGTATTTGATTAAAGTATTATTTTGGTAACAATATGGCTAACATATTCCTAAATTGTCCTCTGTGTCTTTTTTTGGATGAAGCTCATTAATCGTAACTTTTATCAACAAATCTGTGGTATGAAGATTTATTTGCTAAAACTCGCTATGTACATTTTTCTTTATAAAAGATAATCTGATATCTATATTAATGAATTATTTCCATAGTTATCCTAAATTATATGGAGGAATTGGCTCTTGAGCTCTAGATATATTGGCTAATTTTTTAAAAAATATATCTAGTTGGTTGAGTTTCTGTTTGAAAGAGAAAGACATCCAGTATATTCTTGTATTCATGGTCCTATATGTTGAAACTAAACAAATGTGAAGTTGCCTGTTCCCTTAGGGTAACTTAATTTTAATGGGCTCTATTTTTAATTGGTATGTTAGATTCACAGGAAATATAACTTATTTCAATTTCTCTTGATTGATGTGTAGATTTGGAAGAGTGTCAATGACATTTTTTAAATCTGAGAATATAGGTCTTTCTTCTCCAGAGCAATTGAATTGAAGAAAAAAATATTTATTGCCTGTGATCTTTCTGCTACTGTTCAGGCCCACCATTCTCAAATGGTTCACAGAGTGTATTTATAATGAACCTCCTGGTCATTTTCTGTTTTTCAGGGATTTCAAATATGATGTGGTTTTGTCATTTGAAAGGAGAATAACTTTGAGGTCGGATTTCGTGCACAACTTTTATTTTGAAGGCGCTCTAGAGCATTAACCACAAGAGCCTTGGTGGGTTTTAAAAGCATATTATCTCCTCTCTGCTCCCCAATTATTTCTTTTAAAAAGCTTGCAGAACAAAATTTCAAATTCTCATGTTCCCCAGGCTTTCTGGGGCTATGAGGGTAAATGAAAACCTGAATTCTTGCTCTTAGATTATCTTAAACCTTAAAGCAAAATATCCTCTGGTACCTTCTTAAAGTCAAATGGTAGTTTAGCTTTAGTAGCAAAAATGCCTTTCTTAAGCATTATGCTCCTTTAAGAAATATCTATATGGAATTAAATTGACAGTAGCCACACAGAAGATTGGGGGATGATGAGTTTATGTTAATAAGATAGGAACAACGCAGAAAAGGAGGGTATGTTAGTCTGGGTAGACTAGAGAAACAAATTCACAGACACTCATAGATATGTAATAGAGAACTTTATATCGAAGAGTAATTGTATGTTAAGAAAACATCCAGCCTAGTCCAGATCAAGCCCATAAGTTTGATGCCAGTCTATAATTTCCTCTTCAGACCCAGGCAACACATGCAATGATACCAACTGCAGGAAGATCAAAGGCCACTGGATGGGAAGTCTTGTGGGTCCAGTGGCAGCAGAAACATTTCAGTGCTGGTGTGGGTTGCCATGTGGCTCCTCAGGCTACAGAGCTCTGGTTCCATCAGGGTTCTCCATGTGGCTTGTCAGCAGGAAGATGAACAGAGTGTGTCTCCAACCTCCAGGGAAGAAGACAGGAGTTCCAAGAATCCTCAGGAGAAGGCCATGCCCACAGGGAGGCCTCATTGGCTATGGTCTGGTTGACAGTTGTGTTTAGTCCGGGTAGACTAGAGGAACAAATTCATGGAGACTCATATGTGCATAAGAAAAAAGGTTCTATACAAGAGCAGTTGAATATTGGGAAAACATCCCAGCCCAGTCCAGATCAAGTCCATAAGTCCGATATTAGCCCATATGTCCGATACCAATCTGTAAAGTCCTCTTCAGACTCACGAAACAAATGTAAATGATGCCAAATGCAGGATGATCACAAGCCAGTGGGTTGTAAAGCTTTGGACCCAGTGGCGTTGTAAGCATCTCAGCACTGGCAAGGGTCTCTACGTGGCTTCTCCGGCTTCAGAGGTCTGGTTGCATCAGGGTAGGTCCCTGTGGCTTCTCTACCTCAGGGCACTAGCGTAGTACCATGTACCTTGTCTGTAGAGCATCCTAACAGGGGTGTCTGGCAGGAAGTCAGCAGAGAGAGAAAGAAGTCTTCAGCCTCCAAGGAGGAAGAACAGGATTTCTCAAAATTCTCAGGAGAAGGCCATGCCCACACAGAGGCCTCATTGGCTATGATCTGATTGACAGGCTAGACTCCACCCCTGCACTCTCAATCCTTAAATTGACAAACAATTATGTAACTACCACAACAGGCTAGACTCCACCCCTTCGCAAGTTAACAGGAGATTATGTAACTACTACAGAGGTGTTGATCATAACAACTGGAGGATTATAATCAATATCACTGAGCATACATGTTAAAATTATTGGTGTTTGTTCTGCTGCGCATATTTACAACAGCAGCAAAATAAAATATGGGCGGAAATTTTGACATTAATGTTAATTAACATTAAATGATTATAAAGAAAAAGATAAGATATGTTCTCAAAAAAAGAAAATATTTAGGAAGTTTTTCCTTTTGTTATTATCATCCCTTCTAGTGTATTATAGGGACTGATAGACTGCCATTTGCCTGAGGAGTTCCAAAGGCTGTGGCCAAAACCGTCCTTGCCTGATACAAAGTAGAGACAGGATACTGTTTGGAAAATGGATGCAGCCTCCAGAATATTGCAGAAAAATATGTGTCGATTCCCTATGGGCCAGAGTGGATCCCGCACCTTCCAGCTGAGCTCTGTTCTCTTATGGGAAGGACAGGGCCCCAGAGGACAGCCTAGAGAAACTCACTGACTGACAAGTTAGTGGACCCCAGGGAATCCACGCAGAATGAACGTGTCCTATTAGAGAAGAAATTAGATATGAGGAATTCCCAGGGTCTGAGAATGTCCCCAAAGGATCCATATCGATGTGACAAAATGAGCCACATTCAGCGATTGCCCTTCCAGTCCTCTCATCAAGAAAGACAAACACTTTATCTAATTTCTTTACTGACACTGGACAGATCAAAACACAGCTAACGAGTGGTGGGTTCGTTGGACTGAGGGAGAAGACTACAATCAAACCTCATTCCCAGTACCTTTCTTAGACTCTGAGGAAAGAGCACTCTACCCAGGCTCCCTTGCTTTAGAGCTCCTCCTATATAGCCTTCCTCTGGTGTCCTTCCTTGTGGGACAAGGACACAAGCAAAGCTCTACACCTGGTTCCTGTATTTTCCTATCTTGACCACACACAAGTACTTAGGATCCAATAGCACTCTGCCCACATGACTTCCAGCATACATTTAAGGCCTAAATGGGAATCTTCTCCACCTGTTCTACTATTGACAGACAGTGTCACCTATGTGCCGACATGATACACTAATGGTCTAGAGGCACCTGTAAGCTCACTGGGGAGTCAGAATATGAGTGTTCAGGCGGGGCCATTCTAAGAGATAGGGATGACAGCTGGAAGCCATTTTTCTTGATATTCTGATATTGGAGATTTCAAAATCTAGTTGTCCATATTATTAGCAAGGTATATCTTACCATTTTATTAACTTTATTTATAACTTCTTAATATTTGAACATGTAAGAAAGCTATATTTTGTTCATTTCACATGGCCCTTCTTCTTCCATACTGCAGGTTTCCCACCCTAAGATAGTCTTAAGGGTTTTTGGTGACACAGTGGTTAGGCATCTGGCTGTTAACTGCAAAGTCAGAGGTTTAAACCCAGGAGCTACTCCATGGGAGAAAGATAAGACTTCCTGTTTCCCTAAAGGTTTAGACTCTCAGAAATTCCAATAAGCAGTTCTACCCCATCCTAGAAGGTTTCTATGAGTCAAAACTGACAGTAGAAGTGAATAAGGTATGCTTAAACTGAAAAAGAGACATTTCAAATGATATGATTATGCTTGTTTAGGTACCACAGGATTAGTCTTGCCTTAGCATGAAAAATATAAGTGAAAATTCATTAACTGAAAAAAACCAAAAAAAACTTTAATGCCCAAAAATAAACAAAAAAAAATATTCTTTGTAAAGCTGTTTGGATTTTTGATCCAGGATCAGAGAGAGGTGTGTGTGTGTGATCCAATATTTAATATTTGATAAAGGTGACCTTGCTTTGTTTTAAAACCTATATACTGAAGTATCTAGGAGCCTTTCTTTCTATTTTAGGGGTGGGTGGTGAATTTTTCTCTTGCAGGGACGCTATGATCTTATTCTGACCAAGATATATAGGTCAGTGTATAGGATGAATAATACCAAGACCAGTTTTTAAAATCAATCCATCCTGAAGCTAGTCCCATCATCCCCCCCACCCCATCTTTTTCTGCTTTTAGAAATATTACAGTTTAGAAACCCAATGGGACAATTCTACTCTGACATGTAGAGTCACTAAATTGACTCAAAAATCCCTACAACAACAATCCTCTAAGGTCACAAATGGCCTAACAATAGTCCTGTAGAGAAACTTAAGATTGAAGAAAATACTAAACTGCAAGTAGAGACATGTGTGAACATAGCGAAAATCTTAGTGAGATAGAAAAGCGATGATTTTATCAAGAGAATGAGTCCTCAAAATAAAGTATCAGCATGATGGAGAATATGGATTTCTACCACAATTATTATTGGTGAACTCATTCAGAGTGCTCTGTGATATTCCTGAATGATTATCGCAATGATATTCCCGAGAGCACCACAATTGAACATTGAAAAATGCTTCCAAAGGTATTTTTAAAACTTTCATTCATTTAAAATGTTATACTTTAAACATATATGATACATCCATTTATATCTTTTAATATTTAAATATGCATTTTATAAAGTGCAAACCACAATTATAGTTTTACTAATCGGTAGCCGTGTTCACATGGTGCTTAGAAAGAACCAGCATATCCCTGTGTCATCCTCAAGTGCGTTGCATCAGCTCCCACTGCTAGCTGCCTGTGCACAGCAGGACAAAGCACAATTGTTCAGATGCTTGAGCCCATTGTTGCAGCCACTGTGCCAACCCACTGCCCCCAAAGCCTTCCTTTTTGTCACAGGGACTGGCCTCTCCAAAAGACGTGTTCCAAGGGTGTCAGATGAAGGCTCAGCATCCTTGCCTCTAAGGAGCAATCTGGCTGGACTTCCTCCAAGACAAATGTGTGTGTCCTTTCAGCTGCCCATGGCACTCTCAGTAGTCTTTCCAGCACTTGAATTCATAGATTCTTATTTGTTCTTCCTTATAAAATGTCCAACTTTCACACGCATACGAGGCAATTGAAAATATCACGGTTTGCCACACCTTAACCGTCAAAGTAGCATCCTTGCTTTTCAACACTTTAAAGAGGTTTTGTGCAGTTGTTCTACACAATACAGTGTGTTGTTTGATCTCTTGACTACTTCTTCCAAGAGCATTCAGTGTGATAAATTGTACAGATAACAAAAAATGCATTTTTATAATCACATGAGCAATCAGTAACATTTAATATGTTCATTATGTTGCTCAACCATCACCATAAAATTTTTAAAGAAAAAAAATACACGTAGCATATGAGCTCAATATGCTTGGAATTTTATTTTTCAATATATTTGTTTTAATCCACATTCTTTGTTTCTATATAACCTGAAATACATCATTCTCTCTTACAAATTTGTTGCTACTTATGATTATTGAAACAACATAAAATCTCCATCAAATGGATTTATGAAGCTCTGGAAGAAATACCTGTAACAATATCTGTGTCTTAGCTTTCATAGTGTGCTATAAATTGTGCTAACTCATAAAGACACTATTTATAATGGATGCTAGCTGCTTTTTTACATGTGTGTTAATGGAAGTCTCTATCCATTCATTTATAATGTGGATAGCAGGAAGAAGATCCCTGGAGAAGCCTGTGGCTAAAATGTTTCCACTTGATTGTATATGCACAGAGAACCGGGATGCCATTAAAATATAATAAAAGTGTACATTGTTTCTTTTTATTGTTCTGTTTGTTCCTTTGTTATAGGCACTACAGGGGATGATTTTATAATAAACTACTTAGGGGGCATAAGGTAGATGTTGATATTTGGATGATTAGAGTCTTATTAAGGAGCGCTGGTGGCGCTTTGGCTAAGTGTTGGGCTGTGAGCTGTACGGTGTGTGGATCATACTGCAGCACGTCGAGGGAAGAAAGATGAAGCTCCAGTAAGATGTGTAGTCTCAGAAATCCTAGAAAGGTCCTAACTGCAAGGTTAGTGGTTCAAAACCAGCAACAGCTCCATAGGAGACAGATGAGGTTTACTACTTCTGAAGAGTTAGTTATAGGCAGTTCTGCCCTGTTTATAGGCTCGCTATGAAATGGAATTAATTGGATGGCAGTAGCCTTGAGGTTTTGAATACTAGTCACAATGAACTCGATGGAGTGGGTTATGGTTCAATACGCTATACAAGGAGAATGAAACTGAAAAGGAAAGGTGTATAATAACAGAATTGAGTGCCTTGATTGGAAAATTTTATTTAAGGCACATACTCTTTTACAGGAGATTATTGATTACGAATGCATTTTAACAGTTTTAATGGCATATAATTCATACATCATATAATTCATCTCCTTATGCTCATACTAAGGAGTTTCACCTTAAATCCAAGGGTTAGAGTTTGAGGTAAAGCCCAGGTCAGTTAGTGGGGTTTCTATATTGAGTCCTGCTGGTGTGGCCTCTGAAGGATGTCGTTCGTGCTCCTTAGAAGAATAGAGTCTGAAATCTCGGTACTCTATAGCAGGGGGGTCAAACTGTCAACCAGCACGCTGCATGCGGCCCCTGAGGTAATTTTTTGTGGCCCGCATTGCTCTGAAATAAAATGAAAATAGAAAAAATTGTTATGAATAAAATAGAGCTTAGGGAGATGGAGGCAATACCGCACACACCATTCCTTCATTAACCCTTTAACTACTGAAGACGAATATCCACATGGCCCAGTGCCTTTCCTGGGCGCCTGTGGACGTGTATAAATGGCTGACTCAGCTCCAGCGACGTTTGGAAGTGATATATCTGCCACTCTCAGTGTCACATAATGTAAACAGATCCCAATAGCAAAAAAGCTAAAAAGAGCACTCTGGGTTGTGCTGTTAGAGGGAAGCCATCATGTTTGTCAGCTGTCCAACATTTTGTGTTTTGTATTAGTTACTTTGTTATGTTTTCCAGTCACAATAAGAAGTAAGTGAAAACTAGTAGGAGGAAAGCGCTGGCAAGTTTCCGGGTAAAAAACAATAACTTTAGTTTTATAAATACATTTAGTAAAATAAATGTTTAAATAAAGCAATTATATAGTGTTTTAATCATCCTATCCATATTCCTGAATCCTCACTTCAGAATATAAATTTAACAAAATTTCACTGGAGATTCAGTAGCACATGCCTAGAGGTCAAAAATCAGACCTTGATCTACTTACAGGTTTTTCTTTCTTTTTAAAAAAATTTTTTCTTAATTTATTTTTTTATGGGTCATTGGTTTTCTTTTTTATTGTCATCACTGTGTTTTCATTCATTGCTTTGTCTTGCTATGCCTTGTTTTTGGGTGCGTGTGAGGGTATCTGCCCTAACACATCATCACAGGTACTGTAGGTGCAATTATAAAGTGATAATAAGTAAAGATTATAGTAAAGTTATAAAGAGCATGAGAGATAGAAGAGAAATAGAAATAGTGGAGTCAGATACATTTCATGGTAGCAATGCTAACCTCAACCTCACTTGGTGGTCCACGTGGAGAGAGAGCGACATTTAATACTAACCAAGGCTTTTATATTCTCTGGAGACATTCAAGCCCCCCCTAATTTCAGGTGAAGACATATGTCACAGGAAAGGGTTGTGCTATAGATAATACAGTAATGGAAGGGGGCTGATCTAGGGGTAAACACACAATAGGAAGAGGAGGGGTTGGGGTATACCTGTGGCAAGATGGTATACAAGATGGGCAGATCCTAGATTCAGGATGGCAGCCTGACTTTGGATGTCACTGAGCAGGTTTGACTGTTCCCAGGCTCAATTATAGAGACCATTATCAGTAGGGTGTGAACTCCACCTAAAGGAGCCAAATCTATGACTGCAAGCCTTTAGGGAGAAGTAGCCCATTGTCCTTAGCAGTGAGGAGCAGGCCTACCCTTGGTGGGACTAGACAGTAGTCTGGCAGCTGACTGCCTTAAGGGAAGTAACTTGACAATCATTTACCATTAGCTGCAAGCAGTGTCCTAAGTCTAAAATATATTTGGGCAAACGATTTGGGAGAAATCTTTCTGTTTCCCACAGGTGAATATTATTATCTCTACAGATCTAGCTACATAAGATAGGCTGGATGAACAGTCTGGAGGAGAAAACAACAGACCGATGGTTCCAGCGGGACATGGGAGAGGGGGAGGCAGGGGTAAGGAGGTGGTGTTGACATTCCCAGGGACAGGGGAGCAGCAAGTGATCCAAATTTAGTGGAGAGGAGGGTGTGAGGGGCCTGGTAGGAATTCAGCAAGGGCAATGTAACCGAGAGAAATTACTGAAACCCAAATGAAGGTTGAGCATGATAGTGGGACAAGAGAAAAGTTAAAGGAAATAAAGGAAAGAACTAGGAGACAATGGGTATTTATTTATAGAGGTCTAAATACAAGCATGTACATATGTAAATATATTTATATAGGAGGGTGGGGAAATAGATCTACGTGCATATATTTATAGGTTTAGTATTATGGCAGCAGATGGACATTGGACCTCCACTCAAGTACTTACTCAATACAAGAACATGTTGGTCTATTAAATTGGCCTTCCATGATGCACACATTCCCAACACGATCGCTGAAGACAAATGTGTGCATAAACAAATATGATGAAGAAAGCTGATGGTGCCCGGCTATCAAAAGATACAGGGTCTGGGATCTTAAAAGCTTGCAGATAAACAAGCAGCCATCTAG
>NW_022111373.1:65890718-65892517 GCF_000313985.2 Echinops telfairi
AAAAAGTTAACAAAATTTGTAAGCCTGATGTGGCCCACGTGAATCTTGCCTGTTGCACCAAATGGCCCGTATTTTAATTAAGTTTGACACCCCTGCTCTATAGCACACTGTCTGGTACCAAGGGCTCCAGAGAAACTAGCTCATGTAATCCAGAAATGACCGTTACAAGATACAATTATGGTGAAGAGAAAAGCATCACAGCTAAAAATTATGGACACTCAATTTTTTGGAGGGCTTTGGGGGATGCCCAGAACCCATCTGCAGACTATCTAGTCAGACTGAGCCACTGACAGTCCTGCTCCAGCCATGGGTGATCGTCTTGAACAGCCTTACTATCAGACAGAAACCACTGTCATCTTGATTATTCTGGGTCAAACTCAACACTTGTCCAGTGATCACCATATAGACACAACCTGAATTTGTTCTGGGTGCAAGTATCTCCTACTGGTTCCATGACAGAATTTTCTTCCTTGGCTTCTTGAATGTTGATAGGGATCTTTTCCTTCTTATGCATAATTTGTATTTTTGTCTTTGTAGTTTTATGACTTTATCCTTGCCACCTTAGTCTGATTTTATTTTCAGTGTTTTTCTCTTGGGTCTCTGTATTAGTCCGGGTAGACTAGAGAAACAAATTCATTGACACTCACATCTGTGTAAGAGAGAGGTTTATATAAAAGAATAATTTTATATTAAGAAAACATCTCAGCCCAGTCCAGATCAAGTTCATAAGTTTGATAATAAGCCCATATGTATGATATCAGTCTATAAATTCCTCTTCAGAGTCACGCAACACATGCAATGATGCAAAATGTAGGAAGATCATAGACCATGGGGTGGAAAGTCTTGTCGATCCAATAGCAGTGGAAGCATCTCAGCACTGGTGTGGGTCTCCCACGTGGCTCCTCCAGCTCTGGGGCTCTGGCTCCCTCAGTGTAGCTCCATTTGGCTTGTCTACAGGAATTTGATGCAGGGTGTCCCAGCCTCCAGGGAGGAAGACAGGAGTTCCCTGAATCCTCAGGAGACCATTCCCACACAGAGGCCTCATTGGTATGACCTGATTGACAGGTTGATTGCTAGACTTGATTCCTTCATTCAAGTAAACAGGAGATGAGATTATGTAACTCTCAGTCTCCCATCTGTGAAGCACAGGAAGAGTGGATGCATAATGATAATAATGGATATGAGGAGATATAGGGAATGGGGCAGGGGTGGGGGGCAGATGCTAGGATGATAGGGAGGGAAAGGGGATTTGGGGGTGAATAATGAAGGAGGGAGAGGGGAGGGAGCAACAGAGTGGATTGTGACTGTGTAACTCGTCTTAAAGGTGATGTATACGTGGGGGTGGGAGTGGGATGGGATGCTCTAAAATTGATGTGGTCATGATTGCACAAATATCCTTGATATGATGGAATGATTGAATTATGGAATTGTATGATATGTAAACTATGTAACTGTTGGAAAGAAAAAAAAAAGTGGGAGAACCCTGGTGGCTTAGTGGTTATTGCTCAGCCTGCGATCCCTTAGGTCAGCAGTTTAAAACCACCTTGGGCAAAAGATGAGGCTTTCTACACACACAGAGTTACACTCTTAGATGTCGGACAGTGTAACATATGACAAAATAATAATAATTTATGAATTATGAAGGGTTCATGAGGGAGGGGGAGTGGGGAGGAAGGGGAAAAATGTGCAGCCTAAGATATTAAGGGTTCAAGTAGAAGGCAAATGTTTTGAGAATGATGATGGCAACAAATGTACAAATGTGCTTGACACCGTGGATTTATGTATGGATTGTGATAAGA
>NW_022111373.1:65893487-65897971 GCF_000313985.2 Echinops telfairi
TTGTCTGTGTACTTTCTTTTAATTCTTTAATTATTTGCTGCATGCTGTTTCATTATAGCCACACTTCCGTGTTTAGTAATGTATTCTACCTATCATTGTCTGGAAATTTTCATTAAAAAATCCCTTTTTATTTAGCACTATAATATGTAATGCTCTAAGGCTGAAGTATTGTTTTATTTGACTAATCGCCTCTGCATATTAGCACATTTATTAATGAATACATTTTGCTTCTCTCTTAGATAGCTAGTGTTGCTGTAGCAATAATACCACAAGCAATGACTTCAACAAACAGAAAAGTATTCTCTCGTATTTTAGGAGGCTAGCAGTCCAAATTCAGGATGCGAGTTTTATGGGTGCTTTCTCTCGGTAACACCGTTGGGAAAGGTTCTTGTCTCCTTGCAACACCTGTGAGCCTGTGCTACTTAGAGATGCCTAGACATCTTGGCATCAGTCTCCCCATGGGTATAGGAGGCTCTCAGCACAGGGACCCCAGGTATGAAGAGTGCACTCCATTTCTGACTCTTTTTTTCTTCTTGGTAGGTACCCTCTCTGTTTTCTTCTTTTCTCCCTCCTGCTGTATCCTTTGTAAGAAAAAACATATGACTCAAGCAACTGTGCGATTTGAGTAAAGTAGTGATGTGAGTAAAGGTGGGAATTGAGTAAGAGGGTGAGTTAACTAAGGTGGTAACTCAAGATACACTCCAAAATAACCATGCCTCGTTACCATATAGAGGTTAGGATAATCACAGCATAATTTTTACAAGAGCAAAATATATATCCAATCACAAAGTGGAGGACAAGCACATAATACTAGGACTCATGACTTTGCCTAGTCGGTACGTTATAGGGACACAATTCAATCGATGGCATTAAACAGCTTGACCTCCAAAAGTTTGTTTCCTTGCCCCAGAGAAAGCATGTTCACCGGCAGCATATCATTACAGACACACTAAATTGAATACAAGTCCAAGTATGTGTGAGACTTGAGGTGTATTACATTCTGTCATAAATTATCTTCCTCTGTGATCTCCAGACTACAAACTATCCATGTCCAAGCTATGATGGTGGAACAGCCACAATGCAGACATGTCCATTACAAATGGGAGAAATTGGAGGAAAGAAATAATAATGGGTGCCAAGCAATGAAGGAAAAAAAACCACTCAGTAGAACAGTTCACATTATCTCTCAAAACTTGGAAACCATCATCTATTCTAAGAGACCAGCTACTAGACAATTGCCCTCTTCTCCAGACTCTGAAGTGTTGGCTGTGCTTTCTGGATTCTGGGTGAAGGCCCCGAAGGTCTAGGCTTCAGCTCCATCTTCCAAGCCGCTGTGACAGCACCAATGCTCTGTAGACTTTAGATCACCCTATTCTCCACGTCCAACCTCCCAGGGATGCCCCAGTCCCTTAACTCTGATAGGCTTCTTTTTCTGCTCCTTGGGAATGTGGGTGCCAGCCCCTCAGCTCTGAGAAGGAGTGTCATGCAGGCACATCTTAACAGAAGCGTCACAATCTGGAATCAATTTGGCAAAGAGGCAACTTTTAAACCAAAGAGGCCCTGGTCGTAGTTCAGGAAACTGCGGTCCCATGCTTCGAAATTGCAGAGGCCCCACGCTTTGAGATCTAGGCAGCTCCACTGCCCTTGCTCTTTTAACAGTTCTATTGATTGCTGAGCTAGGCTAACAGTGGTTCTACTCTTTCTCTGGTAAGCAGCCTCTTGTAACTCCTCTGACCTATTTCCTCTTCTAGAATTCCCAAAGACAGACACAATTTTCTCTTTCTTTCTCTGTCAACATCAGTCTAAGCTGATAGGTTTCCTGTTGTGGTAGATCTTTAGATCTATCCATCATGCACATATTCTCTTGAACAAAAATGTGTGTAGCCATGTCTTTGTGAACATTCTATGACATATCAGTACAGCAGATGAAAAACACAAGCAAACAAACTCTTCAGTTCTATTTTCATTTCACACAGTTCAATTTTAAGTCCGTACCTTTCAATTCACAATTGACTACAAAGGAAAAGGAGAAATCACACAGTCCTTTTAAGGGCTTGCTTAAAAATCTCCACTACATAGTCGAGTTAATCACTCTACCTTCCACCAAACATTTAAATAATAACGTGTTCTGAGCCACTGCATAAAAAACATTTGCTTTTGTTCCCTTGTCCAAGCGCATGTTCATTGTTTTCTTTTAAAAGCATCCCAGTTTCTAATAATAATCTCTTCAACTCAGTTTTGGCTTTTACTCTTTAGGCACCTTACAACTCTTCTAGTCTCTGCCCATTACCCAACTCAAAATGGCTTCTGTATTTTCAGTATCTATTAGAAAAGGAGGAGTCATGGTGGCGTAGTGGTTGTAAGTTGAGCTGCAGCCCTTGCTCCTCTGTGGGAGGAACACTGAGCTTTCTACTCACATACAGACTTATAGTCTTGGAAACTCATAAGGGAAGTTCTACGCTGTCCATAGAAGGTGGCATGGGGACTTGATGGGATTGGCTTAGAGCTTCTTCTGCTTCAAAGCTTCCTGCTTATATAAAGATCCCCAATCTCAGAAACCCAAAGAGGCAATTCTACATTTCCCTACAGGGTTGCTGTGAGTCAGAGTTGATTCAATGACATTGAGTTTAGAGTTTGTTCTAAAAAGTATTCTTTGAATATCAAATTCCACTTTAGTTATCCAGCGCTGGTAAAACAGAAATACCACAAATGGGTATCTTTAACTTAGAGCAGTTCTCTCGCAGCTTAAGAGTCCCATTCAGGGAGCCAGCTGTAGAGGACGCCTGTCTCTCTTGGCCAGCTCTAGTGGAAGAGCCTTAACTCCTTCCAGTATCTGCGGGTCCAGTATTTATCCATGTACCTTGTCATTCATCTTCCCATAAGTCTGCGGGTTTTCATCACAGAACACGGGGCATCCTGTATGCCTGGCACTTGTTTCTTTGTAGTACTACAATCTCTGCATGCCTCTCTCTCTCCTTTTATCTTTTTTAAGATGAAGGTAGGACTTAAACAGGGGTGCGAGTGACAGTGGTGACTCAAGATACACCCCAAGTTCATCTTTCTTCAGTAGCATATCGAGGTGACGCTTTCTAACATGTCAAACAATGGAGAATAATTACATCCGTTCATGTAGTGGAGGACAGCCACCTAACAATGGACATTATCATCTAACCAAATTGACACATATTTTGGAGGGACACAATTCAAAACATGATAACTTTCTCTATGCTAATATCTCTAATGCCTAACATATTCCCTATAAGAAGTCATTACAAGAAAAAAGCAAATTTGCCAACAAGAGCTCAAAATAAGTAAAAATATTTTTAACCATCTTCTATATGGCAAAGTCTCTCCGCAGGCTCCCTTAAATATATCACACAGATTGTCAGCTCTGTCACTGTTAGGAACATTGTGCTATGTTATGTGGGCAGAATGGAAGTAATCCAATAATTACATTTTGAGAAATCATAGTACCAGATATTGTCATCTTTAAAATTAGGTTAAAGGGGGAATATTCAAAAAATGGGATTTCAGTAAATCATTCCAGAAATTGTATGCCTTGTTTTATTTTTAAAAGTACAATTTGGGCATTCCATCTCTATGGCTCCCACAGTTTCTTCATTTTTATTTTTATAACACATTTTGAATATTATTAACTGGCCTCCTTACTTCGTATCTGAAGTCTCAGAATCAATGACGTGTGAAAATTTCCTACCTCATTTTAAAGAAAGAACCAAAAGGTTAAGTGATGATTTTTACGATTAATAGTTAGGTTATCATAAAAAAGCTCTTATATAAGTTATTCTTAGAGCTGTCTTAAGAATGTGTGATTTGTTCTTTATGTATATATATATATATTATATAAGTTCTAGATAACAGTTAATTCTTGGTATATATATCCACAAAGATGAGGTGGAACTGAAGAAGGCCCGACTGTGCCTAATTTACTACTTTTTCTTTTTCTATGACTTGATGTACTCTGGTAGGTATCCCAAATGAATACATGGTGGAGAAAGATTTTTTTTTTCCCTATTGGATGTTCTCATACAAATTCTAAATAAATGATGCTAAATTTTAAAAAGAATAACTTCTCCTGAAGCTTTCCTAAATAATCTCCGGGACCAAGCTATTACTCTCTCTGGGAATATGCTTCCTGCAATTTGACTGAGCAGTCAGAAGAAATTACTTTATGTGTAGGGCTGCCACATTCCCCTGAGGGACACCTTTAAGTTAAAGGACTATAGCAGGGGATCTGTTTCCAAATACTAAAAGATCCTCTTTACTAACAACCTTGGGTAAATAGTGAGCATTTTAGTTAATGTTTTAGGTAAAGGGTTCCTTAGTGAGTTGTTCCCTATGAATGTATAAGTATATGTTTTTTCTGTTGGCAAATTGTATATAAGTAACAGTCATTGCCGTTGCTACTAGATGCCATCCAGTTTTTTCTGGTCACCGACCATGTGTTACAAGAGAATCAAATATCG
>NW_022111373.1:65898644-65900074 GCF_000313985.2 Echinops telfairi
GTTATTAAGACTTTTAGAACCCCAAGAAATTTTGACATTTCTACATGAATGAATATGAAAAAGAATCATATTTTGGAGAAGCTGAACCATAGCTTAAAGTCTTGAGTTAAAAAGGCTACAGTGAAGGTAGAAACTGTTCTTATTCCTGAGGTATGCATCAGACGATATAGGCACATGAGTGCATGGAAACCAGGTTCGTTCATTAAGGTCTGTAGCACAGCTGCCTGAGTGATTGTCAAGGCTAAAATTAGAAGACCATTTTCAAAAGCGGTAAAGGTTTGCTTTGAAAATCTTGGTCTTCTGCAATGAAACTCGGCGTCACTAAATGAAACCTTTCTGACGTTGCAGGGCTGGAAGAGCCTCGTTGTCTACTCGCTTTCTGTCAATGAAAATAAACCAATTAAAAGGCTATAAGAATTACAATTAAGTATCTTAATTAATTTCTTTTCTCATAAATGTAAGCAGGCCTCTCATGAATAGGACCTGAGAAAGTGTATGATTAATGAAAAAAAGGGATGTGAGAAAGGAAATATAGGCTAGGCTCAAAATACAGTAGAAAAGTCCCACAGGGACAAAAAGAATAAGTACCAGGATGTAGCTAGCAGCAGGCCAGGAATACCATCGATCCCAGATAGAGCAGGGAACCAAGGAGGTCCAAGAACATTTCCTCAAGAGTTATGGAATAAAGTTTACTCAAAATATAGAAAGATCTTGATCATTGGTAAATACGTTCATACTTTTTTCTTTCTTTAAAAGGAGAAAAAGGTATTTCTGGGGGGAAACGTAAAATTAGAAAACCTTTGTAAATATTGGGTATATAATGTGACATGATTTTAAACAATTGATAGACTTTTGATAGATTTTAAACAATTGATACAAGGGGCCTTCAAAAAGTTTATGAAAAATAGAAGTGATGTCTTTCATTCCCTTGCTCTGTCCACACAGCTGTTCACATGGATGTGTGTGTGTATGTGTGTGTGTGTGTACATACACACACATATACAGTTGTGGGCTGTGGTGACATCGTGAGTATACATTACGCTGATAACTACTAGGTCAGCAGTTAGCAAACACTAACTGCTCAAAAGAAGCAAGACAGGGCTTTCCACTACCATAAAGAATTACAGCCTTGGTAACTCACAGGGGCAGTTCCATGCTGTCCGACAGGGTTGTTATGTGTCAGCATAGATTTAATGGAAGTGAGTTTGTTTATGCATTTTGTTTGTTTTGATGTATGTACAATATGTGAATAATACATGGATATATGCATTGGCCTTGACTCTAGAGTGGTGCCCTAGTGTGACACATTTCAAGTGAAGAACAGCGGCATATTTATTTCTCTACAGATTTACTTATTCAACGAGTCCTGGTGGGTTACATACTGAATTGCTAAGTGCCAGGTCAGGGGTGTGAACTTACCAGTCACTCCA
>NW_022111373.1:65901268-65917403 GCF_000313985.2 Echinops telfairi
AGGCAAGGATGGTGAGACTTTGGCTTACATACTTCGGACATGCTGTCAGAGAGACAGTCTCTGGAGAAGGACTTCATGTTTGGTGAAGTAAAGGAATAAAGAAAAAGAAGAAAGCCCTTGCGGAGAAGGACTGACCCTGTGGCTTAAACAATAGGCCACGCATAGGAACAAACAATAGTGAAGCTGGCTCTGGCCCAGGTGCATGGGCTGACCATGGGCTGGAGCTGACTGGATGGCTCCTGACAACCGCAAATATATTTTCACCCCTTTGGTTTTAGAATGTTTTCTAGTTTCAAACCTTTGGGTTTGGACATAGCATTGGCTTTCACCAATTGCATCAAACAAAATAATATTGCTCCCTTTCTGAATCTAAGTCTCAAGAGGCATTTGTGCGCCCATCATAGCAGAATTACAAAAGACAGCCACTGCTGCCTCTGCTTGGCAGAGAGGAGAGCAGAGGAAGCCGACCTGAGTGCATCTCTGCTGGTAGCAGAGGCAGGCAGGATCTTCAGTTGAAAGCAGAGCTCCTCAGTGGAACCTACCCTGTTTTTCCTGTTGGCCTCTCCCCTATCATTGTTATGCACATACTCTAGAAATACCTGCATTTTTGCATCAGCCACATTTGGGGGGTGCCTTTTTGTTACTGCAAAGTTCATTGGCTGATCCACATAGATCATTTGAACAGTATGCATTATAAAAATGGTAATTAAATTTTACAGTAGAAAAAAGTATAGGACTGCCCTGAGGAAGGGAGGAAATGTGAAGGGAGATACAACAGGCTTAATGGCTAAAGCTAGGTTAAGAGGCAGCCAGTTTAACCATATTATGTAGGATTATAATGGCAATCAAGAGAAATACTAAAATAATACGCAAATAACAAATTTCAGGAGAGTACAGTGAGTGACAAAAAACAGTTTTGAGGAGACCTTTTTCTCATTTGTCTAATAATAATAAATAGACAAAAATAAAAGCCAGAGACCAAATAATTGTATATCAGCAACAAATAAATAAATTTGACAAGTAGATAAAATATGGTACCTATAATACAAATTCACTGAACACAACTGTAGGAGCCCCAGTGGTACTGCATGGAAAGCTTTGGGCTGCCAACTGCAGATTCAGAGGTTCAAAGTCACCAGCCACTATACCAAAGGAAGAAGTGGCATTCTCATAAAGATTTTAAGCCTTGCAGGCCCTATATAGGTTCATTATGAGTCTAAATGAACTGGGTAGCAGTGGGTGGGGTACACAATTATAATGAACTCTAGATTTCAATACTATAATATTATTATGATCAACTAATAGAACTTGTAGAGTGTTCTACCAAAACAAACAAGCAAACAAAACAAATGCCATTTAATAGATTCTGACTTATAGGGCCCCTATACAGGATTTCTGAGACTATAAATCTTTACAGGAAGAGAATGCCTCCTTTCTCAAGCAAGAGTACCTAGTGAGTTTGAGCATTTCACCTGTCTTTTAGCAGCCTACTCCCTAGCTCACAGCACAACTGGGATAAGGGGGAGGGAGAATAAAAGTTTTCTATAGATTTCAGAATTATAATTGTATTTTAAGAAAGAAAATAATCACTGGCTTACCTTGAAGTTTCTCTATTTCAGTGTGGTTTATCTAAAATGTAATAAGTATCATGGTAAAATATTAATATCAGCTTGGCATACAATTCTGTAACCCCTTTAGTAGAGAAGACATAAGCTTCCCTTTATTCTCCGAAAAACAGACGTTTTAATGAGTGTCGGGAAATAAGGTGCTACATAAACTCAAATCAATATACTCGGGGCTAAATTAAACAAACAAATTAGGAGGTTTGTTTATACTGACACTATTAACTAATATTTACCACAATTTCCAGTTTTGTATTTTATTAAAGTCCTAAACTTGTTTTATATGACTCTTATAATAGCATAAATTTTATTTAAGATTGTCCAACAATGATTACAGCAGCATACACTGACAGGAAACTGCCTGAATTTCAGGCCAGATTCTGAAGGGGATGTAGAACAAGGGATGCCATTGCTGATGCCAGATGGATCTTGGCTTAAAGCAGAGGACACCAGAAAGATGTTTACTTGTGTTTCATTGACTGTGCAAAGGCATTCGACTGTATGGGCCGTAATAAACTATGGATAGCCTGGTGAAGAATGGGAATTCCAGAACACTTCATTGTGCTCATTTGGAACTTCTCCCTGGATCAAGAGGCAGTTGTACATACAAAACAAGGGTATACTGCATAGTTTACAATGAGAAGAGATCTTTGTCAGGCCTGTATCCTCACATCATACTTGTTCAATCTGTATGCTGAGCAAATCATCAGAGAAGCTGGATTAGATGAAGAAGATTGTGGCATCAGGATTGGAGGAAGGCTTAGTAACAACCTGTGGTATGCAAATGGAACAACCTTGCTTGCTGAAGTGAAGACATGAAACAAGTGCTGATGGAGATCAAGGATTAGTATAGATTACATCTCAATGTAAAGAACACAAAAGTCCTCCCAAACAGACCTAGAGATAACACCATGATGAAAGGAGAAAAGGTTGAAATTGGCAAGGATTGTGTCTTACTTAGATCCACACACAATTATCATGGAAGCAGCAGTCAAGAGATCAGAAGATATATTACATTAGGTAAATCTGCTGCACAAGGCCTCTAGAGTATTGAAGAGTGAGGATGTTTCTTTGAGGTCTAAGGTGCATCTGATCCAAGCCATGGTATCTCCCATTGCATCATATGCATGTGAAAGTAGGACACTGAATAAGGAAGACCATGGAAGAATAGATGCATTCGATTTTGGTGCTGGAGAAGAGTACTGAAAGTGACGTGGACTGCTAAAAGGACACGCAGATCTGTATTGGAAGAAGTTAGGACAGAGTTCTCCATAAAGGCAAGGATGCCAATACTTTGTCTTACATATGCTGGACATGTCAAGAGAGACCAGTCCTTGGAGAAGTACATCATGTTTGGTAAATTGGAGGGGCAGCCAAAAAGAGGATGGGCCTCAATGAGATGGACTGACACAGTAGCTACATCAGTGGTCTCAGGCATAGGAACAAGTGTAAGGATGTTGCCGGCTCATGCAGTGTTTCGTTCTGTTGTGCATAGGGCCACTATGGCTCAAAGCCAACTTGGTGGCACTTAATTAAAAATGACAACAGCATAGCACAGCAAGTCGTTTCTAATACCAGCCATTCCTCTCTGACAGAACAGGAAAATTTGTCATAGTACTTGCTATAGAAATGACCAGTTATTTTCATTGGGTTTGTTGGAGATAATGAAAATTGTTGCCCTGAAGGCTTGCTTTTCCAATGTGAAATCATAAGTGAGTAATTAATGGGTTTGATATTTTCATTTAATATTTTAAAATTTAGTAATGATAAATCTCCCTTTTAGCATCTGTGTTCATTTTTCAGTCGTTCCTCTCTTCTAGAAGCAAAGAGGAGAGAACGTTATTTCATGACTCCAGTACGAATGTTAGTGTTTTGAATATGAATAGAACATAGGATTGCAAGAAATACACACTTAAGTATAGTTGAACTTGCTTCAGAAAAAATTCTGAGAAATAGAACTACATACTCCGAAATTTATATGTAACCCCAGTTATACTTTAACATATTTCTCATTTCTTCTGGCCATCTGTATCATAAATAAATTCTATTTGAAATGAGAATAAAAGGGCAATAGAAAATCTTACAGTTATGTTATTTTCTTTTTCATTCATCTTCATTTAAGACTTCCTGAAAATTCTTTCCTGAGTGATAGAAATAACATGCAAATACAGGAGGTGAACTGCCTTGAAAAAAATTAGTATTTCTGTCATTCTTATGAATATAGTTTCATGCATTAGTTTGTTTTATTAAACCACTCCATCTTTCCAATAAGGCCTGCCTTGTTTCACTTGAGCTTCATGTTTCTAACTTTGTGGTATGAATATAAAAAATCTCTCTGGTATGAGTTTTGGGAGGTCGATGTTCCTCAGTAATTTTGTGTGGCTGTTATTGCGATATTGTGTATATGTGTGTGTAATTTTAAATTCACATGCGATAAATAAATATGTTATATAAATCATCTTTATAATGATCATGTTTAACAGTTTTTGAGGCATAATTGACATAGACTAAAGGACACACATTTAAAATGTGCTATGTGATATTTTGACATATGCATATTATATACCTAAAAAATAATCTCTTAGTAAAAATATTGTACATTTCTGTCAGCTCAGAAGTATTTTTCTACCAAGTATAATCCTTCCCTTCCATCTCTCCATTCTCTTCCCAGACAAGCACTGGTCTATTGTTCTCATTATAGTGCATTGCATTTTCTAGGAATTGATCTAAGTAGAATTAAGCAGTATATATTCCTTTGTGTCTGGTTTATTTTATGCATCATAAATATTTTGTGATCCCTTCATATTATTGTGTATATCAGTAGTTCATTCATGTGTTATCGTTATTGTTGCTTGGTTGGTGTGTGAATTGTGTTCTATTTTATAGGTAAAGTACAACACATTTATCTATTTCTGATTGATTGGAATTTTGCTAATTTTCAGATTTTGAGTATTAGAAAAAAAGCTACTATGAATATGCATGCAAGTATTTATATAAACATATGCTTTCATTCCTCATGAGTTAAATACATAGGGGTGGAATAAATCTATCATATGGTAGATGTGCTGAAATGAATGAAAAATTGTCATACTGTTTTCCAGAGTGATTGTATTATTTAACATTTCCAGCATGAATTTATGGGAGTTTCAGTTTTTTCACATCCACATCAGCATATGGTAAACTACATCTTAAAAACACATGTTTTTGTTAAATCTCCCTCCTACTGACTTTCATGGGATGGGAAGGAACTGGTTTCTTGCAAGTTTCATGCAATAGTGTAATAAAAATCATTACTAATGAAATTGTTGGTGTGCAAATTATTGCAATCACTTTAAAGTTAAAAATATGCATCCTTATGACCCAGCAACTCTATACTTACAAATGCCCAGGAAAAACTCATTTACATTTATCATGAGTCAGAGAAGTACACTGATTCTTTTATTTCTACTAACAGCATAAAGTCCATTAACAATAAAAAGGATAAATGTATTTTAGTACAGTTTATTATGAAATATTATAGAAAATGAAAATGGTCCCACTACCTGCAACAATGGAAATAAAGGAATAATAAAGCCACAAACAAAAGTTTTAACTATGGAGTTTAAATATATGTAATAAATAGAATTATATTTAAGAATTGATACTTAATTGTCAAAATAATTAACTATACAAAGAAGGAAGATGTGATACTACTAATAAACAGGAGCATAATTACCTTTCTGAGGATGCAGGGACAGGAATTGTTGTGGCCAATGGCAAGGAGCACGTGAGGCTTTTGAAGGGGTGCAACTTTCTAATGCTTGGTTGTGACACACATGATCTCTTAATGATAGTTTTCAAAGTTTTTATTGTTTGATGTGTTTTATGTGCACATCTTTAGAATTAAAAAAAAAATAAAGTATTTCAGTGGGTTACCTAGGAAAAATAAAAAAATCTTCAAGTTTACCATTAGAGTAAATATCCATGTTCCTCTATGAAGAAGGAACATTTAAAACCCACATCCTTTTTATCTCATAAGCACTGTAAAATTCACATCCATAAATTTTAAATGCACCTGTTAGGGAACATAAAGGCCATAGAAATCCATTTCTTCATAGTCAGGCATTGGTGGATTTCAGGAACAAATTTAAACCAAATATCCTTTCAACCCAAACCACTTAAGATTCTGAGACAACCAGTAAGAGGAATAAAAGTATTCACAAGAAGATATCCCAAATTTAGATTTTTCAGATTGGAGTCTGACCTAGAAGTGACATGATAATATTCTGAGTTGAATATAAATATTTCAGATCAAGAACTGTGCATTGTTCTCATAAAGACCAGACCAGAATGACGTGGTGATAAAGAGGGGACCCTGACACTTCCTGGGCAGTGGGAAAGTGTGCATGTCAATAGCGTTACTTCTTAAGAAAAATTGTCTCCATTTTAGTTTCCGCTCTACCATGTATTTGCTGTATGTGCAGCAAAGTTGAGTTCCTTCAGGGAATGTTACTACTTCCTCTGCCATCATAGGATTTGTTGTATAAAAAGTTATTATAACAACAGGTATTTTACTATAGTTTAGTAGAAATCTCTCTCATTGGAGTAAAGGATGAGCTGCCTTAGAACAGAAATTAGCCCCGCCCCTTGTGGATCTAGCAACACAGCCGTAGTGATCAAAGCCATACTTCCAGTATGGTTTCTATCATAACTAACCAGGTATGGGTTTCGAGTGACTCTTAGAAAAACCAATCCAAAAGAGTTCACCATCAATGATGTTCTGTAAGATGAGAGATAATTAATTTTGCATAATAAATAAATAAATAAGAGTTAGTTTTTAGTTAACATGAATTAATCGTAAGTCTGCAAAAAACATTATGAATGATAACCGTATTGCCATAGCATTGACTTCAACTTATAAACACCCTATAAAGGGCTTCCAAAGCTATACATCTTTTTTTTCCTTCCCCCTCCTCCAAAGCTATACATCTTTACAGGAATAGATATTCTCATCATCCTCTCTCACAAGGCTGATGGACTTGAATCACTGACCGTGCAGTTCAATGCTTACCCAGCATTGCCACCAGGATTCCTTGTATAAAAGATCGAATAGCATAATTAAAGTATATTTTATTTCAAAAATTATAGACTTTAAATACATGGGATACAATGCTTTGGAACAATTAGAAATCACTGTCATCCTCCGGCTATTGGCATAAAATTTAAAATGCATATTAATTTGAAGAAAAATAGTTACTTTGTAAAATTAATTATGTATAAGAAATAACTCAGAAATGTTTCCCCAAAATCTGTTAGATTCGTCCAAAACTCAATATGCCTTAGGCTGCTAGACTAATTTACTTCTTCAGAATTCTTTTGAGAAACTGGATTCTCACAGTGCTTGTCACTTTGAACTGTAACTGATTATTTGCTTGTCTGTCTATTGTTCCATAAAAACCTTGAAAGTGCTCAGAGACAATGAAAGATTAATTCTTTTATTCTTAGCACCTAGCACAAAACTAAAAATAGGTATAGATAGATAATAGATAGATAGGAAGATAAACGGATAGGTAGATGGATGGGCAGACTTCATATTCATAGATTCAGCTCAGTGTTTCTCAACCATAAACTCTATATAAAGCCTCCATCCCATGAAAATCCACTTTAATCATAACCTCTAGGTGTAGGGCATTTACAATATTCTTTTAAATGTTCATTATTTTTCAAACCATATGAAGGTAAATTGGGTGAAGATTTATGGAGCAAATAAATTTTCTAGTCAAAATTCAGAAACATTTGATTTCATGTCATTGGTTGTAATCCCCAAAATGTATAGGAATGGGTAGCATCACTTATCCCACATTCTCCCATTTTCATGCCTCCTTCTTTCCTAACCCCTTTGGTGCTTGTCCTTGGGAAAATGCTGCCCTTTTGCTCCCTAATGGTTGATTGTCCTAAGACAGAGGTGGGACCATCTGGCCCCTGGATCAAATAAGCTCTGTGAAACCATCAAGACCAGCTAACATCACAAGCTTTCAGAAGGAGAAGCAGGTCCAGTCATCACATTAGGGCAAGGTCATTAAATGTTTGGCCAGCATGGTCCTCAAATGGTGTTGTGAACATCCAAATGAGTCTTAGCAGAAACAAGATTTCCTACCCCTGCAAGGAGTGCAAACCTCCCTAG
This sequence comes from Echinops telfairi, assembly GCF_000313985.2. NCBI lineage: Eukaryota > Metazoa > Chordata > Mammalia > Afrosoricida > Tenrecidae > Echinops > Echinops telfairi. The sequence continues at coordinate 65,909,054 of NW_022111373.1, forward strand.
CGTTGTGTGTAAACCTATCTATTGTTTGCTTGAAAATTGGAAAACTGAAACTTTGAAAGAATCACTGCTCTACTCTATCTTCCCTAAATAGAACCTCTTTGAAATGACATGGGAGTCTTATTGGACTTTCATTTTTCTAGGATATATTTGGTGATTCACTGATTTTCTAATATTTCCATTTCTGTTTTACCCAAAACCAAATTATTTTGTAGTTAATTTCAACTCGTTGCAGTTATCCACCACCCCTCCCCACCACTATCCCCAAGCCCCCTCCAGAGCAGAAGCGTGCTCCATAAGGGTTTCAGTGATTGAGTGTGGGGAAGTAGATCTGAGGCACCTCTGGGTAAACTCACTTTTCAGTAGCACCCAACATGTTTAACGAGCTGTGTCCCTCAGGGGATTTCCTTCATTTCAATCAGCAAATGTTTCTTTTAGGGCAGCCTACTATCCAGCATGCACATGAGACAAGACCTTTTGCAGTGGTTTGCTCTGTGGTAAAGTGTTTACTGAAGGAGGCAGCTGGTACTTTTTGGCTTCTGCTGTTTTTTGATGTAGGCTTTACTTGTAATTGCTTTCATTTTTTTTTTTTTAAACTGTCGAGTCAGGTTATTGATGGGTGCTGCTGAGTCTGATCTGAGGGACCAGGGAGGACTTTGGTCTATAATATTTACAGCAGCAGAGAGCTCCCTCTCATAGAACCACTGGCTGGGTTTGAGCTGGGAACAGTTTTAGTAGCAGTTGGGTACTTAACCAGTGCATCACTAGGGCTCCTTTTAGGAACACAGCACCCACATGACTATCTCTACTGCAGTCCTCTTTCAACTCTTTTGGTTTTGCTTTTATGAGTACCTTGGAAAGGAATCGGTCCTCACTGGCCAAACGTCTGATTAGAGGCAAATAAAGCCGTAACTAGAATAATTGTATGTGGATACCTCCCAAAGAATTGACTCCTCCTGGATGATAGTAGGAAAGGTATTTGCATCTAAATTGGGATCTCAAAATAAATGCTAGGGAGCAAAGAGAGAGATGAGCAGGGAGTATGACCTTAATTATAAAGTGGCAATAGCCAAATGCTTCTTAAATTTGAGGCATTTTTTCAGATTACTGCCCTTAGTAAGTAAAAATTATCAATGAATTATAAGGAAAGGTTTGTATTTGATATATTGTGATCAAAGAATGTGGATGTTATTTCCCTACTTTAGTAATAGAGCAGAGGACCAGATCAAAGGGGAATTCAAGCATACAAGATTAAACATATGCTGTACTGGTCCCAAAAATGATGAGGGAGATCCTCTAAATAATTCTGGTTATAAGATAATTAAATTCAACACAGGAGTAGGAGAACACAATTCCTAGAAATTCACACAGTGTTATTCAGTCTTAAAAGGGAAGTTGTAAAACCATAGTCTTTAGATAAGAAAAAAGAGAGAGAAGGTCAAATTTTAAAAGGCAGTAACTCATAGGAGGTCTGGTGAATATTTAATAGCTAATGGGGAGCTCAGGGAAGATGTGTTGTTAAGGATCAAAAGTAGACGGTTGTTGAAAATAAGCTCTTGCCTGGCTAATTAGCAGTCAGTAACAATATGCACGGAAGGAAAGACAGCCCAAGGGAAAGGGATAAGAAAGTCATGAAATTATGTCTTTGCAAAAGGATAAATAAAACTGTAGAGTGGTGCCCTTTTAATTTACTCAAATGAGTGTACCCTGCCAAAACGTTCTTTGCTGTTGCTCATGGGTCTTGGGTACACTTGAGAATGAAAAGGAGATTATTTCATGGTTGAAATAAATTATTTGTCTTCATCTTTACCAAGGAGGGGGTTAGATGGATTTCTGTCTCCGGATGAATTAGATGTTCTCTTCTGAAAGTTGGTCTCTGTTCAAGACATTTTAAGCCAAGTTGGCAATTTAAATAGCTAAACTCTAGGGCCCATATGGCATCCACCTGAGGAATTTTAGGGAAATTCAAGGGTGAAATTGGTACTCTGATGTGGCAGGGGTACCACTTGCTGGCTTTCCCAGATTGCAAAGGTGAGCCCACGGAAAGACTCTTAAAGGGAAGCCAGGACAGACAGTGGGAAGGAAGGAAAGGACTGCAGAAAGGAAGGGATCCCTAGATGGCCCCAGGAATTCAGATCTAGAAATCTCCATTTTATCTCTGGAAACCTGGAATTGTCTATATGGAAGAATAGCATTATTAGACATTTAACACGGTTATCTGAGAAAAAGCAACATGATTTCTGTGGGAATAAATTATTTTCAGGCAAAACATTTTTGTCAGGATAAAAAGAAATAGTAAATATAATTTAGATTTTTCAGAAATCTTACAATTCCCAAGGAAATTTGGAGGACTTGAAGGCTATAATTTGTGCAATATTAGATCAGACAGAGATCTAGGAAAAAGAATGAGACTCACTGGGCATGTTTCAGGATGTAGATATATGTCAGGTGAACTCTCCAAGGGATAAAATAGTCAGAATTATCCTAATGAATAGATGCATTTTTCAATTGGCAGAAAAGGACGTGTACAGTAAAAGCTATGTAACATAGGTTAACATTATTTATTGTAGTAATCAACTAAACTAGAGAGAGCCTGAAATGGCACCTTTACACACATTCATAAAATGATTCGTGTGTTATAATGCTTTAAAAGATCAAGGGTCCATATTACACTTATAAGATGAACTGACCAAGCAAACTAAATACTGCCAAGTGATGTGTGTCTTACGGTGACCCTGTAGGACAGAATGGAGCTTTCCCCTAGGGTTCCAAGCCCGTCAATTGTGTGGAACAGACTGCCGCATCTCTCTCCCTCATAGCAAGCCAATGGGTTGAAACTATTGATATTTTGGTTAGCAGCTTGGTGCTTGGGTTACTCAGTTACTCAGGTTTTGGGTTCAGAATGCTCTTGTGTCCAGTGATTTGCCCACATCACCTATTTTTCCTTTTTTTCTTTACTTATTTTCTTCTTCCTTCAACAGAACATAAACAAAACCATACACACAAGAAAGCCCATTTTAAGAAATACGAATAAGTTATGAGTGCACACTGGACAGTCTGTGTGTAGCTTCCCTCAACATCATTGTCTACAGGGTGAACTAATTTAGAGATAAGAGGGTGAACTTCAATGTTTTAGGTTTATGTAGTGATACATTACTATTCAGATAAGACCCTTGACTAGCAATTCAGTTTTTAATTAAAAAATAAATTCTCAGTGGACATTCATAAAGAGATAGCCTAGATGTGGTTTAGCCACATACACCTTTACCCCTCCCCTTCAGCAAAGAGCAAATCAATCAGGTGAAAGGTTATTTTGTTGCTAGGTGCCATCCAGGAGGCTCCCACCCATAGCCACCTCAGGTACAGCAGAACAAAACACAGCATGCTCCTGTACTATCCTCACGATACTTTCTCTGCCTGAGCTTATTAATGCAACCACTGTGTCAATCCATCTTGTTGAGGGCCTTACTCTTTTTTTGCTGCTCTTTCACTTTATCAAAAATGAAGTCCTTATCCAAGGACTGGTCTCTCCTGAAAATATGTCCTAAGTATGTAAGACAAAGTTTTGCCATCCTTGCCTCTAAGGAGCACTCTGGCCTTATTTCTTCCAATACAGAGCTGTTGGTCCTTTTGGAAGTCCATGGTACTTTCAATATTCTTATCCAGCACCATCATTCAAATGCACCAAGTCTTTGGTGTTCCTTATTCACTGAACTTTCACATGCATATCATGTCATGAAGAATACTATGGCTTACTACAGCTGTACCTTAGTCCTCAAAGTAACAGCCTTGTTCTTCAATACCCTTAAGAGGTCTTGTGCAGCGGCTTTACCTAAAGCAATATGTCTTTTGATCTCTTGACTTTTGCTTCCATGAGTATTGATTGCGGATCCAAGTAAGACAAAAGCCTTGATAATGTCACCCCTTTCTCCATTTATCATGACGTTAGTTATTGGTACACTTTTGAGGATTTGATTCTTCTTTACATTTAGTTGTTACTCATACTGAAGGCTAGAATCCTTGGTCTTCATCGGCAAGTGCTTCAAGACCGCCTCACTTTCAGCAAGCTAGGTTGTGCCATCTTCCTGCTGCAGCCATCTCCATACGTAGGTTGTTAATAAGACTTCTTCCGATCCCAGTGCCACCTTTGACTTCATATAATCCAGCTTCTCTGATGATTTGCTCAGCATACCGTTTGAACAAGTATGATGAAAAGATACAACCTTGACAAACACCTTTCCTGATTTTAAACCATGCAATATGCTCTTGTTCTGTATGCACTCCTGCCTCTTGATCCACGTACAAATTCCAAATGAGCACAATGAAATGTTTTGGAATTTCCATTCTTCTCAAGGTTAACCACAGTTTATTATGGTCCACAGAGTTGAATGCCTTTGCATAGTCAATTAAACACAAGCAAACATCTTCCTAATATTCTCTGCCTTGAGCCAAGCTCCATCTGACATTAGCAATGATATGCCTTGTTCTACATTCTTTTCTGAATCCAGTCTGAATTTCTGGCAGTTCCCTGCCAAAGTACTGCTGCAACCATTGTTGGGTAATCTTAAGCAAAAATTTACTTGTGTGAGATATCAATGATAACATACTACAATTTGAACATTCTGTTGGATCACCTTTCTTTGGGATGTGCACAAATATGGATCTCTTCCAGTCAGTTGGCCAAATAGCTATTTTCCAAATTTCCTGCACAATCAAATGAGTGCTTCGAGTGATTCTTCAGCTTACTAAACAAGTGAAATAAATACAGATAACAATCTGGAAATGCTATCAGCAAATGGAATGATGAAGGATTGGACCAAATAATGAAGGGAAGAAGAAAGTGAGTGAAAATAGTGAGTAAGGAGACATATACTATAGGCACCCTGCTAGCTGGCCCAGTACAGCATGGCCATCTTGAGGAAAAGTAAGCAGCATTCCTGGGGGATTAGCACAGAAAGACAAACTCATAAATCCCTAGTAGGCGACAGTGGTACTATGTAGACAAATGTGAAGCAAACGTAGGTGGTCAACACCCTCCCCCCTTGTCTTGCATTTGGGTGGGTAATGGTTCTGATCATTGTCTGCACTTTACAAGGAGTGCTCAAGGGCCCATGCTAGCGAGGTGGGGAGTGTTACCCTCCTATCCAGAAGCCAATCACATATGCCCCTCTCTTCCTACCTGGTGATAACATGTGGTGCTGATCTATCCTCTCAACCACTGGATGTTGGCATCTGCCCCATTCACCCATGTGCCACCACTCAAGCTTGGTGAGTCATGGTATACATCTCTATGCTGTCAGGGATGTGAGAGGAACACATGCCTGTTCAGCCTACACCCACATCACCCCTCCTACTCAGTGATTGGTGGCATGTAATGTCCTTGCCAGACTAGTAACTGGAGGAGTGAGACCCTTCCCTGCCCCTGTTGCCTGGCTTACTCAATGATGGTCGGTGGGTGTACACTCCTGTGCCATTCTTATAGTGACTGGTGCCTCATATATTTTCTCTCTGAGTCCAGCAAATAGTTCTTCACACACTCAATAACACATGTGAATTTCCTCTACACCTATACTCCAGTAACCAGCTGGACAGGCACATTACCTCAACAGCAGCACCAGTTACTGTCTGAAAGGTAACATATACACCTAAGACAAAAGATGAGCAGATATTCTAATTCCTTAGTTCAACATATCTACCTGGCAGCAGGGTCACCTATTAAAACAAATCAGCAAAAACAAAAGATCACAAAGCAAGCATGCATACAATCAATAACAGAAAATATGAAAATAAATTGAAACTTTAAATGCCTCAGAGACAGCAAATAATAAATCATGTGAAGAAACAGGGTCAGTTGGCTTTAAAAAGTGAGTGAAGTAAAGAGGCAGAAAAATGTCTTGAGGACGCAACAGTAATAGAATTATGTCGTACAACATTGAAGACATGTATAGGATCTTCAGTGACAACAAGGAAATCAATCAATGACAACAATGGCAATCAAGGAAAACAAATAAAACCCCAGAATAATTCAGAAAAACTATCCACAACAAGATCACAAATAATAGAGTAACTCACACAAACATAGCAACTAGAAATCCAAATTACCCCCAAATTATCAGAAATAAAGTACTCAATAGAAAGACAAAGAAAGAAAATTGAATCGATGGAAGAAAAAATAAGCAATATTAATAGGAAAATCCATTGATACTCATTTGTTTGTGGAATTATCAGAAAATTAATGAAAGCAAACTTAAGACTTATTTGGGACAGTATATATAATAGGGATTTCAGAAGAAGAACAGGGGAGGAGAAACAGATAATTTTTTAGATTTATTGGCAGAAAGCTTCCCTAACATAAGAAAAATTAGAAGATTTTCATGTAATAAACTTAGTGAGTTTCATACAGTATAGATCCCAAACAAAATCTCAAAGGAAGACACAATAAAACAGTTGAAAACCAAAGACAATGAACATCTATGGGAGAAGCTTATGAAAAATGACATGTCACCTCCAGGGGGCACTAGTATAATTATGCACTGATCTCCCAGTAGAAACCATACAGACAAGAAAGTAATGGAATACATAGCCCTAAAAGAAAAGAATTTCCAGTCACAAATCATATACCCAACAAAATTTTCTTACAAAAATGAATAATAAAACTAACATGTTTCCAATAAATAGAAATTTTAAAGGAATTTGTAAAAATGAGATCAACCTTACAACAATGGTTCTCAACCTATGGGTCATGAGCCCTTTGGAGGTCTAACGACCCTTCACAGGGGTCACCCGATTCATAACAGTTGCAAAATTACAGTTATGAAGTAGCAACAAAAATAATTTTATGGTTGGCGGGGGTGGGGGGTGTTACCACAACATGAGGAACTGTATTAGAGGGTCGCAGCATTAGGAAGGTTGAGAACCACTGCCCTACAAGAAACATCAAAGGGAGTCCTTTGGACAGAGAAGTAACGTCAGACAATAACTTGAAGTTAAAATGCATAACCTCATCAAGCAGATACCAATTCAAATACAGAATTCTAAAAAAGTAAAATAAAATTAAAAATAGGAAATGAGAATATATCTACATATGAAGACAACTTAAAAAAATTGGCAGGAAACAGAGTGTCCTCATGGGGAGGACATTAAGGAATATCGAGATAAAGCAGACCATTTTAAATGTATGAAGATAAACCTAAAATTCAGGGAATCACAAAGAAAATAAATATTCTCATCTGAAGAAAAACGAAGTTCAAAATACACAGTGAACACAAAATCAAAACCAATGAAGATTAAAAAAGAAAATAACAACTACATAACACAAACAACAACAAAAGAAAGCAGCACAGAAGCTTAAATGGAACAAATAAATCCTTACCACAACACAAACACATGTACACATTCAGCATAATAAAATGGTATTACTACATACATAAAGATTGATAATCAAACTAGAAGTAAAACATTTAAATGCCAAGAGGCAAAGAGTGGCAAAATGGATTTTAAAAAAAGACTGATCTACATGTTGCCTCCCAGAAACATGCCTTAGACACAGACATAAAGAGATTCAAAATCAAAGATGGGCATGCACATATATATCAAGAAAATAGTAATTGAAAGAGAGCAGGAGTGGCAGTAATAAGCTATGATAACACAGACTAAGTCAAAACCCATTATAAGGGACAAAGAAGGTATAGTATCATTATTAAATGTCAATCCACTAAGGGGGCATAACTATAAATATTTATGTATCCAATGACATGATTCAAAATTCATAAAACATACTCTAATTGAATCGAAAAGAGAAAGATACAATTTCCCAATAATAGTAGGATATTTTTAATGAAGCACTTTAAAGATGCACTGAACAATTAGAAAAAATCTCAGCAAAGGTATATCTAAATAATACAATCAACCAAATCAATCTCATGGACAAATAAAGAACATACCACCTAACCGCAACACTATCCTCCATAATCACATTTTAGACACGAGTCAAGCCTCAATAAATTCAAAAGTATCAGGATAATGCAAAGCATCTCCGTAGCTCATAGTCATATAAAAATATAAAATCAATGATGAGGAGGGTGGAGGATACCTGGTGGGGTATGATCAAGTGCAATGTAGCCAAGAGAAATTAATGGAAGCTGAATGAAGGTCAAATATGATAGTGGGACAAGGGGAAATTAAAAGGAAATAGAGGAAAGAACTAGAAGGTAAAGCACATTTATAGAGGTCTAAAAACATGCATGTACATATATATATTTATATATGATGATGGGGATATAGATCTATGTACATGTATTTATATGTTAAGTATTAAGGTAGGAGACAGACATTGGGCCTCTACTCAAGTGCT
>NW_022111373.1:65918285-65927539 GCF_000313985.2 Echinops telfairi
TGTACAAATGTGCTCGACACAATGGATGGATGGATGGATTGTGATAAGAGATGTAAGAGCCCCCCAATACAATGATTTAAAAATAAATAAATAAATAAATAAAAATCACAACAGAAAGAACAAGGTGGAAAAAAAACCCCAAAATTTGGAAACTGAATAACACCTTACTTAGAAACTCTTGGGTAACAGAAAATTTTGAAATGAAATGATTCGTACAATCAAATGACAATGGAAACACAATAAAACAAAATCTTTAGTATACAGCAAAAGCAGTGCTCATGGGAGAATTTATAACAATAAACTAATATATCAAAAATAAGAAATGGCCAAAAGCAATCGCTTAACCTTCCACCTTGAAGAAAGAGAGAGGGATTCTCAGCAAAAAGAGAACCTACAGACTGGGCGAACAGATCTGTGAGGAGGACCGAGCTCATAAGGGTCTCAACTCTAAACTGTACAGAAAAGCTCAATACATTAATAACAGAAACACAAACAGCTCAATTAAAAAAATGGATTAAGGACAAAAAACAGGCCCTTCATGAAAGAGAACATTCAAGTAGCTAACAAATGTGTGAAAAGATGCTCATAATCATTAATCGAAACTATAATGAGGTATCATCTGTGAAAAATATCAATAATTTTTAAAAAGTCTTCAATAAAATTCAAAAGTAGAAATTGGAATTATACATTGCTGGTAAGATTGTAACAAGTTACAAGAAATGCTTACTGATGAAAACCAAAGACTACAGCTTAGAGTATTAATTGCAACTCAATGTAAAGGAAAAATCCTCATATTGGGCCAATAGACAACATCATGATAAATGGGAAAAACATTGAGGCTGTCGATGATTTTATTTTGCTTGGATTGTCACTGAATTGATCAAGTGTGTGGTACAGTATCTCTCTAACGCGTTAAAGAACAAAGTTGTCATTGTGAAGAACAAAGGCTCCCTGTCCAAACCCTGGCACTTTCAATTACTTCATAGGAATGTGAGAGCTTAGCAATGAGTCAGAGAGACCGAGGAAGAATTGAAGCCTATGAATTATGATGTTTGTGAAGACTATTGAAAGTACCATAAACTGCCAGAAGGACAAATAAATCTGTCTTTGAAGAATTACAGCCAGAATGTTCCCTAGAAGCAAGGGTAGTGAAACTTCATCTCCTGTCCTTAGATATGTTATGAGGAGAGACTGGTCCCTAGAAAATGCTTCATACGGGAGAGGATCAGTACAAAAAAAGAATATGGTCAACAAGACAGACTCGCATAATAAATGCAGTGATGGCCCAAACCTGACTATCCTTGTGAGAATGACGCGGCTCTGGCAGCACTTCCTCCTGTTGTATCCAGGGTTTCATGAGTCTGAACCGACTGAAAGCCCCCAGCAACAACTATGAAAAGTGTTAGCGCACGTTCTCAAATATTTTCTAATACTCTAATCCCTCTCCAAGGACAGGGCTTAAAAATTTCATGAAAAATTTTATCTGATTTCCAATTTTCATGCATATTTGAAGTCCCGCTCTATAGGCTAGAGATATAAAACGGTGACACAGACAGACCTATACACACCTATCTTCACTGCAACATTATTTGCATCAGCACAAACATCGAAACTAGCCAGCATCAGATTAAACAAATCTGATGGTACATGCAAACAATGGAATATTACACAGCTATACATAATAAAGGAAAGTTCATTGAGCATCTTAAAACATGGATGAATCTGTAAGACATTATGCCAAGTGAATTAGGTTCATTTCAAAAAGGCAAATGTTGTATGGTCCTATTATTTTAAAAAGTCAAGAATTGGTATAAACATAGAAAGCAAAATATTCTGATGAACCAGGGATGAGAGAGAGTGGGAGTGGAGAATCCCTTTCTAGATAGTATACAACTGTTACTTTTGGTAATAGGAAAGTCAGTCATAAATTTGGATGATGTCACTTTATCTTGACCAAAGTAAATATAGACATTAAAACTACATGCGGGAAGTCCACACAGGAGGAGCACACCAGCCTGTGTGATCCTAGGACAATAACTAATAAAATCCAAGAACAGAAGAGGGAAGATATTAGAGTTCAGATTCCGAGCACCTGCTTTGCAGCGGGAAATGGATGGCAGTGATGGCTACAGACCCATTTGCAGGGTCCTCGTGGCATCAAGCCTCCGTTGATTCCCCGGGACCATTCAAAAAGGATCTGAGTAGTCTTGCCCTCAGAGTGCATTGTAAAGTGGGTTCTACAGATCTATTTAGGCTAAAATTTAATATGTTATCATTTGCTTTTCTTCTTGACTCATTTTAATTTGTTCTAGTTTCTATTATCTTCTGTTTTTACTTGGACTGAGGTTTTTCTGTGTTTTATTTTGTCTCTATTGGAGTTTGTGGTATGATTTTTTATATGAAATCCAGGATATGTAAATCCATTGAGGCAATAACCATATTAATAGTCATTTAGGGTTATGGCAGAGATGGTTGGGGGTAATTGGAAGCTAATAATAATTGATACAAGAATGAAGAAAATGTTCTAAAATTGATTGTGGTTATGATTGCCCAATTAATTTGAATATATTTAAACTAGAATTGTGTGGTACACTGAATTATATGAATGGCACACATTTTTCCCACTAGGCGACCATTGAGCAACATTCTCTGAGTTAGTGCACCCAGAGGCATTGCCTGGGAAGGTCCTCTCTGGCCATAGTGAATTTTTCCTAAAAGCAGTTTTGATCAAACCTCGTTTTTTGTGATGAAAGAAAACAGCATGAATCTGTGAAATTTTGTTTTCTGCTCAGGAAAATTGCTGCAGAAACTGTTGTAATGTACACAGCTTATAAGGATAGCTCTATAGAAAAAAACTCAAGTGTAAGAGTGGTTTTCTCATTTCAAAAAAAGATGAAATTTTGATTGATGACAAACCTCGTTCTGGATGACTGTCAACTTCCCAAATGGACTAAAATGTTGACAGAGTACATGCACTTGTGCTCACAAACCAACGGTTAACCATTGAGGAGATGGGGACGTTATCTGGACTATCATGAAGCTCGGGTTCAGTGAATGTTAATGGAAGATTTGGGAAGGAGAAAGGTCACTGCAAAATGTATTCCTTGGGTTCTGACTGAGCAGGAAAAAGAGCATCAACTGGAAACATGTTGTGCTTTGAAAGAACAGCTCCAAAGAGACCCAGGCACTTTTTCCAAGGGCGGCTTCTATTCTTCTGACGCTGAAAGGAAACATCAAGCCAATGGAAGACACCATTGTCACCTGGATCCCCCAAAAGCTCAAGTGAAATCAAAGACCAAGAAGATACTAAAATAAACAAACAAACAAATAAGAAGAAGATACTCCTTTGTTTTTGTTGTTTTGTTTTGTTTTGTTTTTATGTGAGGGTCAAAGTGCATTTGGAGTTCTTTCCACCAGGTGAGACTGTTAATCAAGCTTGCTATTTAAAGGTTCGGAAAAGATTTTGTAACACTGTGCCACAGAAAAAGGCCTGATTTTTGGCAGATGGGACTGGTTTTGCCAATACGACAATGCACCTGCTCATGCTGCCATCTCAGTGTGCCACTTTTTGGGAAAAAAACATCATGCCTCTGTTGCTCCATGCCCTCTCTTACACACCTGATCTCGCTCCATGGAACTTCTTTTTGTTTCCACAAATAAAGAAGGACATGAAAGGACAGAGATTTGATGACATAGAAGAGATGAAGGGGGGTGGGAGGGAAGGGAAGTGCTGTCAGCCATCCAAACAGATGAGTTTGAAAAATGTTTCCAAGAATGGAATCACAGATTTGACAAATCTATTAAGCACAATGGAGAGTATTCTGAAGGTGATAACGTTTTGTAGAAAAAATAATAATAAATACATAGCTTTGAAAAATAATTCTTTTTTTGGGACCCCCTTGGATGTCAATAAACCTGTTTTATAAAAAATGTACATGAGGAAAAACTTCAGTGAATGCTGTAACATATACAACATAGCAAGAGCAGTAAAAACAACCAGAAAATATGTATTCAGTTATATTAGGTAAATACGGATATATATGGATAGGAAAGCACAGTAGCAAATGCATTTAACATGTTTTATGTGTTTAATTGTGTCCCCTTAAATGTTATGTCACCATTGCTGGGCTGTGATTCTCTAATTTGACAATTATGTAATGACATGATTTGGAAGTTATGTAATATTGCTTCATGAAGTGATATGATGTGGTCATCCAATCAGTTGTAGAAAGATTAAGAGCTGGATTCAACTTCTTTAATCTTATGAACCTCTTGGTCTTTTGTACGGGGAGTTTACCTGGGGGGTGGCAACGCCTTTTATCTTACAATGGATAGAAGGGAAAAGAAGCAACCTGAAAGAAAGGGATCCACAAGTACCCAGAAAGAAGAGTCAGAAATGAATCACATCCTTTGGTTTGGGGTCCTGGCTCTGAGAACTGTCTAGATGCAGGGTTAACTTGATGCAATACATACGTAGATCTCTAAAAAACACTGGACCCACATATTTGGAAAGGCACTAAGTACCTTCCTCGAGTTGATACAGAGAGGAAGCTTTCCCTTTGAGTTTCTTCCCTGATTTTCAAACTTGTGGCCTTATGAACTGTGAGAGAGAGAAAAAAATCCCAGTTTGTCAAAGGCATTCTCTGGTGTTCTTTAGATTATAGCCATACTATATAACTAAGACAACAAGTATAGGTTCATCTATAAGCAAATGTATATGCATTTCTCTGTGTGTTGCATAGATGATGGGCCTTCCCAAAATTTGTGGAAAATGAACTTGAAATATAATGGAATTTTCCTATGAACTTTTTGAAAGCCCCTCTTATTCACATATATAAAAACACAGAAGATTCTTAGACATATCCAAATGCCTAACTCATGGGATTTATTTACTGTTTTAAAAGCACAGTCTCATGAGATAACTTAAAGATCAGCTAATGTTTGATGTCCTATTTTGATAAGTCAGATGTGAGGTCTTAACCTTTGAGAACAGCCATGCATGATACAATGTGTGGTCTCTAATAGAGCAAAAGACAGAAAGGAGAATCAAAGTAGCAATTTTATTACAGTTAGAAACCCAGTGCTTAATCCACTGCACCACCACGGCTCCATGTAACTAACAACCCACTCAAATTGTAGCCTTTTTAAAACTTAAACCAAGTCCTCAAAACCAAACCCGCAGCCATCAAGTCAATGTTGACTCACTGTGACCCTATAGGGCAGGCTAGAACTGTTTCAGAGGTATTCTGAGACTCAACCTTTATGGGAACTTGCAACACCTCTATTCTGTAGATCAGCTGGTGGGTTTGAAGTTCAAACACTGCAGTTAGCAGCCTAATGCTTAACCACCAGGTGGTGCCCACCTACCACTAACTACCATCTGACTAGGGCCATAGTAGGAGGTGCTCCATAGAATAGGAGAAATATGTAGACCAAACCCAAATTCCTTAGGAGGCCAGACTTACTGGACCAATGGAGACTAGAAGAACCTCTGAGATAATCCACCTAAGATACCCTCTGAACTTGGAATTGAATATGGTTTTGTTGATCACTATTCCACCAAATAATACATTGATTTATAAAATAAACAATGTCATTTGTGAGTAATGCACACCCTTAAATAATACGTATGGCTGAATAGGCAATGTTTACCAAGAAGCAAAGATAGTGAGACAAGGAGAGGAAGGGAAGTTAGATCAATGGAAACAGCATGAACAAAATGGAAGTAATGAGAATGTTAGCACCGTACAGAAATTGTATCCAAAGGTGTGAAATAATTTCTTTAAAATTGTTAGAGAGGTACCAAATCTGCTGTCTAACCTTTCACCTAAAACACACTCTAAAAAAAATAAAGGACAGTATAGAGGCAAAATATCAGACTATTCTGAAGGAGCACGAAATATGACCAAATACGGGAATTCCTATTTTATAGGGAAACAGTTGTGACAAAATTTTCTTAGCAAAAAATAACCTAACACAAATACATTTTGAATAAATATAGACTTTTTTCCCTGGGACTAATACGCTCTTGATCTATCAAAAATGAAATGTGTGCGATTTATTACAAAGATGCTAATTTTCATTTCCTTATATTATATCCTTTAACCATTTATATCTAGTCCTTAATTAACCATAATTTATACAAATTGAGGTTGATTTCTATTTAGATTGCCTGCCATGTTAATCACAGTGTAAATAGCCTTTCACTGTTTAAAGGACTTCTGTATTATACTGATGCATAAAAGCTTCTATGTCATTTGCATTTGCTCTTTAGCCTGCCTTTTACTAGATATGCACATATGCAAAAATGCATTAATAGTAGTGCTATGAAATGTAAGTTTAAATCCTCCACAGAACATAATATCATTTAAAATAGTATCATGAAATTTAGATTACCATATTTCTTTGAGTTAAAAAAGTTGAAAAAATGCACTTGTACACAATGAAAAGATCATTCTTTATCAAAAATTTGAATATGACTGTGAAAGCATTTTTACCTCCTCAAATACAATCCCAATTCATTCCCCCTCCTGTTAACCTCTGGGGAAAGGTGTTAGCTGTCGTTGATTGTAAAGTCTGCTGTTCTTAATTACAACATGCTTTGGTGATGGTTGCAGCTCTGACCCGATGAACAAATCTCTGGAAGGTGTAAAGGTCGATTTGTCTCGATTAAACTCACAATCACATGTTCGAAATGCTATTTATTGCGTTGAGATATGGAAAATTTAATGAAGCAAACAAGAAAATTGCCTGAATATCATTAATAGGGTATATAATGAAGCTTGGTTGTTCTCCCATTGCTGGCTAAGAAAACTTCCTTCAATTAACCTTTAAAAGCAGGAAGAGCCACACTTGCTTTTACACTCAGGATATATTTCAGGCTTAAAAAGAGACTATAGAGAGAGCCTCTTACATGAACATTAAAAAGACGTTGTACTTCTTAGCACCAAATATTATATGAGGCTCTAGACTGTTTTCTAATATCTTACATATTTTTTCAGTCTTTCCCAAATATGACTTTGATTTGAGCTTCTGTTAGGTTTGTTGGCTTCCCATAAACTCATTGTCATTAAGTTGATGCGGACTCATAGAGACCCTTAAGTAGGGAATAACTGCCCCCTGTGGATTTCAGAGACTCTTTATGGGAGAAGGAAACCCTGAACCAGAAATTATTTCTAAAGTACCAGGGAGCAAAGGATATTTTCACATCCATATTCAATATTTTGGTGACGAAGGAAAAAGCCAGATTCTTTCTGTTAGTTCTATGGTCTCACCATGACCTTGTCTGTCAGTATCCTCAGACTTGGATCCAAACACGTTCCTTCACAGTCGCTCTACTCCTGACAAACTAGACTACTTGTACCACAAGCGTTCCATTTCCAAACTGTAATTTATTCTGGCCTCCTGCATGGAAAAACAACACCAAGATCTTCTTTCTGTGCTTGTGAATCCTGTCTTTCAAAGACCAATTTATGTTGTCCATAAATTGTCTTCTAAAAACATCAATACTCAATCGGTTCTCTATAAGGAAAAAAAAATGTCAATGTCTAATTTGCAAAATAAGGCAATGCATTTAAGAAGACACGAGGATGTACCTTCTTATCAACCACCAACATGTTCTCATCTAAGACACATTTTTAACAGATGTGATACAGGGGGAAACATAGGGGACATATTCCAAGTAGCCAAATCCGCTGATTTACATTAATTGCATTCCATTGACACAGTGCCATATCCTTGCTCTGAGCTGGCAGCAAAATAAACAGCAAGATGATTTTCCTGCCAATTTTAATGAAAATATTTTGCAAGGTAGCAAGTGAAATTTTGATGACTAAGGTCTTTCATCAGAGGAAAAAAAGAATGAGTTATGATGTGACTTTTTCTTGCTCATTCCATTCCTCTTCTTTCACCCTCCTTCCTTTGCTCCCTCTCTCCTTCCCTCCTCCTTCCTCCTTACCTGCCCCACTTCTTTCTTTTTTGGAGTTCTTTAGGATTGATATTTTGTAAATTCTAATTCATTTTAGATATGATAAGGTTCAGATTTTATCCTGTTATTTAAAACACCCAAGTTATTTCAGTTTTTTTCTGAACACAATCATGAATTATCTCCACTTAGAATGGTCGATGTGTTAGTCTGGGATGACTAGAGAAACAAATTCATAAATACTCATATGTGTTTAGGAAAGACTTTTATACAAAGAGAAATTGTTCATTAAGAAAACATCCCAAACCAGTTCAGATCAAGTCCATAAGTTTAATATCAGCTCATATGTCCAATACTAGTCCGTAAATTCCTCTTTAGACTCACGCAGCCATGCAATAATGCCAAGTGCAGGAAGATCACAAGCCAGTGTGTAGAAAGTCTTATAGATCCAGTGGTAGTAGAAGCATCTCAGCACTGGCAGGGGTCTCCATGTAGCTCCTCCAATTCCCAGGGCTCTTGCTGCATCAGTGTAGCTCATCACTCCTGCTCAGTAATGTCTCTCAGGGAGTGGGTGAGTATCCTACCTTCAGGGAGCTGTTTATCTCCTTAGCACCTCCAAATGAGATCATCAAGCTGCGACCTGATGGACAGGCTAAACTGCACCCCTTCATTCTTAAGTCTCAAATTGACAACAGATTATGTAACTACCACAGTTGACATATTAGAAAAGATCCCTTTTAAGTACAAAATCATTACCTGCACAAGGAAATTGAAGACATATTTTCTACATTGTATTTTGAATGAGATAATACCAACTCTACTTTCAGGAGACAATCCTCTATGGACAAAAGAGATGGAAAGAAAGGACAAAATTGTTTTGTTTTGTGTTTTTTTAGGTATTTTTCTAGTACGATATTTGGAGATACGTTAAGGATAATATTACTGTGTGCACTATGATAGCCCATAACTTTATAAATACTTTTTGACACATTGTAGTGAATCAGAAGATCCATTATACATTCAAAATAAAGAAAAAATTTGTTTTTTAAACTGTGCTCCCTCTTATTTCAACTCTCTTAGTAGAAGGTTTTGCAAGAAATACTTGTTGGGCATTAATTGCTTTCCATGGTAGCCCTGGACTACTCATTGGGCACCTATCCTCAAGGTCAGCAGTTCTAAACCTTGAGAGAAAGAATAGGCTTTCTACTCCCATGAAAACTTAGTGTCTTCAAAACCCACAGGGGAAGTTCTATTCTGTTTTATATAAATTGGAATTGACTTGGCAATGAGTTTGAATTTGACTTGTCTTTCTAGGAGCTGTGTTGGTGGC
>NW_022111373.1:65928561-65933510 GCF_000313985.2 Echinops telfairi
AGTAGCATTCTAACCACACACAAGCCACCACAGGACAACCAACTGACAGATGAGTGGTCGTTGACTGAGTTTGTCATTATTTATCTATCTATTTATTTATTTATTTCTCTGCTCAAAATCACCTTCATTTTCCCTGTTGTACACAATTAATATGGAAATCAAGATAATTTTCTAAATGTTTTATATTTCATATGATTTTACATCAGGTATAATAATGATATATCAAAGGTAAATCCCCTTAGTCATCCTAATTTTAGAAACACTTGAATGAGATTAGGAAGTGATCATCATTTACATTTATTATACTTTGCATGTAACGAGCTGTAGCTATTAACTCTAATTTGCTTCTCATAGCATTCATCAAAGGCGAACTATTTAGAAACTAAAACATCTCTGTCAGAATTTTAATGAATTAAGATGAAATGAGACAGTGTTAATTGGCAGTTATTGCTGCAGGGAAGGTTGTAGATCTTGTAAGTGATAGAAATTCCTCTCTCTATCAGTGTTAATTTGTTTGATTTAATTCTATGGATACACTAAATATTTCCCCAAACCGCTCTGTCTATTTTAAAAAATGGGAGAGTGATTTTATTCTGTCTATTGGACTTTCACCTTGATTCTCAAACCATTTGAATTTGATTTAATTTTATTGCTAACAAATTGTTCATTTTAACTAGTATCTTAGTTATCGAGTGTTGTTAGAACAGATATATCACAAGGCTATGACTTCGACAAGCAGAAATACATTCTTCCACAATTTAGGTGACTAGAAGTCAGTATTCATGGCACCACTTCTAGGGCAAAGCCTTCTCTCTCTCTTGATTCTCAAAGGCTCTTGTCTCCTGCCAGTTTCTTTGAGGCCAATATTTCTTGGAGATCTCTATGTATCTTAGCATCAGTCTTGGACCCCTGGGTCTAAGAAGTTCTTAGTTCAGGGCTCATAGGTCTAAAGGACATTCTCTTTTCTTGGTGGTTGAAGGTCTCTCTTTCTCAACTTGCTTCCCTCTCCTTGTATCTACTGTAAGAAAAAAGGGCAATGCAGGTCATACCCCAGGGAAACCCCCCTTATATTGCATTAGATCTGGTTAAGGTTAATTCCCATCTTAATTCCCTTATAATTGAATGAGAGATTACATCAGATCAGATCATGGGGATGATTACATCATTACATGATAGCCAAACAACTTAAAATCATGCCTCTGTCAAGCTGACCCATTATTTACTTATTTATTTTGGAGGGGGCAGTTTGCAATTCAATCCATGACAACTAGCATCTGTATTATTGACTTAAGACACACACAAACACACACAAAGCATTTCTTAGGCCTTCCTTTAATTGCCCCAAACCCTACAATATGTAATCAATTATTTTAATAAATTTACCTTTCTCTGTTCTCTTTTTGTCAGACATAAATGAATGTGAAGCTGAGCCTTGCAAAAATGGTGGAATATGTACAGATCTCATTGCTAACTATTCCTGTGAATGCCCAGGTGAATTTATGGGAAGAAATTGTCAATACAGTAAGTATTAAGCATATTTTATTACTATGACCATCATTCATTGTGAAAGTAGCTAAATTAATGACTTGTCCTCATGAAGTACACAAGTGATTGGAAAAACATATTTCATGTTTGTTACTCACATTACTGATGTACATATTTTCCAGGATACCTCTTACCTAGTACTCAATATGAACTGGAGTAGTCATGCTGAGATTTGAAAGTCATGATAATACTCTTCAGAGAGCCAAATCTCCTCCTATTTTTATAAAACCTATTTTTGACTTTGAATATATATGTGAGGTAGACTTCCACTGTCAAAATGTTTATTCTATTTCTGACAATAAATGTTGGGCACTATAACCAGATATATTCTCTATCGCAAGTAAAAATGAGGGTGCATATTGGAAGGACTTACACATGAGGATGAGTTTTACACATTATTATATTTATCATTGTGGAAGCCTAAGACAGCAAGGACACCAAATGATGGGTGTCGTGATAGGGAAATATGTCCAAGATATTTATAATAAAGACAGAATGCACACCCCTCCCTAGAAAAACAAAACCCAAGCTAAACAAAACAAGAGAAAAAAAACCAACACCTATGGACAAGTAGTAAAGTTCACACTCAGCATGTCTCTGGCCATCCTGCTAATGCTGTACTAGCAGCCCCAGAGAAGCACGCGCATCCCTCCTCTCTTAAGCTCCTAAGACTTGAAGTTGGCTGTAAGGAAGCACAGGATATTCTAAATGAATATGTTATTAATCTGAGAAAGAACAAAAATAGATTGCAGTGAATATGTGGTATCTTTGCAGTAAAGACAGGATTTTTAAGTTAGTTGGAATGCCTCCTAAGCAATTTGTAGGCTTGGCACCACTTAGATCCATGCCCAGATAGAAGTATTTGTAGACACAATAATAATGTCTCCTTGGGCCTTCAAGGGCCCCATATATAAGAGAACAACTGGAAACTGCTCCCTGACCATTTTCCTAAAATATATCCATGTAGAGGACCTGCCTTCCGAATTCTGCTTAAGGATGAGGGCTGCTCTGAGGTAGACAAGCCCCAGCCCGCTGAATGAACTTATGGAAAGCTCAATGTCTGAGGTTTTCCTGGAGATGGGATTTAAAGTGTGGAGATTTGAAACCCAGAAAACTTGAAGTCAGTTAATAGAATGGGGAGGGAGGTAGCTTTTCAGAGAGATAACAAGGCCACGATGAAGGAAAGATTCCCTAGTTCTTTATTTCGATGCTGCAGCAACTGGACACAGCCAATTGCATGTATTCATGTCAAAATAAAAAAGGAGATATCACGAGGTGTCGAAGTGATCAGGTATGATCAGAACAAAAAATCTTACCATAGTGAATGATGTGGGGAGTGTGGAGTGGAGACCCAAAGCCCATTTTAGGCCACTGGAGATCCCCTTGCAGAGGACTCAGGGAGGAGACGAGCCAGTCAGGGTGCAATGTGGCAATGATGAAAAATACAACTTTCCTCTGGTTCCTAAATGCTTCCCCCTCGCCCCCACTATCATGATCCGAATTCTACCTTGCAAGTCTGGCTAGACCAGAGGATGTACACTGGTACAGATAGGAACTGGAAACACAGGGAATCCAGGGCAGATGATCCCTTCAGGACCAGTGGTGTGAGTGGCGATACAGGGAGGGTAGAGGGAGAGTGGGTTGGAAAGAGGGAACCAATTACAAGGAACAACATGTGACCTCCTCCCTGGGGGACAGACAACAGAAAAGTGGGTGAAGGGAGATGTAGGATATGGAAAGATATGACAAAATAATAATTTATAAATTATCAAGGGCTCATGAGGGAGGGGGGAATGGGAGGGAGGGGAAAAATGAGGACCTAATGCCAGAGGTTTAAGTGGTGAGGAAATGTTTTGAGAATGATGAGGGCAATGAATGTACAAATGTGCTTTACACAATTGATGTTTGTATGGATTGTGATAAGAGTATGTGCCCCTAATAAAACAACTATAAATAAATAAATAAATAGATAGATAGATAAATAAATAAATAAAAGGAGGCCTATCTAATATGTCAGATGCTGAAACCTAAGCCTGAAGCCTACTCATCTCCCCATCACAAACTTCTGTTGTGGTCATCACAAAACTCTTTGGGAAGAATGAAGTCTTATTTAATTATGAAAAGGCTTTTAACAAGTAATTTCTCATTATCATCAGTTTGTGCCTAGTGTGTTTTTTGACATATCTATGTATTTTTTCTGAGCCCCTGTCTTGATTTATTGGTATAGAGAAACAAAAGAGAGAGGTAGGCAGGTACAGTTTAGGAAACGGTGTGAAGGCCCCTCTGACTACCTCCAGCTTCAGTAGGGAGAAGACCCAACTCAGTTCTCACAAGGCAAAAGCAAGAATTCACCTTCCAACTTCTTTCACCTTATTGTGACATTACCAGTCCCTCCCAAAGCATTATACTTTTCTGCTGATTTTAATAATTCTTTGAGAGACCAAACAGAATTTATAGACATTATTCACAATTATGAGGTCTATTGGGGAAGTGGTCAAAACAGAAATGGAGCACATGGTTTAAAGTCAGGAAAGGTGTATGTGAAGGTTTCATCCTTTCACCATCCTTCTTCAATCTGTGCACTGAGAAAATCACCAGAGATGCTGGATCAGAGGAAGAATGTGGCATCAGGCAGGGAGGAGGCTTATCAACAACTTGTTATACAGATGACACAACCTTGCTTGCTGACAGTGAGGAGGCCTTGAAGCACTTGCTGATGAAGTTCAAGGATTGTAACCTTTGGTATGGATTAAAAGTCAATGTAAAGAAAACCAAAATCCTCACAACTAGACCAGTAGGAAACATGATAAATGGAGAAACATTCGAAGTTGTCAAGGATTTTGTCTTTCTTGTATCCAAAATCAATGCTCATGGAAGCAGCAGTCAGGAGAACAAAGGTTGCATTGCATTAGGTAAAGCTGCTGCAAGAACTTTTTTAGAGTACTGAAAAGCAGAGATGATACTTTGAGAATGAAGGAGCACTGACCCAAGCCATGGTTATCTCCATTGCCTCGTATGTCTGCGAACGTTGGGCACTGAACAAGGAAGACCATAGAAGAATCGATGCATTTGAATTGTGGTGCTGGAGAAGAATATTGACAGTATCATGGACTGCCAATAGGGCAAACAAATCTGTCTTGGAAGAAATATGGCCAGAGGGCTCCTTAGAGGCAAGCATGGTAAGGCTTCATCTTCCATACTCTGGGCATGTTGTCTAGAGAGCTCAGTCCCTGGAGAAGGACACCATGCTTGGTAAAGTGGAGGGGCAGTGAAAAGAAGAAGGCAGGTTGACACAGTGGCTGCCGGAGGGCTCAGGCACAGGTAACTGTGAGCACCGTACCTCCGTTCTGTTGTGCGTAGGGTTGCGATGGGTGCGAATGACTTGATGGTACTTTAGAACAACA
>NW_022111373.1:65935813-65939432 GCF_000313985.2 Echinops telfairi
CTATCCATTGCACTCCCTCGGGAGCCCCCTGCTCTGCTCCCCCCGTTGCCCTGCTGCAGGCCTTGAGGGTTTTCCCTTGGTGTTGCAGGGTCAGTCTGGGCCAATCCCAACACTGAGTCTCCAGTGTTGTCACCCGTAGGGCCATGGGTCAGTGAGGGATGGCGTGTCTCATATGGGATCAGCCATATGGTTCACTCTGCGCCTTGGCTGTTCAGAGCAGGGATATCGTCCTCCAGGCCTGGTGGGCAAGGATGAGCTAGCACGATTTTTTCATATCGTTGAGTTCCTTAAACTGTTATGTGCTCTAACATTCTAGTACTTTTTTCCATTTATCACTGTGTCCTCACAAAGAGGCCAAAAATGTCACTTAGAGTACATGCTACAGCTTATTTTTATGGGAGTATTTAGTTTTATTTTATGAAACTATGAGGATTTATAAAAATAGATATATTGATTATTTTCCCTATCGTTAACTTTCTTGCAATATGTTTTTTTGTTTTATACACTTTCCAGTGATTTCTTAGAGACTTCAGAAAATCCAGTGAAAGAAGCAGCATTCTCCCACACTGACAATTTAATTTACTCAGGTAGAAGGGCATATTGTAGCATCTTCCAGTGATAGGTGGTCCCAACTCTAATTTGAGTAAAATTAATTAATTTGGAGGTGGACGTCACATAGACCCTAGGCGCCCCAAACTCGCTGATGATTGCAATCACAGTACATTTACAATTGTACTTAAGGGAAGTGATTCTCTTATTCTGCATAAGCACCTTTAAGTTCTATGCTCAGCTGCCAGAGTGATCTTGTGAAAGCATACAGTTCAAAAGTGCCAACTCATTTCTTAAAGCTCCTGATGTGAAACACTCCTCCAAATGGTCTCAGGTTTTGTGAGACCTGCCTAGGCTTGAATCCTATTCTCTCCCTCCCTGAGTTCCTTCACTCAAGACCGCTGAGTCCATGCTGACTCACAATGACCCCCTTTGGGGTTCAGAGACAGTAACTTTACTTAAATAGAAAAGCCAGTCTTTCTCCCATGGAGTTTCAAACTGCCAACCATAGGGATTGCACCCCAACCCGTAACCACGACACCACCGGGACTCTTCCCTGGGCAAGTCTCCCTTTCCTATGTACCGCTCCTGCCCTGCTGACGTTGGGGTGGTTCCTGCATGCACAAAGCATGCTTGCCATAGAGGGCTTCCTTTTCCAGTTCCCTTTTTCTGTGACAGCCCTTCTGAGGGCAGCCTGCCTTCCATAACAGACAGCTTCTCAGTTCCACTGTCCCTGGCCTACAACTGCTTCCTGACATCTACATTATTATTTTTCTCCTTACAATATTCTGTTTTTACTTTTACATACTGACACATTCTAAATCTTGTTCATTTAATCTTCTCCCTACTGAATACCTCCTTGAGGGTGGAGATTTTACCGTTTTCCCCACAATTGCTTCTACATTGTTGGCCACAACAAAGTGCTCAATGATGATTTGCGGAGTGGAAAAATGAATGCAGTACCCTGAGTCCCACATGTGTAAGAATTATATCTCGAGCCATGGGAACCCCAGGCTTACGCGGAGACTGTGAGGATCGCTCAGAATCGCTGAGCTAAAGCCGCTTTGGTTTGAGAGACCCAGACTCCTCAGCAGTAGCTGCGAATTTGTGATTTATATGTGTTTTATACGTTTTTATTTAAGCCTTCCAGTCGCTAAATTAAGTGGTTGTGATTGTCAGAGGGACAGGTGGCTCTTGATGCTTAAATAACTGAGGTAAACATTTTGTTCATTTAAGTCGAGAGAACTAAAAGGAATGGTGATGGATTATTGTTGCTGACTCAAATGGTCCAGGAATCTGTTACAGAAAAATGGGTGAAGGGAGGCATCAGACAGTGCTGCTAACCAAAAAGTCAGGGCAATTCAAGCCCAGCAACCACTCCATGGCGGAATGATTAGGCTGTCTGTTCCATGAAGGTGTATCATCTTGGAGCATTCTACTCTGCTTACAGTTGCTATGAGACAGCATCAACTCCATGGTAATGGGTTTGTTTGTTTGGTTAATTGCATTAATCAATACTGAGGTTCTAAAATATGTTTAAAACAAGTTCTAAACTATATATTTTTCTGTGCATATTTGTTATTTTTCTTTTTTGGAATTCTGTTTTCGGCCTTACCTATGTAAGACATCATTACTTAATATTGAATTCAGATTAGAAAAAAATGAATTTTTTAAATGAAACAATGATGATGAGACTTCATCTTATGTACTTTAAACGTCATGAAGAGGAATCATTCTCTGGGGACAGGCGTTATGCTTAGTAAGTTACAGGGTTAGTGAAAAATAAGAAACCCTCAAGATGTATTGACACAGTGGCTGTAGTACTGAGCTCAAACATAGTAGTTGTGAGAATGGTACGGGACTAAGCAGTGTTGTGTACTGCTGTTGATAGAGTTGCTGTAAGTCAGGACTGACTAGCTGGCACCCTACAGCAATAAAAATAATTTTTAAAACGGCTAGTTACATGATCTCTGAAAAGAAAAAGGAGAGGGAAGGAAAAGCTGGTTCTGTGTTAAAGTTTCAACATATAAAATCATTCAGTGTTTGGACCTCTGTGCATGCCCTTTGCCTCCTGGTTCTGTCCTCTATTTCCTTTTGCTTTCCTCTTGTCCCACTCTCAGGCTTGGCCTTCATTTGGGTTTCAGTAGTTCCTCTCGGTTACATTGCCCTTGATCAAGCCCTGCCAGGCCTCTCGCACCCTCCTTGCCACTGATTTTGGATCACTTGTAGTTCCCTTGTCCCTGGGTTGGTCGCCACCACCTCCTTTCCCGCTCCTCCCCCTCTCCCGTGTCACCACGGAACCGTCAGTCCCGTGGTTTTCTCCTCCAGAATATTCATCCAGCCTATCTTATCTAGATAGATCTGAAGAGATAATAATGTGCACAAGAAAACAAGGCACAGCAAGACAAATGACAAAAGAGAACACAACGATGACAACAAAGAAAAACAATAACCAAGAAAAAAATGAATTAATTAAAAAAAATAAAAAGAAAATCCTGTAAATAGATCAAGGTCTGTTTTTTGACCTCTAGGCCTGTCCTCCAGTCAAGTCTGATGGGGTGCCACGCTCTGGCCCCAAAGTCTATCCTTTGCACTCTCTCGGGAGCTCCCTGCTCTGCTCCCCACATTGCTCTGCCATACGCCTTTAGTGTTTTGCCTTGGTGTAGCGCGGTCAGAACGGGCAAGTCCCAACACTGAGTCTCCAGTGTTGTCCCTTGTAGGGCCATGGGTCAGGGAGGGATGTCGTGTCTCTAAGTGGAATCAGCCATATGGTCCACTCTGTGCATTGGCTGTTCAGAGCGGAGATATCATTCTCCAGACCTGGTGGGCTGGGATGTGCTCCACTCTTCCTCCCACTTTATTTGCTCCCATGTTCTCTGATCAGATATGTCCTTCTCCCCCAGCTGCAGCTACATATGTAAATAGATTTTTATAGGATGGTGGGGAAATAGATCTATGTGCATATATTTATAGGTTTAATAATAAGGCAGCAGATGGACATTGGACCTCCACTCAAGTACTTATTGAATGCAAGAACACTTTGTCCCGTTAAATTAGCATTCCATGATGC
>NW_022111373.1:65940685-65944210 GCF_000313985.2 Echinops telfairi
GGGGGAGTTGGAGCAACAGCAATCTAGCTGAGAGGACTTACTAAGAGGCTGAAAGTAGGGCAAGTGTGATGGAGGGGCAGGAGGAAAATAAAAGGAAACAGAGGAAAGATCTAGGAAACAAAGCTATGGATAGAAGTATAAGCATAGGTGTATACATATATAAATACATTAATTCATAAATATAGTGGTATTGGCCTTGGTACTTATATTTATATGGCAATACACTGAGGTAGTGGACAGACTTTGGGTCTCTGCTCATTCCCTCCCTCGGTGCAAGAATGCTTTATTCTAACAAACTGGCATTCTGTGATGCTCACCCTCCAGGCATAATCACTGAAGACAAAATGGGTTCAAAAGAAAAAGAGGAAGTCCCTTGAGGAAAGGGATTGACACTGGCTGCAACAACAGGATCAAACATCACGATTGTGAGGATGGCCCAGGACCACACAGAGTTTCCTTTTGTCAGGCACAGGGTTGCTTTGAGTCAGAAACCAAGCTGGTGGCAAATAAACAACAACCAACAACCCTACAGCCTCCTTTGCCAATATAACACAATGGTATCTTAGTCGTAGTTCACTTAGCACTTAAATTATTTTTCTTTCACTAGATAATGATCAAAATAAGAAAGCCAAAGGGAGATCTTTTATCTTTGGAGGCCACTTGTACATGTGGATGTTTAGGTAATTTTGCTTATTTTGTTCTCATCTGTTTTAAAGAAATCAACAAATGTCTAGTAAGGCTGACACCCCTTGACTGCCTGTTTATTGGAAGGTGATGGCTTGAGAGTTGCTGTAATGCTGGAAGCTAAGAAGTTTTCAAATTGGTCATTTTAAAGATATGTTTTACATGGGATAGATAGATTAATATTGATATAGTTCTACTTCATCAAAACCAAATATTTTCTCTTCAAATATTAACCTTTTACTGTCTTTCGGTTGGCTTAACCTGACTTTTAATTTTAAGGAATATACTACAATGACCTCCACCAGTATGATAAAAGGAAATATTTTGAATACTAATGATCTTTTAAAAGTTTATATGCATACACATATATTTATTCATTGTCTAACATATTACAAATAAAACATTTACAGACATATTGCTTTAATGTGAACTCTTTATTACAGTACATATATTTAATTAATATAGCTATGAAGCACTTTTACTTATGAGAAATGAGAATTTTTATCTATCACTGTATTATGGCATAATCCTTAATTGTGTGGCAATAATTTTTATTATATAAATTAACCTAGTGTACATATTCAATAGCAATGTCATTTCAATATTAACAACAAATATTTTAATGATTTACAAAAATCGATCAAAACTTTCCAGTAATCATTTATTAATTATTAGAATCATATTTATAAATAGGCTAATACTTCTAATTTAAATAATTTTGGTTGGGATTTCTAAATTTGATACCTCTGACTTATCTTTTACTTTGGCAGATCTCAATTATTTTTTGTTTTATTTTCCACTTCTTCATTCTAGGAAAATGATTTAATTACATGATTATTAATTGAAATTGCTTTTGATTGATATGTGAACATCATTTAGATGCTCCCATAATACTCATTACAACATTACAGCAATTCTTCTAATTAGAGTGCTAATTTAAATCCCCTTGTTGATTTTAAGTGATATAAACACAAGTGTTCAGACAGAGATTTTCATAAACAGCTTGAAAGAAAATTTCTGATGAACTGGATTGAGAAAACTATCCTCCTAAGAACAGATAAACTTGGCCTTGTAAATTTAACAGAACAAGGTTTTTAAACTGGAGTAAGTACAATGGCAATTGATAGCACTTTTGTTAACTAATCTAAAAATAACTAGGACAGTTTTCTTTTATGGGGCTTATTGGCCCACAGTAGCCCTCTGTATTCCCCGAGGGTGTTTAAATGTGACATGATTAAATTTCAGCAATAGCATTGAAGTTCATTTCATTGCTGACACTATTTCTGGAAATTAAGATAATTGCCAAGGGAGATCTTATAATGCAATATTCCCAAAGTATTATGCCAAGAGTATTAAAACTTGGATGATTTCAGATGGTTTTATTAAAACTCAAGCTAAAAGACATAAATGAGGAAAAATTGATGTGTAAATGTCAATTTTTTCCAGTTAAAAATTAATATCTAGATAACACTTTAGCTTTTCACTGAATGTATTTTATCAAAATGTTATAAAGATAAAAATTACATATAAGAATGTAATTTGAAAACTGTAAAATAATAGTTTGCTTTCTTAACTTTTGACTAGCTATATGTCTTAAAGGTTTTATTACATGTGAGCCATGTTTACTAACACACACATAACCATTTCCATACAGATATACATGTAATGTGTAGGTGTGTTTGTGTGTATAATTTATTTTGAAAAAAAAAGAAAAATTATTTTTTTGATATCAGAGTGTACATTTGTATACTTACAGTACAATGAAAATTCTAGAACAATTTATAGATAAGTAAATGATGCAGTGTGCATTTCACGGGTCCATACGTAAGAATTGTTTTGTCTTTTTGTTTTTAATTCTACTCTGTCTTATTATCTTAACCATGAAAAATTGTCAGAGGATCACTTGATGTTCATGTCAACTTTAAATGTATCATGGGCCAAGCACCACCTGTTGTTATCATTGTTAGATACCCTGAAGTTGGTTCTGACTCTTAGCAACCTTAAATACACCAGAAAGCTGAGACACTGCCTATTCTGTACAACCTAATTACATTAAGTAATGAGTTATTTATCGCTCACAAAAATCTTTGTATTAGGCCCTATGTACCAGCTTTTTCAGAGGAATCTGAGCTGCTGAGTGATTCAATGATTTGTTTCCTCTTGCTCATAAATGAGAAACTGCAGAGCCCGGCCTTCACTCTAGGTATTTAACTGCAAGACTTGCCTGCAACAGAGCCTTTGCCCTCCTAGGGGAAAGGGAACGCCGTTTATCCCACTGTACCTATTATGAACCTTCAGAAGGCATTAAGAGGAAAGTCAAACATAAGTTAAACAAACAATCCAATAAAATTATGGTTTAACTCTGGCTTTATCTTCTTCTAACTACATTGAGATAAGCTAGTTGTCTTTTTTGAGATGTAGGGTCCTCCTCTGTATTGGAATTAATAATGCCATTTGTTTCATGTTTTGGTACAGATTGAAATTAATAGTATGTGTAAAATATATGTAAAATTCTGAGATTCATACATGCTATAAACAAATAAAGTTATTAGAAAAGCTAAGACCTGTGTATTTCACCTATATTCTCGCAAGAATTCTTTTTAGTTTGAAATGCTATTATACATTCAAAAAACTCACCTATCCTTACTTACTGAATATATACTGGCAAACCAATTTAGAAGGCAGTCAGCTATATTTTCATGCACATTCTACTTTGCAGAAATATAAACTTGAGAAATCCCGTGTCATTAATGTTTTAGCAAGTAAATAACACTATATATGTAGAACTATTATAAAAGACAAGCATTTCCTTTGACTTTTGAAAAATGTGATGTCATAATA
>NW_022111373.1:65945258-65947289 GCF_000313985.2 Echinops telfairi
AACATGTTGAAAATATGTGAGACAAGGTCTGGCCATCCTTACCATTAAGGAGCATTCTGTGTTTCTTCCCAGACACATCTTTATTTTTTATTTTTCTGGTAGTCCATAGTGCTCTCAGTATTTATTCTTCCCTAGAACCGTAATTCAAATTCATCATTTATACTTTGGTCATCCTAATTCATTTTCCAACTTTCACATGTTTGTGAGGTGATTGAAAATGTCATCACTTGGGTTAGGTATACTTTAGCCCTTTCTGGGACATCCTGGCTCTTCAACACTTTAAAGAAGTTTTATGCAGCAGATTTGTCCAATGCAGTGCATCATTTGATTTCTCAACTGCTGCTTCCATGAGCACTGCTGGCAGATGCAAGCAAGAGAAATTCCTTGAGACCTACAATCTTTTCTTTGTATATCAAATTATGATCAGTTGTATTTTGTGCTCTCGTGGATTTGTTGAAATTTGAAACTTCACCTTGAATTTACATATGAGTCACTGATCATTTGTTCCACCATCAGTCACTGGCATCATTCTGATTGCTAATATTGAGCTTCTTCATCATCCCTTTCCATAGATGTAGTCAACTAGATCACCTTGATTCCTATGTGTTACATCCGGAAGGTCTGTGTACAGTTGCTTTTCACATTGTTGAAAAGGTATTGAAATGGAGAAGGTGATGCTCTTGTAAAATTCTATCCTGGGGTCCCTAACTTTGTTTCTATTTTTAAGGCCACATTTTCCAACTAACGTTCCTTCCTTGTCATTTCCAACTTTACATTTCAATCACCAATAACTGTCAATGTACCTTGATGGTATATTTGGTCAACATCAAATTGAATAACTTGGCAAATTTGTTCAATTTCTTCATCACTAGCTTCAGTGTAATTGGCACATAGATTTGAATTATATTTTATTAACCAATTTTTCTTGTATGCATATAAATATTATCGTATCACAGATCACATTGCACTTCAAGATAGATAGTGAGATATTATTCTTGAGATAAATTTGACCCCATTGCTCTTGAATTTGTAATTTCAGGTATGATAAACCATATACCTGTTTCATTTTAAATGGCTAATATCAATCAATTTCAAGTTACTAATGCCTAACACGTGGTTCTTTTGTGTTCCATTTCATTTGTGATGACTTCCAATTTTCCAGATGAATATGTTGTATATTCCAAGTTTCTATTTAATAAAAGAGATCTTGAAGCTTTCTTTCCTACTTTGAATTTGCACCCCATTAGAAAATGGAGATCCTAAAAATGTTTTACTCTATCCATGAGAGTATGGTTGACTTTGCTTTGAGAAGGCAGATTTTGCCTTAGTCAAGGCTTCCCACATTATTACTTAAAGTCAACTAATTGTAAATGTTAATCACAACATTTAGACTATTTTGACAAAACAATTGGGAACCAGTCAACCAAGTTGATGTATAAAAATAATCATCATAATATCTATTCCCAAAATGAATGGTATAGAAAGAAGGAGGGTTTGGGAAGCTACAATTGAGCTGAGACCTGAAAAATATATAGTAATTTCCTGGAAAAAAAAAGAGCATGGTAGAAATGAGAATCTTACAAAGAGTGGGATTATGTGCTTATGAATTCCTTAGTATCCTTTTCGACTACTTCACTTGGAATGCATAAAACAGGAATTAAACAAAGGCTCCAATATAACAGAAGAGTTCCCTCTAATTGACATCTTATGTCAACATAAAGGAAAATAAAGAAATTGTAGATTGCTTAGAGTATTATATTCAACATTATTGTTGAATATATGAATATTCATACCAATATGAATATATTGGTAATATTTTCCTGGGCTCCTAATTTTATAATATTTAATAGAAGTAACATTATTAAATTAAGCCCTAATATTTATAGACATATAGTATATATTAGATCAATACTTCATTATCCATTATTATTTTTGTACTCTAATATATGAAAACATCTTAAGATATAAAAAACAACATTCTGTACAAGCATATCAATGGCCCTCCAGGAAATAAAAGGTTCCTACATTAGT
>NW_022111373.1:65948239-65961655 GCF_000313985.2 Echinops telfairi
TTTGAAACAATTGCAATACAGCCACGGTTCTAGCTGGGGCATGCTAATAACAACTGTTATGGGCCTAGGTGTGGTCTTCCACCAAATTGACAGCAGCATCAAGTCTGAGAGCCAAACAGATCATTTGAGTTCTATATGCATTACAATATGTTTTGACTGAAGGAAAAGGGCACACCACACTTCATTTCTGCATAGGCATATTGACTTCTGCATGCAATTGGGAGCTGCAAGTGATGAAGGAAGGATGCCTAGTGATGCAAAGGTTGAAATTCTGGGTTGCTAAGCTAAAGGTTGGGAGTTGGAGCCCAACTACTGCCTCTTTAGAGGAGAGGTCTGGTCATCTGCTTCTGAATATCTCATAGGGTAGCTTGCCTCTATTATTTAGGGTCCCACTGACTTGAAATCAACTTGACAGCAACTAACAGTGGCAATTAGAAATCACCAAGTGGTGCAATCTGTTATGTGTTCAATAGCTGAAACTGGTCATTTGAATTCCCTTAGATGTGCTTTGTAATAAAGGCCTCACTAGTTTCTTCGGAAATGGCATAGACAGGAAAACACTATGGATTCCAGCTATGATGTACACATTTGATGCCACAATGAATTGGATCAACACACTTATCAATCCAATGGCAACTAGCTTGATTTTTTTTGAAAAGAGGTATAGCTAGTTAGTAAACTACAGATGATAGTTGAAGGAAATGTTGGTAACAGGGTTTTAGAGTTAGAGGTGAGTGGAAACAGTGAAATGCTGTAATTGTATGTCCCAGGGCGAGAATAACATACAATATTTATGAAGAGAAAACTTAAGGCAGGTGCATGCTGAGTTGCTAACTGACAGGTTGCTGGTTCAATTCCACTCAGTGTCACCTCAGAACAAACGACTTCTAATTTACTTCCAAACATCAGCCACAGATAGTCCTGTGAAACACAACTCGACCCTGACACCCCTACGGTCACCAGGAGTTAGGATCAGTAGAAACTCACTTAAGAAGGGAAAGGTGCAGGAGCCCAGTGGCGCTGCTAGGTAAGCTTTGAAATGTTGACTGAAAAGTTGTTAGTTCAAATACACTAGCCTCTCCACAGAAGAAAGTGAAAGCTATTTGCTCCCTTAAAGATTCATAAAAATTATAAGAGCTGTAAGAGCCCCCAATAAAATGATTGTTTAAATAAGAAATCCTAAATAGAGCCACTTTGAGTCAGAATTAGGAGGCCTGGTGGCACAATGGGTTATACATTGGGCTGGCTCCTAACCAGAAGGTCAACAGTTTGAAAACAGCAGCTGCTCCAAGAGAGAATGATGAGGCTTTCTATTCCAGTAAAAATTTACACTCTTGGAGACCCACTGAGACAGGTCTGTCCTGTACTTCTGTGTGGCTGTCACTCCTACTGATAAGTCAGAATATACTCCATGGCAGGGAGGTTTCTTAGATGAATCAGAATTGGGGTTTTTAACTGCAAAGTCGACAGTTCAAAACCACCAGCCACATATTGGGAGATAGATGAGGCTTTCTACTCCCATAAAGATCGACAGTCTTAAAACCCACAGCAACTGTTCTATACTGCCCTACAGCATTGCTGTGAACATAATTCAGTCATCAGAATGAACTCAGCAGGAGTGAATTCGGTTTGAGTGATGTGTAGGAATCCACTTAATGGCCGTCATTTGGAGGTAATAGGCAATGATAGAAAATAAACACTCATAGAAATAGGATCAGAACCATGAGGTACAACAAGGAAAATAGCATTTCCACATTAGAAACTGGTGACGTAATATTTTTTTTTTTGAAGACTTGAACTATTTAAGGCCCTTAAATAATGCTAACGGGAGAGAAGGCCAGATTCAAGTGTTGCACATTAAGCAGGTGATGAATAAGAAATTATGATCACAAGCCACCACTCTCAGGTTATGGTACTCTGTACTCTAAGCATATCTTAAACCTTAAGGAGTCATTAAGGTGACCAAAGATCTAAAAATAAATTCCACAGTATTTACTTTCATAGTTTTACCTGGTCAATGATACTTTTTTTTTTTTTTCAGCTTGAACAGGAATGGACACATAAAGTACCCAACTTAAAAATAAATTGAACTTGAGGAATCTAGGTCTATAAAAAAAAGGAGAGCCAGAGCAAAGGCAGTAAATCCGATACTAAAATTCAAGGAAAGCAGGAGCAGGGACAGAAAATAAACTATTATGGCAAGAAAAATGGATAGAACTGCCGTTATGTAAGGGAACCTATAAATACTCAGCACTATTATCTAATGACAGAACACTAAGAAATGAAACGACAGCATTTAGTTCAGCGAAACTCGGAGATATCTGTGGTGGTGTGTTCAACATAAAATTCACTTTGTACTTTCTCTGGTAGATGGGTGTAGAAACACAACTTTTAGAGCATCCCAAATGACTAGTTGGTATAGGAACTTCACCTCATCTCTTCCTGACAGTCGCTTACTCATGCTATTTCCTTTCCTGGACTCTACTGTTGCTGATGCTTTTCAGTTTAGCAGAACATAAACACTCTCCTAGCGAGCCCTGCTGGCGTAGGAGGCTGCTAACTACAAGGTGAACATTTAATACCGCCAACTCCTCCCAGGGAGAACAATGAGGAAGTGAAGTGAAGAGGTGCCCTCTGGGAAACTCACGAGTACCGTCGGCCTTGTCCTCCAGGCAATGAGCTGG
Source organism: Echinops telfairi (assembly GCF_000313985.2). Taxonomy (NCBI): domain Eukaryota; kingdom Metazoa; phylum Chordata; class Mammalia; order Afrosoricida; family Tenrecidae; genus Echinops; species Echinops telfairi. The sequence continues at coordinate 65,950,924 of NW_022111373.1, forward strand.
AGCGCACGGAGCGGCAGTGAGTGTGACGCACTATCCGGCAGAGTTTCATGTGAGGACAGAGTCATGCTTGCCCCATAAGTGCTTAGTTCAGAGATGTTTAATGTAGGGCCCAGGACCCTCCAGCAGGAAAACTGTGTCTTTTAATGAGGAAAAAAAGTATTAATGGCAACCTGAAATTCCAAATTTCAATCAAATGGGATTATTGGAAATAGTCTATCATAGTACTAAAATCAAAACCACACTCCCTGCCATCGAGTCAATGCTGTCTCTTAGTGACCATCCTAGGGGTTTCCCAGACTGTAACTGCTTATGGGAGTAGAAAGGCCAGTCTTTCTCCCAAGGAGATTTAGGTGGTTTTGAACTGCTGACCAAGTAGATTGTGGGCCAAAGCGTAACCACTATACCACCAGTGCTCCTCATCATAGTACTAGCAGTGTATATTACTTTTCCCCTCATGGAAGCCAGAGATGTGTTCATGTCTGATTATACTGCTGGCAAATATCTCAGTCTGTCGTTTACACTCACCAGTGATTTGTCACCACCCTCGCACAGCTACTAGCTTTGTTATTTAGTGTAGTAGCAGACAGAAGATAAGCGCACAAGGTGCTACATCACACATTTAAATATTTTAGTAGTTTCTTTGTATCTATGTGCATTTTACGCTCTGTACATTAAAAGGCATTATTTGAAATGAATTCCTCAGGTTCATCCGACTTACAGAAAGGACCAGAAACTCACAACCCTGAGTTAATACATTGTATTGGTTTCAAAAAGACATTTTCTTTCTCTATGACTTGGATGAGACTTTTGGACAGTAAAAGTACCAATGACTTATTTACACCGCCGTACCTGGCTCTTTGAGGCATGTTTTCTAACGCCATGCAAGTAAAACAGCAGAAAGGGATATGACTACGTGACAACTTTGTCATGTTATTATCAGGGATACATTTTTATGGTACCGATTCTTTCTCCTCACCAACCATTATAATTTGAAAGATTGCAACCCCATGGACAGGTGATGCATCCAGGTCACCTGCTGTATGGGCAGAGAACCCAGACTTAGCAGGAGGGGCGAGGTGGTAAACAAGAGTCGATCCTGGGCCAGCTGCTTGAAGATGAATCATTAGCAACCCTACAATTTCTCTGGAACCAGTTAGCTGACCACCTATGAAAAAGTCAGACTCAGTTTAGTTCTTTGTGTCCTCGGTGCCTTAGACCTACCATCCAGTGTCATTACAAGTTCACCACTGGTGTATGCTACACAAAAACCACTGGTCACGCAGAGTCATAGAGGCAGATGTCACATACTGGGTAATGGAGATATGATTTACTGGGCTGAGAGTGTGGTGGCAGGGGAGAGAATGTCAGTCTTTTAATTTGATGATCCCCCCCCCCCGAATGTGTGCGTGTCATTTCAGCATGTCAAATTACTGTCATGAAACACATAACTAATTCTATTTTTGAATTCTATTTATGATGATGGGACTATTCTTATGACAAAGTCTCTTTGTAGCCCCAAACTCATTTAATTCTAACATATTTTGGTCTTCCCCTTTAATGAAGATAATTATACATGAACCTCTGGCTCTCTGTGTGAGATTGGAATAAAGGGTAGGATCTGATGGGTCACCTAAGACGTTAAAGTTGTTTGCAATGTTGTTGTGACTTGGTCAGGTGCTACGATAAATATGAAATTTAAAAAGATATGGTCACTCATAGTAAGACAGTTGCAGTATTATACTGAATTCTATTATTATTATTCTTTATTATTGTTATTACTATTACTACAAGAACCCCACTGCAAACCATTCATGATTCTTACTCATAGTGATCCCATTGGTCAGAGCAGAAGGGTTTCATGGGATTTCTGAGGCTGTAAATCTTTGAGCAAGCAGACTGCTTCATCTTTGTCTCACAAAGTAGCGTGTGGGTTCAAACTGCTGCCCTTTTAATTAGCAGTTCAGTATTTAACTCACTCACCACCCATCTACAGGCAAACCCATTGTCTGCTTCCTAGAGCAGGCAGCCTCATAGTTGCCCAGGGAGCAGCTAGTGGACATGAACTGCTGGCCTTGCAGCGAGCAGCCCAGTTCTTAAGACACCAGAGCTCATTTCCTGTGGCGCCAGGATTTCCTTATTCCAAGAAACGCAGGTCTTCTCTAATGTACTTTAATTTTAAAAGGGTTGCTTTCAAGATGATGTATAGAAAAGAGAGCTGGCACTGACATGAACTGGTAGACTGCTAGGGTTTCCTTGCTGCTTTCTCATTTTCTCATTATTACTGTTTTTATGTGATGCTATCTCTCACAGAATTTTTGCATCTCTATGTCTTTAGACTATTCTCTATCTCTATTATTCTAATTCCTCATACTTTTGTTTTATAGCATTTTCTTTACATCATAAACCACTTCTCTACTTTACCTACAGATTCAATTATGACTCTAGTCTCCTGGCAGCATCTCCCTTTGGTCTCCATTTAACTATGGTCTCTGGTGTTCTGTTACTCATGAAATGCACACACAGAGCAATAGAAAGGGGGCGGTGGATGGGACAAGGCAGCGAGAAAAAATGGTAATGGATTCGTTTATCTCATAGCTGTTTTATGGAGAGAGATATTGACTGTCTTTGGAGCAGCATGTGCCTTGTACAATCAATCTTGAACAAAGTATAAAATCATGTGGTAGAAAATATGGCACCCACGTTTCAGAGGAGCTCTGGCCAAGGGGGTTCCTTTGGATGTGATATAAGACATAACTGACATGGTTAACTTTAAATGCTTCCTACTTGAGAAAAATGATGAATGTCCGTATGCAAAAAAAATGTTTCATCTTGGGAGCTTGGGTACTGAGTGAGTACTTGGGAGTACTAGGTAGAGCAGTAGAGTCCTGGAAAGACTTTGAAGGGCAAACTAATCATCACAGAGTAACTCTGGGAAGGGTCTACTGAACACATGATATTTGGCCAGAACTTAAAACCAGAATACATGTAAGTTTGGCCAAAAAGATGGGAAATTAAGGAAATAATGTTAAGTAGAGATGCAGAGACAAGTGACTAAAAAACATTTAAGGATAGAAAGGATGTCATTGAATCAAACAATATTAAAATTTTTCCTGGTAGACATTTTATGGGTATAATAGATTAATTGGTAGACTCTAGTTAGTAACAGAGGAGACAGGGAAGTAGCAAGTCAACTAAAATTCTGAATTTCCCAAGAATGTCATGATCAAAATTTATGAGAATGGGGAAAACTAGAAGAGCAAAGATGGGCTTTGGGAGAGATAATAGAGTTCAGTTTAAACAAATTCAGTTTTAGTTCACTCATTCAGCTTTATTGGTAGATGGAAATATGTAAGAAATTTAGCTAAGTTTTAATACAACTGTGATTTATAAAAAAACAACATCATTTATAAATTAGATTATAAAATGTAAGTACAATTAAATTCTAATTGTTTTAGTAAATATTATCTGTAGCATTTAGCACAACTTTTGAACTTGATTACTGCCTATTGTCTGGTATGTATTCAGAGAGGATAATTAAATACTAATATTTGCTTAGGCAAGTTTATTGAATAAGTAAGTTAATCTACAAGCAGTATGCATACCAAAGATAAATGTCATTGATCTTTTCATTATCAGTGTCACCAACATTAATATGGCTATCAAGAGATGATTCCTGTCTCAGAAATGCTGTAACCATGGCTGCTGGACCTACTTACCATGCACCTAGAGTGAATACAGACCAAGAGGGCGGGCTCTTCCCTGAATACAGAGAGTGGGAGGGTGTAAGGTTTCAATCTTGCTCATGATCCTGACCAGAGCAGTGTGGATCTGAGCACCTTGGTTACGTGCTTTACCACCCCGTCACCTTCCTGCGTTTTCTCCTTTGTGACCCACAAAATGGAATTCCCTTCATAATGCTGTGCTCCTTGGGTGCTGGATCAGTGTTTCAATGTTTAACCCCAAACCAAGTCTGCCCTGAGGCATCCATCCAAACATAGCTGGACTCAAGACTCATGAGACTGGTTTTCTGCATTTTACAAGCTTACCAAGTACTTTCCAAAGCTCTAATTGTCCTGGTGGCGTTTGGGGCCATGCACTGGACTGTGACTGCAAGGCCAGAGGTTGAAAACCACCTGCTCCACAGAGGAAAGATAGGGCTTTCTTCTCCCTTAAAGCTTTATCCCATAAGTGTTATCTGTAAGAAAATATTATACTATTCCTTCTGTATAGAGTGTACTTACTCTAGTATATTGTGATTTGCTAGTATATTGTGATTTGCAAATCCCTATTTTTCTTCGGATGCTGTTTTTCCCTGAAATGTTCTCTTGCCTCTGCGCTGGTTTCTGTAACCAGCCAATTTTGGAGAGCCCAGTCCCCAAGAAACTCTTTTATTTACACATGGGTTACGTTCTATAAATATGTCTTACATACTATAACCCTTCCATTATCCAGAAGAGTGACGAGGTAGCATATCTACTTACTGCACAACTGTTGAAAGGAGGTTTTTAGAAAGGTCAAGGTTTTATAAAGTTTCTAACTGTAATAGTTTATATCAACTATACCATGTAAATGAATTAAAAGTGATGAATTATGGGCTCTAAGAAAATTCCTGAAACAATGTACTCACTTAAGATGGTTTCTTTTACCAAATAGCAAGTAGTCCAATGGATAAGGTTACTGAAAAGGCAAGGTTACTGATCCCACACACAAAAGTGTTGGCACTCCATTTGTAGGCGGACCTGAGAAGGAAAAAGATTCATTCACTGTGTCTCAATTCTTCTTCCTAGCGAAGGAAAATACCAGGTTTTTTTTACATACATTTAACCTTTTGAATAGTCAGGTAGGTTTTATCATACAGCTTAGGTAAGTCCTTTGGTTATGTAGAATGTGACAGAAGTCCCCACAGAGCTATTAACTATGCCCTTGTGAGGTGTGGTCTAATCATAAAGAGGAAAACTATTTTTTATGTCCTCTGGGTAGTGGCATTGTTAGCCTGAAAATCTCCCAAAGTAATATATAGAATACTGTCCAGTAAAATGAATAAGCCAGTAAAAGAGGTGGGGAGAAGAATCACTTAATTCTTAAATCAGGCCAGAACTAAGCAAGCCCTCAGGTGTCTTAATTCTACTAGGACTTCACTTGCTCACTCACTTCAGTGGGGTAATTCCTCAGAGTAACTGGTGGGTTTGAACTGCTGACCTTGCAGTCAGTAGCCCAATATATAAAGCATTGTGCCACCAGGGCTCCTCCTAGAACTTAGCAGAACAAACAATTGTTCTGATTTAATGTTTGCAATTGCAGACTTGCCTTAGATGCAGATCATGCATTTGGTAATAATAATACAGGAATGATAACTCATATTTTAGAAATAATCATTCACCAAAAAAGATAAACTGAAACATACACATATCTCCTTATTTACCTTTTTTAATTTAAACATGGTAACAACCAGGGATTCAGCTGCATCTTAGAAACAGTGGCATGTGCAGCATCGCTCTGTAGCCTGCAGACCTACGTGGGAACAGATACCCTAGCTTTCGTCCATCGAGCAGCTGGTGGATTTGAACCACCAACTTTGAAGTTGGCAGTACAATGCTTACTGAAGACAGCCACGAGGGCCCTTTTATTGATATGTGAGTGCTATATAAGAGTGGTATACTTATCATCAGTGGAATCTTAGTCTCAGTGAAGCCGCTTAAATAACAATTAGATAAACATTAAGGTAGTAACCATTTTTTTCAAAAGTAAACAAAAGCACTAACAAGCAAACTGTACTTCCTATAGTTATTTCCATCTAAACTAAGCCATACAGATAGTGGTTTTAAATCTAGAGAATGAGTTTTTGCTTGATACTGAAGCAAATGGTGTGTTCATTTCACTGTCCAATTATATTTTAAGGATGAGTGTGAATGCGTTACCATTGCTGACGCCAGGATACATCAGCAGCATCCAGCCTGCCTGGCCACTGGTTCCCTTATCCAATGCGGAGATGCATTCCTAAGTATTCGATTCCAATACGGTCGCCAAATAGCATTTCACACACCACATAAAGCACCCGCCTCTAACCAGAAGATAGTCCAGCCGTTCTTTTTCTACAGTATTATGGCCAATCGAGTCTTTTCTAATGAGTAGCTCTGTGCCACTGAGCAAAAGTTAAAAGCGCCTCTAAACCTCTGCTTTAAAAACAGTTGATATTTCTATTCATTTTAAATAACTCACGATATCGTCTTACGTAACACTTAATTATGACAGAAATACTAGATATATCTAAAAGAGAATAATGGGAAAATGAAAAATTAATATAGGGTTGGAAGTTTTGTTTTGATTTTTGTGTTTGTTTTTCTTTCACTTGAGATGAGGTTTGTGTATAACACTTACCGTTGATTTGGAGTTCTAAGGCGCTCCAAACAGGTAAGCTCCCATTAGTAGTGGTCATTCACAGTCACCTAGAAAAGCTCTGAAGAAAATTCTACGGATCTGCTTCTGGAAGACCCCAGTCTTGCAAACCTTTAGGGGTCCTGTTCTGGTCTGACGTAGTGGAGGGGGCTGCGAGACAGAAGCAATGGAAGAGCAACTGTCGATGTTGGTGCTGCTGGTGCTTCATTCTTTTACAGTGTTGATTTGCTGTGTCCTGTTAGCCAAGCAACCTTTTCTTAGAATTAAAGTTTCTCAAGAGGAGACAGTATTTCTTCAATTTTTTCCCCATCCTCGTCTCTGTCTGCACAACTTAAAATAGCTGCGTGGATGGATTAGATATTTGACAAATCTGGGATGTTGAGTTGCTAACTAAAATCTCTTTGAATTTAGTAAGAATTGCCTAATGAACTGTCTAATTAATCAGAACTGTCTTCATTTCGTTTGGTTAACATAAAAACTCGAAGGAAATTTTCACTTATTTAACCATAATGAACAAACCAATGAATTATTTTATCAAAAATTCAAGTAAATTACAAAATAAAACTATTAAAATTTCATAGTATTGGTTTTTATACCACCTAATGATATATAAATAAAAACGATGTGCTCTTTAATATTCTAGCCAACACTCCTTTAATCATCAAAATATAACAGTGCATACAGTTGTTTGTTGTTGCTGTTGGCTTGTTTTCAGTATTAGGAGATGCCTAGACAAATGAATTGTTCATGAGGCTGTATTCATTACTGACTGAAATGATTTGTTTTGTTTTTTAGCTTTCTAATTTAACCAGAGAGTACTTGATAGGAATTAAAAACTGCAAAAATCACGTTCCAGTTAATAAGTCATATCACTAATGAACCATGCATTTGATTCATGGTATCTAGCTAAAACTACATTTTAAAGTGATTGGAAGAAAAGACACTGGTAGGATTGCAAGAGGTAAAGAAATAAATAAAATGATTGCAAGATGTGAGAAGCAAATCACCACTGGATTTTATTCATGTTCACATTTCAATCCTGTCAGCACAGATAATGTCTTAAAATATATATCGGATAGAAAAGAGCAGTATACTGAGGAAATGTAAGTGGCTGTGTACGTGAATGTTTCCTTTGGAGTTTGCCTGTTTATTCTAATATCTATTGGAAGGGGGAACAAGAAACAACGACACAAACAACCAAGGGTTGGGACACAATGTTCCTGATAGAGTAATGATCAAGATTTTGAGAATGTTGAGTTTGTTCAACATGCATAACCTTTTATCTTTCTCTTTGCCTTACATGAGAATGCTGCCGTGATACTTAGTTGCGAATCTCTTGTTTGAATATGCTAAAGCTGAGACCCAGGTCTCTACAGGTTGTCCTGAGGCTGTTTGTTAAACATAGAATACTCTTTCTCACAAAACACCTCCCATATTATATAGAGAAAATAAATAGCAAGAGAGAGGAAAAATAGAAGTCTTTGAGGTAGGGAGTGGCCTAGTACTTTTTGACAGGCCTTTAGTGATCAATATCTGGTCACACTGGTCTTGCAGGAGTTAAGGGCTCAGCTGCTCACTGAAAGGTTGGCAATTGGAACCTACCAGCACTTGGCAGGAGAAGAGTGTGGCTGTCTGCTCCCATCGAAGCTGCAGCCTTGGGAACCCTAGGGGGCAGTTCGGCTGTGTCCTACAGGGTCTTGCATTTGAATCAAATTAATGGCAATGGTTTGGTTTGTTCTGAGTTATTTAGTGATAAAATTATGCTGACTTCAGTTTCAGGTAAGCAGTCCCAAGTGATAGGGAAATCTGTACCTTTGTCTGGCACAAATAATAAGGCCCAACAGATATCTGTTAAATGTGACGTGAGTAACAGTGTACTAGACTTTTAATACACAAGTGATGTCAAAAGAGCAGTGACAAGCAATAAAAATTGAGTCCTGATCTTACTCTACATATTTAATAACATGTTATCTAAGTGTTCTGCTTATCATTTTCATAGCTTCTCCATTACCTTTAAGGTATATGCAGCAAATGGAACCTGCCCAGCACATTTATTGTGGCCTTGTAGATCCTGAGTCAGAAATTGAATGGATGGTACATGGCAACAAAAGACCTTACAAAAGTCCAAACCTTACCCTCATGACTTGGGCGCAGTTACTTAACTTATTGGACCTCAACATTCTCATTTAAAGTTGAGAACCACAGAAACATTCATGGGGCTATTTTGAGGCAGCGATGTCTGACATATTTATCCCTTCAGTAAATATGTGCAGGCTTCCATTTCACTGTTCAGGAATATCTGCCTGTGAGGGAGAAAAGGAAAAGATCCATATCTTTGGCAGTGGAGCAGAGAAGAGGTATGGAATGTTCACATGGAGGGAATTGGATCACGTAAACAGTACTTCCCTTCGTCACTGGAGGGAGAGATATTAAAATAGATAGGCTGGTGAAGCAGGCCTGGGGTAAGAGTAGTAAGCTGCCAGGAGTGTTTGCACTGCAAGGAAGGGAACCAATCTAGAGAGGAATGCTTTCTGTTAATATTGGGCCTCAGTGGAATGAATCAAACATGTTTTTGAACATCGATCACTACCAGGCACTGTGGCAGATACAGGGAATTCAGCAGTCTGCCAGACAGGACCCAGACATAACCCCTGTCCTGGAAGACTTTACAATTGCATGAAGAAGACAGATTCATAAATAAAAGTGCATTTAAATGCCACATGCTATCTATGATAGAAATATACTTGAAGTTGTTTCAGAGTCCAAAATTGGCACAATTAATTCAGGTTGCCAAAAAAAATATGTGTGACAGGGAAGAAAATGGTAGAGGCATGAGCTGTAGAAATATTGTACGCAGTGCCATGATGTGAGCTTTAGTCTGCATTTGCCATTTGGGCATGTTATAAGCAGCCAAGATGCTTTTATTTTATTTTTATTCTTTGGATTAATGGAAGCTCATTAAAAAAAATACAATCAGGAATGTCACATAGTTAGATTTCCAATCTTATTTTTAATCCAGTGAGTAGGCTCAGTGAAAAAGATTACATCCCGAGTACTAGTGTGGCAATGACCTCCTGACCTATGGCAGTACAGGCTAGATTGGAATCGAAAGGGCAAATTTAAGACTCACGTAAGCCGTGAAATTAGCCACAGGATCGTACATAATCTCACATAGCCAATATAGCTAATAACATTAATTTATAGGTCAATCTCAAAATGTGAGTTTGTATTATTGAGTATAGAAAACTTTCACATTTTCCAAAACTGACTTCTGTTTTCCAGACAAATATCCCAATTAGTATTTTAAGTGCTCCCTTTAGCAACAGCACAGATAGACATCAGCTCCTTGGTTGGTGCACATGGATTTTCCTCGAAATCGTCTACAAATTGGCAGCCCAATCTCATCAACTTGTACTGTGGAACAAAGACCTGGTGATCTTCTTTCATAAATATTACAGCCAAGGAAGGCCTGTGGAACATGTTTTACTCCAGAACACACGGATAACCCTGAGTTGGAATTGCCTCGACAGCAATTGGTTGGGTTAGACATTTTAGTGATAACGTCAATGAAATGTGGAAGTATGAAGGGACCTCAAAGTTTTGTAGATAAATCCCATTACCATTTAATTCCATTTTTACATGAACATTTTCAAGGGCTCTCACAGTAGGGGTTTGATCCTGACTCTCTAGGATAGCTGAAAACATACACTTCCAGATTATGAGGACTGAAGTAGCTCCACTTCTTTACTAAATTTTCGTTGTATGACAAGTAAATCCTAGCACAATACAATCCCAAACAGAGTATATTTATTGCTAATGATTTTGTCATCCATTTGTGTGGATTGAATATCCTCACACAGTAGTGATTTTCTCCTAAAAATCTGACTTAAAAATAATCGTTAATCATTATTCATTTACATGACATCTCTTCTATATTTTGTAACTTATTATTTATTGTATTTATCTCATCATAACTATCAAAGACTTCCATGATATCTTTGAAGGAGCACCTGTGCAGTATTTCTTTATGACAAAGAGCCAGATGTTGAGAAATGTTCTGCTAACTTTTAAAAAATCATTTTATTGGGGACTTGTACAACTCTTATCACAATCCATACATACATCCATTGTATCAAGCACATTTGTACATTTGTTACCATCATCATTCTCAAACATTTGCTTTCTACTGGAGCCCTTAGTATCAGCTTCTCATTTTTCACCTCCCTCCCTGCCCCCCATCTCATGAATCCTTGATAATGTATAAATTATTATTATTATTTTCCCATATCTTACAGTGTCCAGTGTCTCCCTTCACCCACTTTTCTGTTGTTTGTCC
>NW_022111373.1:65962633-65983173 GCF_000313985.2 Echinops telfairi
ACAAAATTGATATAAATGCCAAGAATTCCTATTTTTTGTCATAAAAAGTGATATTTTGCAGTGAGAGCTAGTTGTGTTAGACTGGGTTGACTAGAGAAACAAATCCGGAGATACTCATGTATGGATAAGAGAGAACTTTATATCAAAGAGCAATTGTATATTGAGAAAACATCCCATCCCAGTCCAGCTCAAGTCCTTAAGTCTGATATTATCCCATATGTCTGATATTAGTCCATAAATTCCTCTTTAGACTCATGCAGTACATGCAATTATGCAGAATGCAGGAAGATCACAGGCAGTAGGTGGAAAGACTTGTGGATCCAGTGGCAGTGGAAGGATCTCAGTGCTGACATGGGACCCCACATGGCTCCTCCAGCTCCAGGGTTCTGGCTGCCATCAGCATGGCTCCATGTGGCTTGTCAACAGAAACATGAAGCAGTGAGATTGTGCCTTGTCTCCATGGAGGAAAAGAAAACGGGAGTTCCCAGAATCCTCATGATTAGGCCACACCCACAAGGAGACATCTGCAGGGTGTGACCTCACTGATGGGCTGAACTCCACCCCTTCATTCTTTTATTAATTTGGTATAAAACTGTGGAACTACCACACTAGGTTACCTAGAGAGTAAAAATTGAACCCTAAGCTCCACATATTGCATTAATAATCATTATAAAAAGAAGATATTTAAGGAAGTGTTTTCTGAAACTTTTTTCTTTCATACTTCACACAGATCAGATAAACTTTTGGCAGTTCCTAGTACGATGGCTTACAACAAAGATGCAAATGAAAGAAGAGATAGTCATTCAGCTCTCCAGAGAATTTCAAGTATATTGGCTGCTCTGTTGATTTCTGCACCATTGGCAGACACACTCTTTTACGTATAAAAAACCCATTGGCGTCAAGTCCTCTTTTACTCATGGTGACCCCATAGGACAGAACTCCTCCACGGAGTTTCCACGGTGGTAAATCTTTAGAGCTTTATCTTTATCTTTCAGAGCGACGGTGGCTTAAATTGAAGATCTCACAGTTAGTAGCCCAGCACTTTACCCACTGTGCCACCAGAGGCGCCTACAACCGACAAAGTAGAGTTTCCTCTGTAGGATTCAAAGTGTTTGTCAGGTGCCTTTGAAAACATATCATGGAAAGGCATATATTTCCTGAATTTGCCATACACGTGTGTGCTTCTAAAACGGTCTCTTCAATTTATTTTCTTTATGTGATACTCCCCAAGAAATCAGTATCCATGCCTAGTTTGGGGGGGTCTCTAATTCAGGGTGTAATCAGATTTGATTGGGTATCAAGCAGCATTGCAGGAATTTTCCCCAGTATATCACCTTACTCTCCTTGAAAATTTAAAACATTGAATATTAACCCTCTGATAGCATTAATTGGAAATGTAAGTCATGATTTAATCAGGAGTGAAAATGCTACAGATATGGGAGCCAGGTATTATTCAATTTGGAAGGAAATAGTTTGTTACTGCTCTCAGTTATACACTTCAGGAAATGAGATTTCTTTGATTACTGCAACTAAATTTCAGCAACCAAGGCTACATCCGAATCTATCCTAAAGCTAGAATTACTCAGATATTAAATTGGGGGGTGGAGGGAACTTTAGTATAAAGGCACTTTTCAGGATTATGATCCGGTTTATGCAAGTGTTAAAATGACACTTTACCACAGGAGCTTCCTTTTTTTATCACCGCGAAGAAAAGTGTCTGCCAGACACAGGCCGATTTTAAAACTGGATGATTTCATTAGTTATTTTTATTTCTAGTGAGCATGACAATGCACTTAGGAGAATCATTTACTTTCCATTCATTCCAAGAAGCTGTGGTTTATATTTCCCCTAGGCAAACAGTTTTATCTAACAATTTGAATGCTTTGGTGACAGAATCAGATGATGAATAATGGCATTAAGGAGATGCCAAGTGACAGAACAATTTGAAAAATGTTTCAGTCGTTGCTCATGATTAATAATTGTTCTTATATATATATTTAAAATTAACTAATATGTTACAGTAGATGGTTGTAGATACCCTACTTGAATTTATTTAATAAGAAGTGAATATATATATATATAGATAGATAGATAGATAGATAGATAGATAGATAGATAGATAAAAATCTGGCTAAATTTCCAGCATACATTTTGACTGTGAATCTGCAGCTCATCAGAATAGATAGCATTCTCACCCACAAGGGTCTTTGTGTCACTAACCCTTATTTCATAACAATAAAATAATAACTTAAGAATGACCATTCCTTCACCTATACATGGTTTATTATGTTCATACAATAATCGCATCTAATCTGTGAACTAGCCCTGTGAAGTATCTGTTATAGTCTACCTGTAACATAGGTGATTAACTCTATGGTTCCCATGTTTTGTTACACCTTTTTGTCATCTGGAATACTTAAAAAATTACAAATGTCTGTCTTCCACCCAAAGGCAGTTTGATTTAATTAGTATGAGGTGTGACCTGGCACTGGGATATTTTTGAAAGCTTCCCTAATGTGCAGTGAAGTTTGGAAATTGCAGGATTCGCTGAAAGATTAAGAGGATTGCTCAAGGCCATCAAGCAAGCCAACAATGACACCAGAATTGAAACCCAACTCTCTCCAGCTACATAATCCAGAATTTGTAGTAAAAAATGAGAGTTCTCTATGTTTAAGGCTCTGTCTGGATTATAGATATGTGTAGTTTCAATTGCCTTCATTCCTTTAGCCATAATTGCAATGAACAGCATTTTTTTATAATATAACAGAAAATCAGTGCTTTACCTATGTTTCTGTCATCCGCAACACTTCATACTAGTCTAGGTTTTATAATTCATTGCAATGGCCACCCAAAACTCAGACAGTATTCAGGATTAAAAGGTTTATTACGGAAGTTAATAGGTTCCAATGCAGGTGAGAAATGCTGAAGATACAGTTGTCCACCCAGGACATGTTACAAAATTCCCTCAGGCCTCTTCAGAAAGACCCAAAAGGCATGCCACTCCACTGCAGGCTCGACCCTCAGGCATTCAGCTCAAGCTTCATGGGCAGCGAGTACAGTTTCTTAAAATTAAGTCCCCAAAGGCACTCCACTCCACAAGCAGCCGCCTGCCCCAAAGCACTCAGCTTTACTTGCTCTGTGGACTGGGAAGTGCAACATTGTCTTACATTCTGGCAACTGCTTCTGCGCCTGCTCCTCTGATCACATAGCTGTGTCCCGGATCCTGAAGGTTCTGTATTGCAGAACCTTGCAGGTATTGCACTGTCTGCAAGCTCTTCACGCCTGGCTCTTGCTGATAGTACGATCCCCTCTCCAGCTTCTCAGAGGTTCGTTTTATAGCCAGCAGGAAGGCCTTGCAATGAAGTCTGTTAGCAATTACTCACAGGTGAATCTTATCAGCATCTTTCCCTACCGTTTTACCCAGAACAACACAGGAAGATCATTTTGTGGTGGATACAGAGACTTTGGCTTGAAAAGCCACATTAAAAAATTCACTGCCCCTACAATCTATATATTACACCTAATTTTTCTTCACTTATTTCTCAAAGAAATCACATGTCTGTAAATCATATAATTGTGTGCATTGAACTAGCTTCATAGTAAACAGGTACTTTGTTTTTCTCATCGCTGTTTCTACAGTTCTACCTTAGCTAAGCAAAAAAATTTTGCAAAGTAATAAGACTCCACATAGATATTGCTGTGAGCCCCCTGCCTGAGCTCACCCAGTGGGTTTGGTTTGGTTTTGTAGTTGAATAGAATTTTGGTAATTGAAGAAATATATGTAAATAATAAAATATTTCATCAATAATGTGAAATGAAATATATATCCTTGGATCTCTCCCTGTCTTTTTGTGTGATTTTCAGTTTGTCTTATTAAGAACAGTGAGTTTCTCTTACTGTGTCCCTTGTGACGAATAAGTCAGAAAATGCTTCTAATATTTTTGAGGCATTTAATTAAAGAAAAAGATGTCTAAGAAAAACAACTACTTTTTCTACTTGTAGAGATTTTTAGAAGGAAAAGTAATTCTGCCAAGTCCATTTTGGGTTAAGGCCTGTGCATTCTTCTCTGTGGTTCGGTGGTCCCGGTCTGCCTGCGTGTGAAGCGGCCTCGGGCCGAGCGGGGTTTCGTTCTGTTGTGCACAGGGTTGCTATGGGTCAGACGGACTGGATGGCACGTGACAACAGCAGCATCTGACTCGTGGTCCATCCTAGAAACAAGCATAGGAGGGTAGTGAACCATCAAATACACATATATATATGATAATAAATGGAAGCTTATGGGAAAGCTAGTCTGTTTCATGCATGCATGAAGAAAGGAACCATGATATTCTCTTTTGTTTAAAAACCTAAGGGAAAGTGTTGTGACATCCCACTGTTGTCTATTGATTGGTAAGTTATAATGTTATCATGAGCAGGCATTGGATTATTTGTAGTGTAAACCTTTTTTATGGTTTTGACCCATGATTCCTTAGAGACCAATGGTATTGCATTTTAAGGTGCTCCTTGTCCATTTGCATTGCTTCCAAGGAGAAATACCTATTTGCTTCCTTGCCCTCCTTTTAAATTGGGTTAACTGCTTGTTGAGTTGTATAATCTCTGTGTATATGATTTTACAAATAGTTCTTCCAGTGTGTAAATTGTATTTTCACTCTCTTTATAATGTTCTTTGATTTTAAAAAAGGCTTTTAATTCTTAAGTACGTACTTTAATTGATTTGTGATTTCATAAAATCCGTTTCTATTTTCAGTATCATTGAAGAATCCATTTCCAAATAAATGTTCATGGAGACTTTATCTGTTAACTGTCTTACATGTGTTCTAATCCTGCATTTCCACCTAAAAACAGGTCATTTATAACTTGTTGTAGGCAAGTAATAGTGATGACTTTCCTCCAGTTTTGGTTACTACGCAAAATTTTAATTTTTTCAGATTTGTTGAATACAGAGTTTTTGGTTAAACAAGTTTATTTTTGTTTACTTATTTTTTTCCTTTACAGCGCTTCAAATATCTTATTATTGCTTAATGGCCTTCTATTTTTATAAAAAATCGTTTATTAATCTTATTGAGGATCTCTTTTATATAATGAGTCATTTCTTTCTTTTATATTATACATCACTTCTCCCTGGATGCTTTAAGATTCTTTTCTTGTCTTTGTCTTTTGATAGTTAGAATATAACAGATAATGAGTTGCAGCCCTTTAAGTTGATTCTACATGGTTTCTTGAGCTTCTTAGATCAATGTCTTCCATCAAAATTTGGGAAAGTTTTAGCTACGATGCAACATCTCCAAAAGCTTCACCTGTTGCAGGTGCTATTGCTCAACCACATGCATAACCAAACCCTGTGCAATCTGCATCATCCTCACACTGGTTCTCATGTGAGCCATTGCTGCGGCCACTGTGACAAGGGTCGAGGGGCTTCCTCTTTCTTTACTCCCCTCCACTTTACCGAGCATGATGTCCACGTCGAGAGATTGGCCTCACCTTGCTCATCCTTACTTTTAAGGGAAATTCTGGCTGTGCTTTTTCAAAAGAAGAATTGTTCATTCTTTTGGCAGATTCTTTCAATACTCTTCACCAGCATGACCATTCAAATGCCTTGATTATTCTTTGATCTTCCTTCTTTAGTGTCCATCTTTCATGTGCATATGAGGCAATAGACTCTACCATGGCTTCAGTCCGGCAGACTTTAGTAATCTCCTTGCTTCTCAACACTTTAAAGAGATCTCCTGCAGCAGAATTACCTAAATGCAAAGCTTAATTTTCTATCTTGACTATTGTTTCCTTGAGCCTTGACTATGGGCCTAAGAAAGATGAAATACTTGACAATTTCAATATTTTCTTGATTTATCATGATGTAACCTATTGGTAAAAATGTAAAGGCTTTGGTCATCTTTACATTGAGATAGAATCCATAATGAAGGCTGCAATCTATGATCTTCATCAGCAAGTTCTTCAAATCCTTCTCACCTTCAGAAAGCAAGGTTGTGTCATCTGCATATTTCAGGTTAATAAACCTTCCTCCAGTGCTAATTCCACATCCGTCATATAACCCAGCACACAGATTGAATAGAAATGGTGAGTAGATACAACTCTAACAGATGCATTTCTTGATTTGTTCTGTTTTCCCTTGTCTTTATACAACTGCCTCTTGTTCCATGTACTGTATAGGCTTCAAATGCCCACAATGAAGTTTTCTGGAATTCCTATTCTTCTCAAGGCCATCCATAGTTTGTTATGGTCCACGTGGTCCAATACCTTAGCGTATTCAATAGAACACATGTAAACATCTTTCTGGTATTGTCTACTTTTAACCAAGATCCAGCTGATAACAGTAATGATAGCCCTTGTACTCTTCTGAATCTAACCTAAACCTCTGGCAACTCCCTGTCAATGTACTAAGGCAACAATTGTTGGATGATCCTCAACAAAAATGTACTTGCGTGTGACATTAAAGATGTTGTCCTATAATGTGAACATTCTCTTTAGTCACCTTTCTTTGGCATGGGCACAAATATGGATCTCTTCTTGTCAGTTAGTCAGTAGCTGGTTTCCCAAATTTTTTGGCATAGAACAGTGAGTGTTTCCAATGCTTCATAAGGTTGCTGAGAGATTTCTCTTTTTTTTGGAATTTTTTTTCAATCATTTTATTAGTGGCTCATACAACTCTTATCACAATCCATACACACATCAATTGTGTAAAGCGCACTTGTACATTCATTGCCCTCATCATTCTCAAAACATTTCCTCTCCACTTAAGCCCCCGGCATTAGGTGCTCATTTTTCCCCTCTCCCCGCTCCCCCCTCCCTCATGAGCCCTTGATAATTTATAAATTATTATTTTGTCATATCTTGCCCTATCCAACGTCTCCCTTCACCCACTTTTCTGTTGTCTGTCCCCAAGGGAGGAGGTCACATATAGTTCCTTATAATCGGCTCCCCCTTTCCAACCCACTCTCCCTCTATCCTCCCAGTATTGCCACTCACACCACTGGTCCTGTAGGGATCATCCGCCCTGGGTTCCCTGTATTTCCAGTTCCTATCTGTACCAGTGTACCTCCTCTGGTCTAGCCAGACTTGCTAGGTAGAATTCGGATCATGATAGTGGGAGCGGGGAGGAAACATTTAGGAACTAGAGGAAAGTTGCATTCTTCATCATTGCTACATCGCACCCTGACTGGCTCGCCTCCTCCCCAAGACTCCTCTGCAATGGGATCTCCAGTGGCCTACTAATGGGCTTTGGGTCTGCACTCCGTACTCCCCCCATTATTCACTATGGTAAGATTTTTTTGTTCTGATGATGCCTTATACCTGATCCATTCGACACCGCGTGATTGCATAGGCTGGTGTGCTTCTTCCATGTGGGCTTTCTTGCTTCTGAGCTTGATGGCTGCTTGATTACATTCAAGCCTTTAAAACCCCAGATACTATACTTTTTGATAGCCGGGCACCATCAGCTTTCAATGGGTATTCCTGGAGCCTTGTTTTTGGCTAATGCCTTCATGCAGCTTGGACAGCTTCCTTCAGTACCAGTGGTTGTGGATCATATGTTACCTCTTGAAATGATTGAATATCAACAAGTTCTTTTTGGTATAGTGATTCCATGAATTATTTTCCTCTTCTTTTGATATTTCCGACATAAACCAGTATTTATTCAGGGCTTGAATTTTTTCTTTTGTTCTTTCAGTTTAAGAAATGCTGAGTGTGTTCTTCCTCTAGGCCGTTGCACATTTCATTAAAATGAGCTACTTTGTCTTCTTGAAAAAGTAAAAGCTACCCCAAGAGTAGTTTCTGTCTATTTAGTATTGTCTTTTAAATGGACTTTATATTCCTGTGGTATGTTTAATTTTTTGTTTTCTCTGTGTGTAAATTTTGTTTAGAAAAGTAGGCATTTAAATAGTACCATTTGCTAACTCTAGAATACAGATTTTACCTTCTGTTTCTTCTTATTTTGATTATTGAAAACTGTAGTAAGCCATTCATTCAGTGATCTTCTCAACTACTATCACAAGACTCTTTCTTGTTTGGTAGACACTGAAGTGTCCATTATTACTTTGTTTTCAACCATTGTTTTGAAAGAGATATTTTTAAAAACCCAGAAGCTAAATTAAACAAACCAACGAAAATACTGTTCTCAATCTTTCCAGATTTGTTCTATCATGTGACTTAGTAATTATACATTGAGCTGACCATTAAGTCAGCGGTTCAGAATCAACAGCTGCTCTGTGGGAGAAAAAGGAGGCTTTCTCCCCCCCACTGGGAGTAGTTAGGTTGACTGGAGAAATAAATCCAATGACATTCATATATATATATAAGCAAAATTTTATATCAATAAATAATATATTAATATTATGTATTATTATATATTAATATATTATATCAATGTATTAATATATTATATATAATATATATTATATATTAATATATAATATAAATATATTAATAAAGTGTTCAACTCAAGTCCATAAGTGTGATACTTGTCCTAAGTCAGCCTTCAGACTCAATCAGCCACAGACAGGACACAGAATGCAGGAAGGTCACAGGTCAGTGGGTGCAGAGCCATGTGGATCCACGGTCAGTGGAAACATGACAGGGCTCAGGAACCTCTCAGGATCAATAGCAGAGAAGAAGGGGGAGAGTCCAGGGTCTTCCTTATGAGAAGGTCATGCCCCAACGGCAAAGGATCAGGCTGTGACTTGATTGACCGGTTTGACTCCAGCCCCCACCTCCACCCCGCAAGCCAGGAAGGAGTATCTAGTAGATATGAAATCATCTGACCACCACATCCCTTGAAGATTTACGTTCTTGGAAACCCTTAGGGGTAGTTCTAACATGTTCTATGGGATTGCTTTGAGTAGGCATGGACTCGATGGCAATAACTTTTCTTTCTTTTTTTTTTTTTGTAGCCCATTTACAACACATAGCCAGGCTCATACTGAACCTATATAACAAGAAGTAAAAGCTTAATTTTCTCAGATTCTTTTTTTTTAGTGTGCATCTTACCCTGGAGATGTTCTTAGCTTTCTAAATCTCTGCTTTATATTGATGCTATTACATTCTCTAATTTCGAAAGATATTTTCTCCAGCTTTTACTTGCATTCCTTATGTAGTGTATTATTCTAGGAGGCTTCAAACAGTTCTTAGAAAAAATCCATCATATTTTAATTCCTTTTCCCAGAACTTTTTGAAGACCCTTGGTATGTTTTACTGTGATCTTTTGTCTTAGAAAACCTGCAGTTTTATTTACTTCATCTTAAAAAGATTTTGAACAATACATGTCACGTGTCCAGGCTGAGTGACTTCTGAATTATGTGAAGCAAACATGAGCATTTTGTAACGGGTGGTGTGTACCCCCAGCCAGTTTCAAAGAGACACACACAATACTTGGATAATGAGCTCTGTTCTGCTCCTTAGGGGTTCTACATGGGGAAGGTGGCTGATGCCCTGAAAAGAGGTGCACAGTCTGGAAAGAGTGGAACAAGGGCAAGGAGAACCACCATAAAGCTTTCCTCTCACCTTTGAATTGTTTGTTTCTTCATTCAACGCTCACTTGATTGCTATGAGTCTTTGACTCTCTCAGAATTCTGATAACGTCGTTCTGACAATTTCTGTTTTGTTTGGTTGATGTTCCTGTAAAGAAGCAGAAATTTGGGGTTACTATTCCACTATTTTTGTGGTCTCATTTCTATGTTACATATTTTTAGTATAAGGTTGAAATTTTATATGAAATATAGGTATTATGTAATCATCAGCCTGAACTATATGAAATTTCCTTTCTATAGATTAAAAAATATTGATCACCATTAATTTTATATAATTCAATCTTAAAGAAAAATTTAAATGTATATTACAGCATCAAATTTATTTACATTATTCATACAGAGTCCTCTTTCAGACAAAGCATATGAACCAATAAATACCTTAAAGTAGTAATATGTGCTATGTGTTGGCACCTTCTCCAGACCAATGAAAAGAAACAAAATTATATCCTATTGTAGCATATAAAACAATAACAATCTATCCTATTACAAGATGATTTGATAAGTTTAACATCCCATCTTGATATGAGCAGCTAAATATTTGATCCATATTTACAATTTCTAAATATTTGTCTAACATGCATGCATGTGGCATTGTTGTTGCTTATTCCAACTCATGCCATCCATAGGTGTACAGAGGACGGCTCTGAAAGAGCCACAGGGTTTTCAAGACTCTGACCTTGAGGAGCAACCTGCCAGGCTTGTCTTCCACACACCCTATGTTGTGTTCCAACCACCATCTTTAGGTTACTGGTTAAGACTTGAACCGTTTGTGCCACCCAGAGAAGCCTACTGTTATTAGGTAAAACTGATGTATATTTTGAAGATTTTTCTTCTTTTTCCTCAAATGTTGCCTGGTGAAAATAAGTATTTAATTGGACACCATACAATTTTGGTCTCTGCTATATTACTAAATATAGTAGATTGAAAAATAACAAATGTCAAATTTTCTATTACTGTAGACTGATTCATAGTCATCACATAGCTAAGCAGAGCTGGTATTAATCTCTTTGGAATGAGATATAATACAGAAAAACTTGTTTCACTTCTAGAAGTTTTTGAGAAAATAATTAGCAAAGCATTCTTTTTCATGCTTTTTTGTTTGTTTGTTTAAAAATCTATAGGGAATTTTTTCTTTTAGGGCAACCAAAGTCATTGCAAATATAATATGCAAAACCTTTTTTGGCATTGCATGTTTGATGAGTAAATACATATTATCAAGAATTCACCTTCGGCTTCAGCTCTAAATTATACATACTGGAAAATGATTAAAAAACAACAAGGAGAAAATAGTGCAAGGAGAGAAGACAATGAAGCTGAGCAAAGCTGAACTTGTGACCAAGAGGGAAGATATGAAAATTATGAAACGGGCTTTTAGTTCCCTTCTTACCCCCAATACCTTTATGCCTCTATGGGCATCACCTATGTTAGTGCAGAATGTGGATTTCTATGAGATTTGAATGAAGAAAGCATCTACTATGAGCTTTCAGACTCAGTTTTGCTCTTTGTTCTTTGTTCTGTCTTTCCAAATCGTGTTAAGATTAGAGTGGGCTCATTATGCTGTAGCTGGTCATCTGCTGTGGCTTCTGCTTTAATCACTTGGATTCCCTTGCACCTTCAGAAAGCTAAGGCTTCCTACTGGACTCGAGATAGCATCCAGTTTGGTTTAAAACATAACCATGATATAAGGAAAAAAAGCTTCTGTGGCTGAAAATTGGTTTGGGGACAAGGGATTGTCTCTTTGATTCAAACCGATGCTTGATCTGACAATACCATCACTCTTAATACGGCATTAGAGGCAGTGTCCTGTAGCACTTATCCTGATAGGTATTTGTGCCCAAATATTGGAAGCTGTAAATAATATGCAATCTTAGGAATATCTCCTGTGCAGAGCAGCTGTTGAATACTTACATTTGGTATTCGATGCATGCTTCTGGAAGCAATCGGATCCCACCTTTAACATTTTGCTTTGGTATTTCACTGCTCCTTTTTTTTTTTTTTTAGCTCTTTTTGTGGGTTTTAAGAAGGTGAGAATAGATGTGCATTTGCAGGTTTTTGAAACTCAGGCTTTTGACTATAGAGGCAAATGTTTCGTCAAACCGTGTAGCTAACTTCATAGTTGGTATAAAATGAATTGCGCATGTTAAGTAAAATCTTGAATACAAGTTACTGAAATCTTGCCTGGCTGCAAAAATACATTCAATGCTTGAAACGTCCATATGCTCTTCTTTAAAAAAAAAAAATCATCTTTAACAAACTAAAATGCACTCTTCTATTGTCGTACCAAACTCGCTGCCATCTGCTATCAAGTAGATGCCGACTCGCAATGACATTACAGGACAGCTTAGAACTATCCTGTGATTTTCCCAAGACTGTGACTATTTATGGGAACAGAAAATCACAACTTTCTCCTGGGGATCCACTGGTGGTTTCAAACTGCTGACCTCATGTAGTGCAGACCAAAGTGTAACCACTACACCACCTGGGACACATTTATTATTGTACAGCAAATGTGTTTACTTTGTTAGGATGTTAATTTTGTTAGATTACATTTATTTTTGTGAATTATCTCATTAGTACTTTTAGGATTTCAATACTAAAGTGCATACCCCAAAGAAAACTCAATACAGTTGATTCCGTTTGGACCCATAACAACCCTGTTGGGTAGAATAGTACTACTTTTTAGAGTTTCTGAGGCCGTCAATCTTTTTGTAAGCAGAAAGGCTGATTTTTCTTGTGCAGAATGGCTGGTGAGTTCAAACTGCTAACTTTGTAGTTAGCAGTCTAATACCTATCTAATACCTGTGCCACCAAGGCTCCCTATCAGAGCACCGAGGCCCTCCTATTGAAACGACAGTGCCATGCTTCAACACACACCTATCAGATTTCAGAATCTCAGAAATGTCAATGGACAATCTCCTATTATAGTTTAGCTGATATTTGGGTTTATTTTTTTCTCCAATCAAAATAATTCATTTAAGCTGATAAATGACCACAATAGACTTGAGGTAACATACAATATGGAGAAAAGTATAGCTACATTTGATTGAAAATAATAATGACATTGTTGTTAGGTATCAGTGAGTCTGTTCTGACCCACAGCAACACTATGTCCAACAGTACAAAAAGCTTCCTAGGCCTCCACCATCCTGACCATGGTTCTTAGGTTGGAGCCTATTGGGCATCTACGGTGTCGATCCTTGTCATGGAGGGCTTCCTCTTTTTCACTGTCCATAAGGTCCCTCTCCAGGGACTGGTCTCTATGGATAGGGTTGATCATTGAATTTGCAAATTAGCAAATGCATGTTGTTATTCTGAACATGAAAATCCTCCTGTGCCACCAGAGTTGATGCTTACATATTTTCAAATATTCCAGCCTACCAAGAAAGTATTTCTTATGTTAATATTCACCAAGTATGTGGAATCCTTAGAGTGATATTATATACAATTGGAAGATAATTCAGCACAAGAAAAGAAGTAATTCAAAAGAGAAATGATTTCTTTTAATTTACTTTAACCCATGATATGGAGATCTGCATTCTTTGAGAGCATTAAAGCAAAAGATACGGATACTAACGTTAAGTGGTTTTTTATCTACAAGAAGAAATACACACAGATCGTTCCTACTGCCTCGTGTACTAGACTTCGTAGGTACATTTTTGTATGGAGGAACAATATCACAGCTTGTTGCTGCTGTTGTTGTTAGGGGCCATTGAGTTGGCTCTGACCCACAGCGACCTGATGCACAATGGAACAAAACACTGCACGGTGCTGGGCAGTCCTCACAATTGTTCCTGTGCCTGTGCCCATTGACACAGCCACTGTGTCCGTCCATCTCCTTGAGAGCCTTCTTCTCTGTCGCTGCCCCTCCACTTTACCAAACAGAATGTTGTTCTTCGAAGACTGGTTTCTCCTGACAATATGTCCAAAGTATGTAAGATGAAGTCTTGCCCTCCTGGCCGCTACGAAGCCCTCTGCCCTTACTTCTTCCAAGACAGATCGGGCTGTCCTTTTAGCTGTCCATGGTACTTTCAATATTCTTCTCCAGCACCACAGTTCAAATGTACATATTTGAATTCAAATTCAGATAGAATGTAGTTTATATTAATGAAAAAACCAGACCCACGGCCATCTAGTCTATTTTGCCTCACAACAATATTGTGTAGGGATTCTGAGGTTATTGTAACTCTTTACAGGAGCAGACAAGTCCATCTTTCTCCCACGGGGCATCTAATGTGTTTGAACCACTCACCTTGCTATTAGCAGTCCTATCTTTACCCAACAGCACAACCAGGGTACCTTATTGTTTCTAAAAGAATGGAGGAAAGGTTTTACTAGCCACATATCACAGAAACTTCTAAATGTGGCTTAAGCAGTATATCTGCTATAAATAAATAAACCATTTCTCTTAGATTCGCATGCCTTATAGGTATGATTCCAGTAAGCTTAACTGATATTTGTAAAGACATTTTAGATGACTATACAATCAGTGGTTTGCAAACACTAGATTACTTCAGCCAAATACCAAGTTTGTGCTTTAACACAAAGATGTCGTTAGAGGCCAGGTGAGAAACAAAGCTCATCCTGGAGGATGTTCTCTGGATGTGCTTTCAAAGTTGTTATCCCCAGTGCCATGCCCAGACTCTCACACCAAAGGTGCTCTTCAGGAACTGAGGAATGACTGCACAAAGGGAAGGCTGCACGTCTATGCATGTCTATCTTCACAGCGCAATTTTTGTAGGGGAAGCTTCTTTGCTATCTATCGTCCTCGGTAACCTCAGACCAAATCAGCATATTCCCGCCCTCTGCCTGAGATCAGCTTTTCTTCAACGTACTGTCTGCATTCCAGATAGTATGATACCCAGATATCCCTTGTTTTCTTTCCTTTGGCAGCACTTCTTTATAGAGCAGTGGTTCTCAATCTTCCTAATGCTGCGACCCTTTAATACAGTTCCTCATGTTGTGCTGACCCCTCCAAGCATAAAATTATTTTTGTTGCTACTTCACAACTGTAATTTGCTATGGTTTTGAATCGAGCAACCCCTGTGAAAGGGTCGCTCGACCCCCAAAAGGGTTGTGATCCACATGTTGAGAACCGCTGTTGTAGAAGAAAGATGATAGCTTTGAGATAAAGCAAAGAAAATGTGTAAGGGCTTTGGTGACAAGACTCAGGGCGGGGGTGTGCCTGGGTGGATTCAGGGCACATATTCACTATCATAATGCAGCATGGGGCCTGATGGCCTTGACCCCTCCTTCACCAATTCCGAGCCTGGTGTGGAGACAACGCATTTAAATAAAGCAAACAGTAGGAATAACGGAAAGGCTGTGGTCCAAGCAGCACAGAGGGAAGCTTATGCTTGAATCAGCACTCATTTCTGCCGTGCTGGAGGTCAAGCGTAATCCATTAACCAGTACTTGTATTCAGCCCAATTCGCATGCTGTGCTAAGCACGGCCAGAGACACACACGCCTGTGAGAAGAGGTGACGCTCAGAGAAAGAGAGAACCGGGATGTTTAAAGAAGATTTGTTTCTTACATGACTTTAATTTGAAAGCCTTTCATTCTGGAGCTGTCTGGATATCAAGATAGAGCAAATGAAAGCAGTACATCCCTGTTACGGATTCAGCCGTGCATCTCACTTATTTGAAAGGCTTAATCAGCACACTCAGGAACAAGATGTGAGACATCTTGAGGCACTGCTTACTTGTCAGCTGCGAGATCAATAAAATGCAGACGCAATTCTCTGCCACACTCCAGAGAATGAGTCTGCAGAATGAGAAGGACTCCACTTTGAAGCAATTTTATTCTCATCCGACTTGGCAAAGAAGTCGCTCCATGGAGGGCACTTGGGGCTTGGCCCCAGCTGGCCCCGCTGCTCTTGTTCCACGGGCTGGGTGACATCACTCACTTGCTCAGTGCTAGTCTGCACAGCAGGGCCTGAGGTCAAAAGCACTGCCACGCCACTCAGACAATTCAGGCAATGAGGTGGTTTTAACTGACTCTGCCAATGACGGCCAAGAACCTACAGTCCTCAAAGATGAGTGGACTTATTGATTTAAGACTATGGTTAAACCTGACAAAAGCAAGCACAATTCCAAAGATGTATACACACAGATCTAGCAGCCAGAAAATGTAGAAAACTATGTTCTACTGCCACATCCCACTTCTGGTTTCTAACACTGTATCAAGTGCCATAACTCAACACTGATGAATAGCCTCCATCCTCACCACAGGGGTAATAATAGACAGTTTCAGAAAGACCTGGTAATCTCAGGAATAGTGGTGTGGCAACTAGTTGAAAGCAAAGCGACCTACTCCACTAGTATTCTCTCTCTTTTTAAAATAAATTATTTTATTTGGGTCTCTAACAGCTCTTATAACAACTCATACATCAATTGTATTGAGCATACTTGTACATAGGTTGCCATCATCATTTTCTTTCTTTTTTAAAAAGTACTTTTATTGGGGGCTCTTACATCTCTTATCACAATGCATACATTCCTCCAATGTGTCAAGCACACTTGCACTAAAGAAGCACCCTCTTGCTTCACTAGGCAGGTAAACAAAAATGTCAGTATTCTATCCATTCTAAAATGCACCATCATACCTGTGCACCCTTGTGAGACTGCACAGCCAAGTAAGTTTTAATCTTAAAAGCAGATTATACAAGAAAAAGATTAAAATCTTACCCAGTTATGTTTTTCTCTTTATTTTCTTTTTGCTTGAAACGAACTTGTGTGTCATAAAAGAACCCAAGTCCGTTTCAGGTTTTACTTTTCATCCTTATAGTCACTCAGACCAATATTGAAGCCTCATGCTAAGGGCTCTGGAGAGGTTTTCAGAGTGTGACAACTGCCCCAGCCCCTCTTTTATAAATTGAAATATACTTATTTATATATATATATTTCCTTTTTGTTTGTGGTATGTAATATATAAAAAGAAAAATACATTCTAGGTAAGTACCCAGCCGATCTCATATCAGTGACAGTATCCCTTTAAAGCTCCACATAAATGTGGGGGGAGGACTTGTTCTTTTCCTTTCTTTTGTTCTTTTTATTCCTTATCCCACTCTCCTCTCCGCACAATCCTATCTTTCCTTCTACCCATCCCCTGTAGTCCTTCCCACCACTCCCCACTCCTGATATTTCCATAGTCTTTAAATCTTACCCTTTCGTGTGAAATCATTTTTCATTTTCCACTTACAATGATTGTGTCATAAAATATTTATCTTTATGAAATTGATTAACTTTGCTTAACATAATGTTCTCTAATTGTGTCTATACCGAAGACATTTGACAGACTCACATTGTTTTTACAAGGATGGATAATGTTCCATTGTTTTAATGTTTGTTTACCCATTCCTCTAAAGTCAGATTTTTTATTGTTTCCATCTTTTTGCTGTTAAAGAAGTCGCTGCAATAAGCCTGGAGCCTCATATGTCTGCTTGTGATTTGCTTTTTATTTCGTTAGTGTATATCCCAAGTAGAGCGATTGTAGTTTCCTAAGGCATTTGTATTTGCATTTGTGTAAGCAAGCACCATACCCATAAGCGTAGTAGTTGTACAAGTCTGCATCCCACAAGTGTTGTCTGGCGCTCCAGGCTCAGCACATCCTCTCGCCATTTATAAACTTTTGTTTGGGTCTTTCTTTTCTCTATGAGTGTAGGTGTGAGGTAGTACCTCCTTTTTAAAATTTATATCTCTTTTATAGCTAATGAACACAAATGTTTCTTCATATGATTGTTGGCCATTTGGATGTCTTTAGTAAATTGTCTATTTATGTCTTGTGCCCAGTTTTTGATTGGGTTATTTGTATTTCTCTTATTAAGGTGTTGTCATTTTATATACAATTTAAAATTAGATCTTTATCTGATATAATATTGCTAAAAGTTGTTTCCAAATCTGTGTATTCTCTTTCAATCTTTTGAAGAAGTCTTGATGTGCATAAATATCATACTTTCAGAAAGTCTTAGTTCTCTATTTTGTCTTCTATAATGAGAGTATTTTATTGTTATGTTAGGTAGTATATTTATGCCTTCTATTAGGGGCCTTAAGTTTGTCCAATTTTGTCATTCATGATATTTATGGCTCTAGGATTTAATTCTTTAATCCATTTTTAGTTCACTTTTTACATGGTGTGATGGTACCTGTTTTAGTCTTTAGAAGTAGAGACCTAATTTTCCTAACATAGTATATCAAAAAGACATCTTTTCCCCACTTCATGTGTTTCATTCCTTTATCAGACATCACGTGCCGGTAGGTGTTTGGTTGTATGTCAGGGTTCTCAATTTTAATCCATTGATCTATATGACTATTGTTATATCAATACCAAGCTGTTTTGATTGCCATGGCTATATAAAAGTTTTTGAAATCTCAGAGAATGTCCGCCTGCTTTGTTTTTATTTTTAATAGTGTTTTGTATATCCTGAGCTTGTTTGTTTTCTGTATAATGTTGGTGATTAATTTTTCCATTTCTTCGGAAAATTGTGCTAATATTTAGATAAGAATTGCAGTGAATTTACAAAGTGATTTTGGTGTTTTTTGACATTTATCACTAAATATCACTGTATTTAGTCTTCCTATCCAGGAGCATTGAATATTTTTCCATGATTTCTTGTAGAAGTGTTTTTAGTAAGTTTGTTTGTTTTTTAAGTCTTTTGTGTCTCTAGTAAGATTTATTCCTACATACTTTCTTTCGGATAGTTATTGTATATAAATGGTATTGTTCTTTTAACATCTCCTTTTCATGGTCATATTCTTTAATATGGAAGAATCCAACTGATTACTGCATGTTGATTTATAACCTTGCACACTGTCAAATGTTTCAATCCATTCCAGCAAATTTTTTATTGAATCACTGAGGGTTTCTATATACAGGATCATATGATCTAAATTAAGAGAGTCTTGTTCGTGGCAATGTGGATGATTTAATATTTTTCAAAGTCATGTAGCCCTGGCTAAGACTTTCAGGCCTGTATTACATAGGAGTACTGATAGGGGCAATCGTAACTGATTCATATTTGAATGCTTTCCATTTCTCTCCATTAAGTGACATTCTAGACAATTTCTCTCCATCGAAAGCTAGAACACATATATAGACTTTACTACATTGAACAATTTCTCTTCAATTCCTGTTTCTTGAGTGTTTCTGTCAAGTGGAGGTTAAACTTTATCAAATGCCTTTTCTGATAGATAGATTTAATTTTAGGGTTCTTTTCTATAATTTGGTTTACGTTATGGATTACATTGATTGTTTTTCTAATATTAAATCAACATTGTATACTTGGTGTGAATCCCACTTAATTGTAGTTTGTGGAGTGATGCTTTATGGAATACTGTTGGCTAAAATGTTGATTTTTTTTCCCTTTTAGCATTCTGTGGTAGTTTTGTTTTGTTTTGTTTCATAAATCGTTTTATTGCGGGCTCTTACAGTTCTTATAAAAATCCATACATCAATTGTATCAAGCATATTTCTACATATGTTGCTATCATCGTTTTCAAAACACTTTCTTTCTACTTGAGCACTTGGTATCATCTCCTCTTTTTCCCTTCCCGCCTCACACTTCAACCCTCAAGAACCCTTGATAAATTATAAATTATTATTGTTTTCATATTTTGCACAGTCTACTGTTCTCCCTTCACCCACATTTTTGTTGTTCATCCCCCACGGGGGTAGGGGGTGTTATACATGGATTCTTGCAATTGGTTCCCCCTTGTTCCCCCTTTCCCCCCGACCTACTCCTTACCCTCTTGGTATCGCTATTCCCATCGCTGTTCCTGGGACATTTATCTGGATTCTGTGTGTAGAGCGCTCTTCTCTGTACCTATGTACATGCTCTGTTCTAGCCGAATTTATAAAGAAGATTGGAGGTCATGATAGTGGGAGGGAGGAAGCATTAAAGAACTAGAGGAATGTTGTGTGTTTCATTGGTGCCATACTGCACTCTGAATGACTCATCCCTATCTTGTGACTCTTCTATGAGGAGATGTCCAATTGTCTACAGATGGGCTTTGGGTCTTTACTCCAACCCCACTCCTTCTCATCAGTATGATTGTTTTGGGTCTTCTGATGCCTGATACCTGATCATGTTGACACCTCATGATCACACAGGTTGCTGTGAACCTTCTTTGTGGGCTT
Organism: Echinops telfairi; assembly: GCF_000313985.2. Classification (NCBI taxonomy): domain Eukaryota; kingdom Metazoa; phylum Chordata; class Mammalia; order Afrosoricida; family Tenrecidae; genus Echinops; species Echinops telfairi. The sequence continues at coordinate 65,982,306 of NW_022111373.1, forward strand.
TGTTGCTTCCTTGCAAGATGGTTGCTGGTTGAATATCAAGCCTTTAAGACCCCAGACATTATGTAATAGCTGGGCATCATCAATTTTCTTCACTCCATTTGCTTATGTACCCATTTTGTCTTCAGCGATAGTGTCAGGAAGGTGAGCACCACAGAATGCCAGGTTATTAGAATAAAGTGTTCTTGCATTGAGGGCGTTCTTGAGTAGAAATCCAATGTCTGCCTACTTCCTTAAAATGTTATATATATATGCCTATATCCCTATCGTTATATATTAATATATTTGCATATGTACATGCTTATATTTATACCTCTATAAATGTCTTTTGCCTCCTGGTTCTTTCCTTTATTTCCTTTTACTTTCCTCCTGTTCTACTATCATGTTCAACCTTCATTCAGCTCTCTGTACTTCCTCTGGGATACATTACACTTGATTGAACCCCACCAGGCAATCTATGCCCTCCTTGCCATCAATTTTAGATCTCTTTTGTTCCCTTGTCCCTGGTTTTGTTGGCTTCCCTCTTCCTTTCCCCCACCTCCTCCTCTCCTCTGTCCCCCTGGAACTGTCAGCCCTGTTGTTTTCTCCTTGGGATTGTTTGCTTATCTTGCCTATCTTATAGAGATAGACATAAAAAAAGGGGGGCCTATAATTATTTCCAGGTCTGTCTGCTTGCCCTTATGTAATGTTTTTCAATCAAGTACGTTGAGGTGCCAAGCCCTGTCCTATGATTCTGAAATCTGTTTTGGAAATTCCTCAGGGACTTTGTTGCTTTGCTCCCCTAGCTGCTGTTTCTCTCCCTTTGTGTTTTGCCCCAATGTGGGGGTGTAGGTGGGGGGTCAAACTGGGTCAATGAGGGGAAGTCATGTCT
>NW_022111373.1:65983273-65984787 GCF_000313985.2 Echinops telfairi
TCTTTCTCTCTCTCTGTGCTTGCTCCTGTGTGGTATTGGCAGACCTGCCATTCTCTCAGGATGTAGCTTCAGTGCTGTCCTTTGTAGTACAATCTTCTGGGGGAGGGGGTTGATGTAGCTGGGATTGAAGCTGGCCCTGCAAAGCTCTCTGTTAGTTCACTGATTCATGCCAGTATGCTACCCTCAAGGCTTGGCATATCAGGTTGAGGTCTGGTCCTTCCCTCCCTTTCCTGTGGAGACATAAACAATACCCTCTCCATGGGTTAGCTCGTGCCTTATACCCCCACTATCTATGTCCTCTTTTTTTTTTACATCTATATTCATCAGGGATGAATTGATCAATAATTTTCAATTCTGGTGAAGTCTTTGTCTGGCTTAGTCTTTCAGGTTATATTTGCTTCATAAAATAAGTTTGGTAAAATATTTTTATTTTCCATACCAATCCTAGCTCATGTAGGTTTGGTGTTAATGCTTCTCTAAATGCTTGGTAGAATTCCTCAGTAAAATAACCTGGACCAGTGGTTCTCAACCTTCCTAATGCCGCGACTCTTTAATACGGTTCCTCATGGTTTGGTGACCCCCAACCATAAAATTATGTTTATTGCTACTGTAAGTTTGCTACTGTTATGAATCGTAATGTAAATATCTGATATGCAGGATGTATTAGGCGACCCATGTAAAAGGGTGTTTCAACCCCCCAAAGGGGTTGCAACCCACAGGTTGAGAACTACTGATCTGGACTCCCTTTTTGATGTTGAAGATTTTTTGATGAACAGATCTACTTCTTGTGTTATAGACTTGTAGAAATTTTCTACATCAGTTTAGGTAGATATTTACGTAGGTAATGTGTTTCAAGAAAGACATCCGTTTCTTATAGATTTTCAAATTTGTTGGAATACAATTTTTCATAATTCTGTGGTTATTTTTTATCATTCTCTTCTCTTATAATGTCACCCATTTTACATATTATTCACAATATTTTCATTTCCCCCTTTTTCTTTGTTAGGTTTGCCAATGGTCTATTTATTTTGTCAATCCTTTTGAGGAACCAACTTCTTGTCTTGTTGAATTTTTTTTTTTAGTTTTTTTCTGATTCAGGTATTTCTTCTCTTATCTTTATTAGTCCTTTTTTGGTAGTGCCTGAGGGTTTGTTTTGGTGGGCTTGTTCCTATTATTGTAGTTCATGTGTTAAAGTGTTTATTTTACTTCTTTATTTTTTTTTGATGTGTGCAGTTTTTGATAGAGTACATCCCATGTGCACTAGAAAAAAGTGTATGTATTTTTCTTGGCTAAAGTATTCTGTATATGTACAAGAAATCAAGTTGATTAATAGTGCTGTGTAGTTCTTCTGTATCTTTGTTGAGTATCTTTCTAATTGATCAATATATGCTTAAAAGTAATGTGTTAATTTCTCCTAGTATTATTGTATTATGTTCTACTTGACCCTTCATTGCTATAAGAATTTGATTAATATATTTTTTCAATTGAAACTTTCATGATTATATAATGACCTT
>NW_022111373.1:65985539-65986478 GCF_000313985.2 Echinops telfairi
GATTATTTATTTGGATTCATGTAGTTCTGTTTCACTTTGTGGATTACTTAAGTATATTGTTTTCTCCATAATAATGTCTTCTATGGCAATTTGAGGCTATTCTGTGTTATTTTGTTGATTCTCCATCAAAAAACTTCTTTTAATATTTTTTGTAAGGGTAGTATTTTTTTTTTTAATTCTTTCAGTTTTCTTATTGGAAAAGTTTATTTCTCTCTCATATTTGGGAAATGATTTTGCTGGCTATAGGATTTTGATTAGCAATTTTTTTTTACTTTCAAAATTTTGAATATATAAATCCATTGTTTTCTTGCTTGCATGGTTTCAATTTTTAAAAAGAACTTATCCTAATTTGTTGGACTTTAAATGTGGTTATTCTCTTATTTTGTGTTGCTCTCAGGGTTTCTTCCTTTTCTTTGATATTAGAGAGTTTGACTGTGATTTTTCATAGTAATTTTCTTTTGGAATCAGTTCTGTTTGGGATTCTCTGGCTTCTTGAATAGTTTTTTTGAGTTGTCATAATGTTAGGGAAACGAATTTTTAATAATTTTCTCTGTAGTTAATATTTCTTATTTCTGCTCTGGAATATTTATCAGCCATAAGCTGCTTCTTTTGCTAATAGTATCTCAGAATTCTTAAGTTTTCTTCAGCTTTTATGGTAGCTTGGTCTCAAGAAATTTGTCTTCAAGATGATTGATTCTTGATTCCACTGTTAAAGTCTTTCCATTACATTATTTCAAACTTTTATTTAGTTTCAATATTATAATGTTTGCCATTCGAATTTTCATTTGGAGTTGTTTAATTATTTCTAGTTTTTTAATTTATTTTGTTTGATCAATCTTGTAGTGCTCTCTTGAGTTCCTGGTATGTTTTCTTTCTTTCTTTCTTTCTTTCTTTCTTTCTTTCTTTCTTTCTTTCTTTCTTTCTTTCTTTCTTTCTTTC
>NW_022111373.1:65987859-65990271 GCF_000313985.2 Echinops telfairi
GCATTTAATAATTGCTGAAAGTCACTTAATCTTAGGTATATAATCATTTGTGTTCTGAATTGCCACACTTTCATTAGTTTTTATAACTTGGTTTTAATAGGACATTGGGGAAAACGGATTAGTACAGTCAAAAGGAAATTGGATGTTGAACCTTTTATTGTGATGATATCTGATTGTGGTCCAAATAATGAATGAAGAGAATCTGTGACAACTTTGCATTGTGAAATGAAGTACAAGTCTCAAATTGCTTATTAGTTCACTGTACATAAAATAAATAACTTTCAGCAATATGAATTTAGCTTTCCGTGTGTACAAGCCACTATAAGCATCAAGGATAAACCTGTGGAAAAACATCAGAGTGTGCTCCAAAGAGATAAAAAAGACAAGTTTATTGCATCAGTTTTGTATTTTATAAAGAGAAACATGTGAGTGTTTTTGCAGAAGCTGGCACATTATTATTATTATTAATTGTCATTGTTGTTAGGTGCCATCAAGTCAGTGTCTACCCATAGCAACCCTATGAATGACAGGACAAGATTTTGTACGGTCTTGCACCAGCCTTACAATTATCCGTATACCTGAGCTGATTGTTGCAGCCACAATGTCAATCCCTCACTGAGGGCTTTCCATTTTTTTACTGCCCCTCCACGTTAACAAGCAGAGTGTCCTTCTCCAGGGACTGGATTCTTCTGACAATATGGCCATAGTAGGTAAAATGAAATTTTGCCATCCTGATCTCTAAGGAGCACTCTGGCCATACTTCTTCCAAGACACATCAGTTTGTCCTTTAGCAGTACATGGTACTTTCAATATTCTTCTCCAGCACCACAATTCAAATGCATCAATTCTTCATTGGTTTTTCTTGTTCAATGTCCACTTCCACATGCATATGAGGCAAGGGAAAATACCATGTCTTGGGTCAGGTGTACCTTCATCCTCAATGCAAAATCTTACTTTAGAGTACTGGAAAGAGATCTTGTGCAGCAGATTTACATAATGTCTTTTGATTTCTTGATTGCTGCTTCCATAAGCATTGATTGTGGATCAAAGTAAGACAGGTTCCTTGGCAGCTTCAAATTTTTCTCCATTTATCATGATTTTACCTATTGGTATATATGTTAGTCCAGGTAGACCAGAGAACCAAATCCATAGAAACTCATATGTGTATAAGAAAGAGTTTATACAAAGGGTAAATGTATACAAAGAAAGCATCCCAACCCCATATAGTCCAAGCCAAAAAGTCAATATTAGCCCATGTACCTGATACAAATCTATACCGCCCTCTTCAGACTCACGAAACACATGCAATGATGCCAAAGCAGAATAGTCACAGGCCAGTGGGTAGAAAGTCTTTGGATCCAGAGGTGTTGTAAGCATCTCAGCTCTGGCAGGGGTCTCTATGTGGCTTCTCCAGGTCATGGTTCTGGCTGCATCAGGGTAGGTCCATGTGGTATCTCCTCAGGGATGTCTCACAGGCAGACAGCCTTGTGTCTTGTCAGTAGAGTGTCTCCAAGGGAGTAAGCAGAGTGAGAGAAATGTCTCCTGCCTCCAGGGAGGAAAATATAGGAGTTCCCAGAATTCTCAGGGGAAGGCCATACCCACACAGAGGCCTCATTGGTTATATCTTGATTGACAGACCAGAGTCCACTCCTTCACTCCTTCACTCCTAATCCTCTCAACTTGACAAACAATTATATAACTACCACAGTTTAGATGTGAGGATTTGGATTTTCCTTACACTGAGTCATAATCATACTGAAGGCTGCAATCCTTGATCTTCATCAACAAATACTTCAAGTCCTCTTCACTTTCAACAAGCAGTGTTGAATCTTCTGCATGTGGCAGGTTGTTAATAAGCCTTCCTCCAATCCTGATGCCACATCTTCTTCATATAATCCAGTGTCTCTAATGATTTGCTCAGTATATAGTTTTAGCAAGCATGGTGAAAGGTTACAACCCTGTCACACACCTTCCCTGATTTTTAAATTCTGTAGTAATATCTTATGCCTGGCTTTAAATCATTTTATTATCAATAGTAGTAGTAACAAGACAATTTATAGTTACAAGGTAAACACAGCTTTACATTCTATCCCCTCAAAATACCAAACCACACACCACCTACCACAGAATTGAGTCCAACACATTGTAACCTCATGGTACAGATAGAATTGCTCTCCGTAGGGTTTTTCAGGCTGTGATATGACAGAAGCACATTACCAGACTTTTCTTTGATAGTGCTTTTTTTGTAAGTGGCCAAGTTCTTAATCATTTGTTATATACAATTCTTAACCTTTTATCATATTTTGATTATTAGAGCTAATTTTACAAACGAGGAATTCCAGGTTCACTAAGCAGTCAGGAATTAAGCTGATTCATCCTAGACCCTGTTCCATTCACAGGCTTACACACCGG
>NW_022111373.1:65991313-66001324 GCF_000313985.2 Echinops telfairi
GGTTATGCATTGGACAGCTAACAACAAGGCCAATAGCTCAAAATCCCCAACTGCTCCATGGGAGAACGACGAAGTCGTCTACTCCCAGAATGAATTTCAGGTTCAGAAACGCACAGGCATAATTCTGCCCTGTCCTATAGAATCACTATGAGTCAGAATTAACGCTATGGCAATGAGAAGTTCATACTAAAACAATGTTGTCTGTTTGGTTGTTACTTATCAGGTGAACAATGTACTAATTGTCAATGAAAGCGGTTCAGGTTTTGCTAAATTAAATTAATCTTACAAGTCTGTTTAAGATGATTAATTATTACTATATTTTACCCTTTAAAAAATGTTAGAAAATTAAGAAGCCCTCATGATAAAGTGGTTACATGTTAGGCTGTTAACAGCAAGGTCAGAAATTCGAAAACACCAGTTGATTCATGGGAGAAAGATTAGGCTTTCTACTCCTAAAGCTTTATAGTCTCAGAAACTCAGAAAGGTAGTTCTTCTAGTTCCATAAGGTTCCTCTGAGTCGGAGCCATCGATAGCATTGAGTGAGTGAGTTTAAAGTTATTAAAGAAATGCCAGTAATATGGATAGAACTACATGTTATCTGAGCATAGAACAAGAATAGAAATATATTTATGAATTAATAGGAAATAAATATGCTACCAATAAAAACATTTCTGCATTAAAAATATTATAAATCAGCTTTTCAATTTTTTGTTTCATATTTTTAATCTCAACTAAGCCTCAAAAGGTAACTACTGATGAAATTTAAACTTCGATAATAAAAGCTAAAACATGCTCAATGGAAATCACTGATCTAGATCGTTTATGTACACTGATATTTCTTAATAATTGTATAATATTGATTTCAGAAGTTCTGATGGATTATTTGAATATATTCAATAACAGGATAACCATTTATTATTAAAATATAAATTGGAAAAAAGTTTCAGTGTTGATGATAGTAAGAAAACTAAGTAATTAAGTCATATTTTCACTTTATCAACACTTTAATAGAGGGAACTTTCAAAATAAAATTTAAAATAAAATTTATTGGTTTCAAAATTTGATTGATATAATTACCATTATTGATTTATGCACATGACAAATGTTTTCATTTGCGCAATAATAAAACTTTAGGAAATATACTAGACGACTCAGTAATTAATTATGTATCTATAATGTTTGGGCAAAATGTTCAGACAGAATTTTACTTCCAGTTATAAAAATGGAACATATTTGTTCTCTCAACTGTCTCCACTGAGTCAGTTATTCTTTCATCGTAGTAGTTTAAATTTTATTGTTCAATTGTTGTTTGGTGCCATGGCATCTGTACTGATGCATGGAAAGCCTATGTCCAACAGAGAACAACATTGCATGGTCTTGTGCCATCTCACGATTGTTATATTTGAGCCCTTTGAATAAGCAGACATGGTGCCATTCAATCTCCTGAAGATTCTCCTGCTTAATAGCTGACCCTCTACTTTTCCAAGCATAGTTTACCAAGACTGGTCATTCCCGATAACATATGCAAAGTACATGAGGCAAAATTTTGCCACACTTGCCTTCTTCTTTTTTTTAAATCATTTTATTGGGGGCTCATACAACTCATCACAATCCATACATCCATCCATTGTGACAAGCACATTTGTACATTTGTTGCTATCATCATTCTCAAAACATATTCTTTCTAATTGAGCCCTTGGTTTCAGCTCCTCATTTTCCCCCTCCCTCCCCACTCCTCTCTCCCTCATGAAGCCTTGATAATTTATAAATTATCATTTTGTCATATCTTCCCCACTCCCTTCACACACTTTTCTGTTGTCCATCCCCCAGGGAGGAGGTTATATGTAGATCCCTGTAATCGGTTCCCTCTTTCAACCCATCCTCCCTCCACTCTCCAGTTATTTCCACTCTCATCACTGGTCCTGAAGGGATCATTTGTACTGCATTTCCTGTGTTTCTAGTTCCTATTTGTACCAGTGTACATCCTCTGGTCTAGCTAAGTCTGTAAGGTAGAATAGGGATCATGATAGTTGGGAGTAGAGGGGTGGAGAGGAAGCATTTAGGAACTAGAGGAAAGTTGTATGTTTCATCGCTGCTACACTGCACCCTGGGTTGCTTGTCTCCTCCCTGCCACCCATCTGTAAGGAGATGTCCAGTTACCTATAGATGGGTCTTGGGTCCCAAATCTGCACTCCCGCTCATTTACAATGATTTGATTTTTCGTTCTTTGATGCCTGATACCTCATCCCTTCGACACCTCATGATCACACATGCTGGTGTGCTTCTTCCATGTGGGCTTTGTTGCTTCTGAGCTAGATGGCCTCTTGGTTACCTTCAAGCCTTTAAGACCCCAGATGCTATATCTTTTGATAGCTGGGCACCATCAGCTCTCTCCACCACTTTTGCTTATGCACCCATTTGTCTTCAGTGATCGTATCGGGAAGGTGAGCACACAAGCAAAGAAAAGACATCAAAGGTATTTACCTGGGGAACGAAAAGGTGAAACTATCATTATTTGCAGTTGATATGATTTTATATATAGATAATCCCAAAAGCCACACTTGCTTCTAGAGAGTATTCTAGATTTAATCTTCTGATGTCCATGGTATTTTACAAAATAATTTTATTGGGAGCTCTTACATTTATTAATACAATCCATAATTCTGTTACATCAAGCATAATTGTACAATTGCTGCCACCATCATTTTCAAAACATTTTCTTTCTTCTTGAACTCTTTGATATCAGCTCCCCTTTATTCCAACCCTACCCCTGTAGGGACCCATATGTGTGTGTGTGTGTCTTATACCATTCAATGTATCCATTCACCTATAATTCTGCTATTCATACCCCTCAAGTGGGGTTATACTGACCTAATTGCTATCAATTTCTCCCCCTCCCCCACTCTCTTCCCATTTCCTCGGGGAATCATTACTCCAATTACTGGTTCTGAAAGGTTTATCTATCTTGGATTTCATGCATTGATCAGTCTTAATTATACAAATGAACATATGCAGGTCTAACAAGATTAATGAGGTAAAACTAAGACCATAATAGTAATGGGAGAAAATATTAAAGAACTAGAGGATATTTATATGTTTCATCGATGCTATACTGCACCCTGGATATATCATCCCTTCTGTGTGGCCCTTCTGTGAAGACTGTCCAATTATCTTACAGGTTGGTTTTAGTTCCCCACTTTGTGCTCCTTCGCATCATTCTGATAGCTTGTTTTCGAATTTCTGACACCTATTATCATCAACACCTCATAATCACAGCCTGATGTGCTTCTTTCATGCAGGATTTGTTGCTTCCCTGCTAGATAGCTGCTAGTTTAACTTCAAGCATTTAAGACCTCAGATACTATATCTTTTAATAACCAGGCACCATCATCTTTCTTCACCATATTATGCACCCATTTTGTCTTCAGTGATCATGTTGGGAATATGATGCCACATTATTCAAACAAACCATTCTTATACTAAGGTAAGATTTAAGTAGAGGCCCAAAGTATATCTGCTTCCATATTATATATAAATATATATATATAGACACACACATTGACAAATACAACCTATCTTTAGATATTTATCTATTTACACACACACACACACACACACACATATATATGTTTGCACATATATATATATTACTTTCTTATGCTTTTCTCTTTTTCATTTTTCTTTCCTCATGCCCCACTGTCATGTTTACCCATCGTTCACCTCTCAGCAATTCCTCTTGGATACATTTTAATTGCTCAAACATGACCAGGGATGCTACACCCTCCTCACCATCAATTTTCGATCCCTTGCTAGTCCCTGTCATTATTTGCTCATCTCTCCCCTCTCCCATCCTCCTCCTCTTCCATGTATCCCCAGTACTGTTGGTTTGGTTGCTGTCTCCTTGGGATTGCTTATCCTGCCTATCTTATGTAGATAGACACTAAGGGAAAAAAAAGAGAGAGAGACTATACAAATAGTTCCAAGTCTAACTGTTGTGCTAACCCAGAGTAGCTGAGTATCCTCTATTAAATAATGAGTAGGCCCTGTTCTAATCCATCACTCCATCCCTGTTCTTTCAGGGATCCATATCCCAGGGCTCGCTTACCTAACAGCACTTACACCCTTTTAGACCTCAGCATTCATATCTGAGGGGCACACCATCTATAATACCCCATTGCTCTTCCTGCAGTCAAAGATGGAGTGGGCTAGTGCCCACCCTATTATTCCTTTATACTTTCAATGTGGTCCCCTTGTGAATATCCCCTAACTAGTTCAGATGAGATGCTAAGTGCTGCCCCTAAGGAAGTATACAATCAGGATTCCTCAGGGACTTTGTGGCTTTGCTCCCATTGCTGGTCTGTTGCACTGCCCTCTTGGTTTGCCCCCAGGTGGGTGGATCAAACTGGCTTCACTGCCTGAACTGTATCTCCAGTGCTATCCTCTAGGGAAAGAATGCCATGTCTCCAGCTGTGGCCGCCCCTGCAGTCCTCTCTGTAAATAAGTAATTCTGAAAAGGAACGTCTCTCCCAAGGCTTGGTACATTGGAATGAGGTCGACTCTCTCCCTTTCCTGTGGAGACATAAACAATACCCTCCCTTTGGGTGGCTAAGTGACCTGTTCCCCCATTGTCATCTGTGTTAGTCTGGTTTTGACTAGAGAAACAAATTCATGAGCGTTCATATGTGTACAAGAAGCAGCTTTGTTTCAAAGAGCAATTATATATTAAGAAACATCCCAGCCCAGTCTAGATCAAGTCCATAAGTCTGATATTAGTCCATATGCCCAATACTGGTCCATAAATTCCTTTAGACTCACACAGCCATGCAATGACACCAAATGCAGAAAAATCACAGGCCACTGGGTGGAAAGTCTTGTGGTTCCAGTGGCGGTGGAATGATCTCCACATGGCTCCTCCAGCTCCAGGGCCCTGGCTCCATCAGTATCTCCATGTGGCTTGTCAACAGGGATGTCTCGCAGGGATGTAACTGGCATCCAGTGAGCTATTTATCTCTGTTGTGCCTTCAAATGAAGCCATCGAGCTGCGACCCGATTGACGGGCTAAACTCCACTCCTTCACTCTTAATACTCTCAAGTTGACACCAGATTATGTAACAACCACACCACCTTTTTTTCTTCCACCACTCCTCTGTGAGCCATAAAGGCATATGGGGCTGGGGGTTGGGGTGGTGGAAGAAGTTTTTCTGAACAGGTGCTATCTCCATCTTTTTTATATTTTTCTTTTCTTTCTTTCTTTCTTTTTTTTATGGCATATGCATCATGCTGTTTGGTATGTCTCTTGCCAGAGTATCTAGTCCTCAGCCTGGGGACTGTGTGATATATATATTTTCCCTTGTGTCCTCTCTATTGTTTGAACTTACCTCAGTAGACTCATGTTGTACTTGTTCTTTTGTGATTGGCTGATTTTGCTCAGCATTAATATCATCCAACTCTTTCCATGAGCTGAGATACTTCATCGTCTCAGCTTTTTTTTTTTAGGGATGCGTAGCACTCCATTTTGGGTATATGCCAGTTTTTTAATCCATTTGTCTATTGATGGAAATTTAGGCTTTTACCTTGTGGATGTTAAATGGTATCTCGTTTGTTTTGATTTACATTTCCCAGATGGCTAATGATCAGGAACATTTTCTCATGTGTTTATTGGCCATTCGGGTTTCCTCCTTTGTGAATCTTCTGTTCAAGTCTTTTGCCCACCTCCTTGGTAGGCTAATTTAAGGTTTCAGGTTCTGTAGATTTTAGTAATAAGCCCTTTGTCTGATATGTCATTGCTAAATATCTTTTCCCAGTCTGTGGGCCCACTCATTACTCTCTTGATGAAGTCTTTCTATGTACACAAGTGTATTATCTTTAGTATCCCCCACACATTTATTTCCTCTTCCTCTGGGTGTGTATCCCTCATTAATCCTGATAGCCCATGTATTCCCTGTACTAAGGTTCATACCTTTGTCCCAATTTTTTCTCATTGATGATTCTGGTAGTTTGGGGTTTTACTTCCAGGTCTGCGATCCACCTTGAATTTGGACTTGTGTATGGGATGAGGTAAGTGTCTTAGTTCACCGTTATTCAGGTTGATATCAGTTTTTCCAGCACCATTTGTTAATAAGAGCATCTGCTTCCCATTTGATTGGGGACAGGAGCGGCTTATCAAAGATAATTTGTCTGTACTCTGCCATTTTTATTTCTTGGTGATTTGTTCTCATGCATTGGTCCAAGTATCTGTCATTATACCAGTGCCATGCTATTTTGACAACTGTGTCTATTTAATAAGTTTTAAAGTCAGGTAATACAAGCCTACTCACTTTATTGTTCTTGAGGAGTTCTTTGACAATTCTGGGTTTCTTCTCTTTACTTATGTAGCTGGTAATAATTTTTTCCATTTCTTTGCGAAAAAATGATGCTGGTATTTGTATTTGTATTGCTTTGATCTATATACCTTAGGTAGATTTGACATATTTACAATTTTGAGTAACGATCTACGATCATGGGATATCTTTCCATTTGTAAATCTCCTTTTTGGTTTCTTGTAATAATGTTCTGTAGTTTTCCTCATACAGATTTTTTGTTTATTGGGTCAGGTATATCCCTAGATATCTCAATTTATGCTTGGCTATTATGAATGGAACTACCTTCATCTCTTTTTCTGTAATGTCATCCATTGTATATAGCAATCCAATTGACTTTTGCTTCTTGATCCTGTGTCCTGCCACTATTCCGTGTTGCCCTATTGCTTGCAGCACTCCTATTATGGAGCTTCTGGCATTCTCAATACATAAAATCACACCATCTGCAAATAACAATACATTTACTGCTTCTTTCCCCAGAAATATACCTTTAATAGCCTTCTGCTGCCTTATATTATTAGATAGGACCTCCAGTATGAGGTTGGTGGTCTCATATTTGGGCTCTGTGAATGTTGATCTTCTAACCAATTTGCATTGGAAAGTAATTTTTGTAGGGATGCTATTTATCTTTCTATCTATTTATTGATTTAATGTATTCTCTAAATTTTTCCAGAGCTGGGGAAATCCTTACCTCTCTGACTATTTTGACGGAGGGTTTGGCGGGATAGAGTATCCCTGAGTTAGCCCCCTTCTCCTTCAACTTTTGGTAGATGCTATTCCATGTTCTCCTCGTCTTCATGATTTCTGCTGTCATGTATGAGCATATTTTTATCTGATTGCCTTTATAGGTGACTGCATTTTTTTTCTCTAGCTGCTGCTATGGTTTCATCCTTTTCCTCAAACTTGGATAATTTGACTACTATTTGCCTTGTGTGTTATTCCTGGTATTCAGTCTAATTGATGTCCTCTCTGCTTCCTGGATGATTGTCCGATTCTCCTTTATCAAATTGGGGAAATTTTCTTCTCAGAATTTGCTCGCTATCTTGGCTGCTCGTTTTTTTTTTCATTATGTCTGGTTCTTGTAACCCAATTATTCGAATACTATTTCTCTTCATAGCGTTGCTAAATGTTTTCATATTTTCTTCAACTGCTTGATTATCTTATTTGATTGTCTTTCACATTTGTTGGATTCACTGGTTTATCTTTGAGGATGCTGATAATAATTCTCCACCTCTTCTATCCCGGTGGTAATGTTTCTTTCATTTGCTTTGTTTTTGCTGCATTTTCCCTTAATTGTTGTGCTTTCCTTCAGTAAGTGGACTCTATCCTCTCTCTTTTTCATCCATTTTTTTGTATTGATTCCCTCATATCCTTTATGACTCTGAACAAGTTACTGAAGATTTCTTTCTGTGGTAGTTCAAACGCTGTCTTTTCTGGGTAGGTCGATAGGTTCAGGTCAAAACATTGCATTTTATGTTTATTTATTTCTTGTAGTGGCTGCTGATGTGGATTGTTGTCTGCCTGGTGTTTTAGGGGAGCTTGGTGCCACTTTCCTTGGAGTCCAGGAGCCCTGTGATTTCTTTCTCAGACGCTACTAGGGATGATTCTAAGTACGACCTGGGGTCAGCTGGGCTGTGGGTTTGAGCTGTGTCTTTATCTCACTGGGGTTGACTCTGACCCAAGGCAGCTGGAGTGATCTATTTAGAGAGTGATTTGGGTGGCTCTCTTAGGCAGGATGGACTGCGCAATCACATGCAGAAAGGTGGTGATCGCATGCAGTGTGGGCCAGAACTCACAGGCTTTAGAGGCTGAGGAAGCTACTCAAGGACCTGTGCACAGACTCATTGCAGGTTCTGATCACTCTCAGCAGTATCAGGTCTGTCACGAGCAGTGAGGGTGGCTCTGAGCATGCCATTCACATGCAGGCAGACTGGCATTCACAGGGATCTGGGTACAGAGGTTTATAGGGGACATGTGTTTAGTTAGTCGAGAATATGTAATGTCAAGGTGTAGGAAGCAGGTATAGATGTTGTAGGGTGCATGATGAGTATATTAAATCTACCAGGGTCCCTTATCAACCCTGAACATTTTGAAAGGGAGAGTTCAGCTATTTAATTGTTTATGTTTAGAACAGAAGACCATTTTACAGTAGGCTGCACAACTTCGAATTCTCCCTTTATGTATAGCCCAAGGTAGAAATTGGCTATAATTGTGGGTGCCCTTGTGAGGTGGGGCTTCTGTTCAGAAGATGGTCAGGGTAAGGGGACCTCATGTTTGCTGGCTACCTTGCCAGGGCCTGGAAAGTTTGCTGAGTAACCCTGGCATGATAAATCCCAAATTGTGGTGGGGAAAGAAGCCCTGTGTTTTCCTTCTCAGAGACGAATGCGAATAGCTCTAACAACTATCTGGAGCTGCAATTTTATTTGGTGAGTTTAAAGGAGATTTAGTGTTGCTGACATGAAGGAAACAGTCCAAGAGGTAAGCATGGTTAGGTAAAGGAGGAGTACAGTGGATCTACCAGGGTCCCTTGTCGACTGCGTATTATGTAGGGAGAGTGTTTGGTTGTGTGATGTTTCACTGCCTTGTAGTCCTGTAGGGTGTGAGAGGGTGTGAGATTCAGGTTAAAAGGATGCTGCGGTGTCTGGTATGCTTTGAGAGCTGTATTCTTGTGATTGAGTGAGTTATCTTAAGAGAGTGTACCTCTGGTGAATCAGGATGAGGATGGTGTAGGTCACCAAGTGGGGGTAGGAGGACGGGGTCTATTCCTGTCACCTACCTAAGTAGCCTAGGGGGGTAGAGTATAGCAATTTCTTATTCAGTGGAAGGTTGGTTTTGCAGATTTACTGTTGTGTCCTCTTTTAACCATCTTTCAAAGACTCTTTGTCAAGCCCAACCCTGGGAAAACCAGTTTGGGGCTGTAGAATTCAGCTGCTGGTGGTTTTTCCTGTTTTGTTATGTCAAAGCTATGCTAATGAACCAGGTTTGTGGTGACTTACATTTAAAGTTATGCAAAGAAACACAGCCTCACAATGAGATTATTTTATAATTTTTTAAGGGGCATGTAGGGTGCCTGGGAATCTGGGCTGTGCCACCCTGTCCCCATGGAAGGGAAATCAGATTGGGTGATTGTGTTTGGGGCCTTCTGGGTCTGAGTTCTCCCTGCTGCCCTCCTGTGTCACTCCTGGCTCTCTCCTAATTGGCTCTGTATACTGCCCTCCTAGGATCTGCTCTCTGCTTTGGGTAAACATCCTACAGGCTCCCTGTTAGCCACATGCTGGGGTGAGGGGAGAAAAAGGGTGGCTGATGTTGTTGCTCTGTTCCTGGGTAGGAAAGGGAGATGCAAAGCCTGCAGATGTACCAGCAGAGAGGGTAGCAGAGAGGGGAACTCCAGGGAGAGCTCTTGTGGCCAGTTTTCTTTTTTTTTTAGTGTGGAGATCAATACCAAATGGATTTATTTAGCATGTGCAGGAGAAAATGGCAGAAGTGTCTGATGACATTTTGTATTGTTTTTGTTTTTTTTTAACATTTTATTAGGGGCTCATATAACTGTTATCCCAATCCATACACGCATCAATTGTGTAAAGCGCATTTGTACATCGTTTCTCAAAACATTTTCTCTCCATTTAAACCCCTGACATTAGTTCCTCATTTT
>NW_022111373.1:66001424-66016465 GCF_000313985.2 Echinops telfairi
TGTGATTGAGTGAGTTATCTTAAGAGAGTGTACCTCTGGTGAATCAGGGAGCAGGGAGAACTCAGACCCAGAAGGCCCCAAACACAATCACCCAATCTGATTTCCCTTCCATGGGGACAGGGTGGCACAGCCCAGATTCCCAGGCACCCTACATGCCCCTTAAAAAATTATAAAATAATCTCATTGTGAGGCTGTGTTTCTTTGCATAACTTTAAATGTAAGTCACCACAAACCTGGTTCATTAGCATAGCTTTGACATAACAAAACAGGAAAAACCACCAGCAGCTGAATTCTACAGCCCCAAACTGGTTTTCCCAGGGTTGGGCTTGACAAAGAGTCTTTGAAAGATGGTTAAAAGAGGACACAACAGTAAATCTGCAAAACCAACCTTCCACTGAATAAGAAATTGCTATACTCTACCCCCCTAGGCTACTTAGGTAGGTGACAGGAATAGACCCCGTCCTCCTACCCCCACTTGGTGACCTACACCATCCTCATCCTGATTCACCAGAGGTACACTCTCTTAAGTTTTCAGAGGCTCTCTGCGAGTTTGGGATTATGAGCACTTTTAGACAACCACCTGGGGGATTCCTGCATGCTGAGGGTCTCAAATTTTGGGCACAGGAAGGGCTGGTGGACGCCATTCCATTGGACCTGGCAAGGGATTAGGAGAGCCCGCAGGCAGACGCAGTGAATTTAGAGTGTATCAGCAAGCCTTCAAATTACTCCATGGGTGGAAATCCCTGTGGGAGGTTTGAACCACAGACCCTTGTACACAGAATTCTATTTCTAGCACCTGGCCTTGTAATATTGGGCTCCTCATCTCTTAATTTTCTGACCTAGCAACAGGAGCACTGGGCAGGTGATTCTACCTGGATGCCATCTTGACTACTCCCAATCCATAGTATTTTTAATATACTTTGTCATATCCATAATTAAAATTCATCAGTTATTCTGCTATCTTCCTTATTTATTATCCAGCTTCCACATGCATATAAGGCTATTGAAAATATGGTTTGAGAAAATCTCATCTTAATTCTTAGAATGACACCTGCACCCTTCAACACTTTAAAGAGGTTGTATGAAGCACATTTGCCCAGTGAATTGTTTGATGTCTAAACTGTGGCTTCCATGGTCATGTATTGTGGATAGAAGTGAGAGGAGGTCTTTGATAACTTAATTTTGCTTTATATTTATTGTTTATTTTATCATTCCAGTTGTAAGGATTTTTGTTTTATATAGAGCTGTGAGCATACTGAATGCTGCAGCCTTTGCTTTTGATCAGCTATACTTCGCATCTTCAATTTCCGCAAGCAGTTTGTATCATATGCATATCAAAGGTAGTTAATAAATTTTCTATGCATCTGGTGCCACATTCTTTATCATACACTCCAGTTTCTCCGATTATTTGTACACCCAAGATATTAAACAAATACAGTGAAAAGATATAATCCTGGCACCCATCTTTTCTGACTTTAAAATTTAGTAGTTCCGTGTTCTGTTTGAACAATGCCTTTGGGTGCATGTTCTGGTTGTACATGAGCAAATGAAGTATTCCAGTCTCCATTTTTCATAACGTCATTCATGGTGTTTTACAATCCATGTAGTAAGTTGTGTCATCAATAAAACACAAATAAACATCTTTCTGGTATTCTGTACATTTAGCCAAGATAGCTCTGATATTAGAATACCTTTTGTGCCATACCCTCTTCTGAACCTGATTTGAATTTCTGACAGTGTTTAGATAATATACTGTTGCAACAGTTTTAAAATTATACTTAGCAAAAATTTACTTTCATGTAATACTAATGGTATTGCTCAGTAATTTCAGCATTCCGTTGGGTAACCTTTCTTTGGAATGGACTCAAATATGATTCTCTTCTGCCACTCAGCGAGGTAGCTGCTCACAAAAGCCTTGGCATACACTATTGAGCACTCCCAGGGCTTCATCAGCTTGTGGAAACACCCAGCTGCCATGATGTCAGTTCCTGGTGCCTTCTTTTCCACTGTTGCTTTTAGGGCAGCTTAGCCATCTTCGTTCAGAATAATTGGTTCTTGATCATCTCAAAATAGTTAAATGTAGATCAGTTCTCTGTGGTACAATAATTTTGAGAATTCCTTCCATCTTCTTTTGATGCTTCCTGCACCATTCAATATTTTGCTCATAGAATCCTATAATATTGCATTTTGAGACTAGATTTTTTCCCCCAGTTCTTTTATCTTTACATATGTTAAAGATTTTCTTCCTTTTTTGCTTGCTAACTCCAGGTCTTTGCACATTTCTTTATAATGCTTTTTGCTTTACCTCAAACTTCATTTTAATATTTTCTATTTAGTTCTTCATCACCTCTTTCATTTGCTTTAGCTAACTTACATTCAAAAGCGAGTTTGTTTCAGAGTCCATTCTAACATCCACCTTGAACTTTTCTTTCTTTCTTTTCTCTTGAGTTACCCTTTGCTTTCTTCATGTATGATGCTTTCAATGCCATCCCACAGTGTGTCAAGTCTTCTATCATTAGTGTTCACTGTGTCTAATATGTTCTTGAGATGTTCTCAAAATTTAGGTAGGGTATACTCATGTTAATTTTATTTTGACTATGAATTTATTTTAATTTGCTTAAACTTCAACCTGAACTTCCAAAAACAAACAAAGAAGCAAATTCACTTCTGAGTGATGCTGACTCATAGAGACCCTACAGGACAGGGTAGAACTGCCTCTGCAGATTTCCAAGATGATAATCCTTACAGAAAGCCTCATATTTTTCTCCCTCAGAGCAGCTGGAGGTTTCAAACTACTGGCTTTGCAGTTAGCAGTCCAGTTCATAACCACTATGCCACTAGGGCTCCTGAACAAACAGATAAGTGATAGCTTGATCCACAGTTAGAGCCTCATTTTGGCTACTATATTGAGCTTCTCTATTGTTTCTTCCTATAGATTTAGTGAGACTAATTCCTATGTAGTCTTTCTTTTGAGATCCATGTATACAGTCACTATTTATTTTAAGAACCTATTTGCAATGAAGATACTTTTGGTCTTGCAAAATTCAATCATGCAATTTCCAGCTTTAGTTCTATCACCATGGCCATATTTACTGCCCACTGTTCCTTCCTCCTTGTTTCCAGCTTTTGCATGCCAATTGCCAGTAATTTTTAATGCATGTGGATTGCCTGTTAGATCCATTTCAGATAGCTGAAGTTGGTTGAACTTTCAATTTCTTCATCATTAGCTTTGGTGGTGGGTTTATATACTTGAATAATAGTTATGTTACTGTACTTCCTTGTAAGTGTGTAGATAGTCTATCACAGACAGAATTCAATTTCAAGATAGCTCTGGAAATGCCCTTTTTGATGATAAATATGACACCGTTCCTCTAAAATGTGTCCTTCCCAGAGAAGTAAGCTATGATTGGCTAATTCAAAATGGTCAATTGCAGCCCATTTGCAGCTAACTAATACCTAGATTATTGATATTTCTGCATTCCACTTTATTTTTGACAACTTCCAATTTTTCTAGATTCATACTATAAACCTTCCATGTTGTGATTATTAATAGATATTTGAAGCTGATTTTTTGCATTTTGGAATCCTGCCCATCAGCAGTCAGGAGGAAGGCTGAGCTTTCTAATCCCATAAGCAATTACAGTCTCCTAAATCTACAGGGTCATCACTATGAGTCATCATTGACTGGATGGCAGTGAGTTTATGTGTTACTTTGCTTGCTTGCTTTCGTACTTTGAGGAGGTAGCTCTTCCCCAAATATATTTGGTGTGCTTTTCAATCTTCTGGCATTACATCTGAAAGTGGCTCAAGGGTATTCATATGGTTTTAAATGAATAATATTTTTCTGTTTTATTATTTTTAAAATTAATTTATATTTTAAATCATTTTATTGGGGGAATCATACCACTCTTATCATGATCCTTACATCCATCCATTTGTGCATTTTTTGCCATCATTCTCAAAACATTTTCTTTCTACTTGAGCCCTTGGTAACAGCTGCTCATTTTACCTCCTCCTTTCCCCACCCTGCTTCCCTCCCTCATGAATCTTTGATAATTTTAAAATTATTATGATTTTTTTCATGTCTTGCACTGACCAATATCTCCCTTCACCCACTTTCTGTTGTCTGTCTCCCTGGGCAGGGGCTATATGTATATCATTGTGATTGGTATCGCCATTTTAATTATTGGTCCTAAGGGGTTTATCTGTCATGGATTCCCTGTGTTTCCAGTTCTTATCTGTATCAGTGAAAATGCTCTGGTCTAGCCAGATTTGTAAGGTAGAATTGGGATCATGATAGTGGGGGGAAGGGGGGACCATTAAATAACCAGAGGAACGTTGCATATTTCAACAGTGCTATACTGCACCGACTGACTTTTCTCTTCCTGTGACCTTTCTGTAAGAGATGTCCAATTGTATACAGATGGGCTTTGGTCTGTGCTCTGCACTCCCCCTCAATCACATTGATATGATTTTTTGTTCTGGGTCTTTAATGCCTGATATCTGATTCCTTCTACACCTCATGATTACACAGGCTGATGTGCTCCTTCCATGTGGGCTTTGTTCCTTCTCAGCTTGATGGTCACTTATTTATCGTCAAGCCTTTAAGACCCCAGACACTATATCTTTTGAAAGACGGGCACCGTCAGCTTTCTTCACCACATTTGCTTATGCACCCATTTGTCTTCAGCAATCGTGTCTGGAATGTCAGTTTAATAGAACAAAGTGTTCTTGCATTGAACACTTGAATAGAGGCCCAATGTCTGCTCCCTTAGTACTAAACCTATAAATATATGCACATAGAGCCGTTTCCCCATCATCATATATAAATATATTTACATATGCACATGCCTGAATTTAGACCTCTGTAAATGCCATTTGCCTCCTAGTTCTTTCCTCTATTTCCTTCTACTTTCCTCTTGTCCCACTATCATGTTCAGCCTTCGTTGGGAAAGAAAGTGGATGTTAACAAACCCAGGGACAATGGAGCAAAAGTGATCCAAAATAGATGGCAAGAAGGGTGTAGGAGGCCTAGTAGGGCTTGATCAAGGGCAATGTAACTGTGAGGAATTATTGAAACCTAAATGAATAATCTCTCAGAATTTGGCAACCTAGTCCTTCTTCTTCCTACTCAGTTCTTAGTCTGGAAGGTCTACTGTGTCCTATTCACCATAGGTGACCCTACCAACATTTGAAATATTGGTGGCAAAGCTTCTAACAGAACAACAACATGTGAAGCAGGCACCAGAGGAAGGCATAGTTACAGATGAATAGTGGGTGTTGTGGTAGTTGCATAATTTTATGTGAACTTGAGATTATTAACAGCGAAGAGTGGAGTTTAGCCTGTCAATCAGGCGGCAGCTAGATGACCACATTTGGAGGTGCTTTGGAGATACATAGGTCAAGGGATGTCAGACCCACAATCTCTGCTTTGTCTTACTGCTAACAAGACACATGGAACTATGCTGATGGAGCTAGAGCAGTGGAGCTGGAGGAGCCATGTGGAGACCCCTGCCAGCCCTGAAATGTTTCCATTGCCACTGGTTCTACAAGACTACACCATTAGCTTGTGATCTTCCTGCTTTCATGTCGTTGCATGTGTTGTGTGAGTCCAAACAGGAATTTATAGACTGGTATCAGACATATGGGATAATATTGGACTTGATCTGACCAGGACTAGGGTCTTTTCTCAATATACAATTGCTCTTTTATATAAAACTCTTTCTTATACATATATGTGTGTGTATGAATTTGTTTCTCTAGTCAACCCAGACTAACACAGGTGCTAATCTCTGTAAATATAAAATATGAACACTAAGACTTTTATGGATTTGTTGTGATAGATCATCAAAATGTTGAGTTCACAATGCATTATCCTCATGCACAAAGAAAGTATTTGTTAAGTGCCATACTCACAGAAAAAGTCATGAAGAGCAAGAGCTATGTATTGTAGCAAATAGTACATAACCAAATAGATGAGACTCATATGGTATGATGGAATACATGAAAATAATTTTAAAATATCTTGCATCTAATGGGTACCTTTAAAATGTGGATTATTTCTAATATATACAACATTTATATATTTTTTCTCATTTGCTCCTAGAGTGCTCAGGCCCATTGGGAATTGAAGGTGGAATCATATCAAATCAGCAAATCACAGCTTCATCTACCCACCGAGCCCTTTTTGGACTCCAAAAATGGTATCCCTACTATGCACGTCTTAATAAAAAGGGGCTTATCAATGCCTGGACAGCTGCAGAAAATGACAGATGGCCATGGATTCAGGTAACAAATGGGAATGAAATAAGGGAACTGCCAAGGATGGTCAGAGCCATCTAAACAAGAGGACAAGTGGCAGCCCAGAGCATGTGTGACTTTTGGCTTAGAGTTATAGAGCAAAGGGTAAATCCTTAGAGTCAACATCGGCTATACATTCTGAAACGGAAAGGAACACGTGCAGTCCATTAAGATTGCTAAGAAATGTGAAAATTCTTGAAATATAAATACCCATATATTAAGCACACGTCAAAGAAACAGGTTTTACATATGCCATGGGTTCTTTAGTATAATGTTAACATTTAGCAACTTTTGATATTGACGTACAAATTATACCTATTGTTCCCTCCTTTCTGTCTTTAGGAAGTGGTTACAGATGTGCAAATGTATACAACACACTGGGCTGTGATAACGATACCTCGGATTTCTTCAATATATCTTAGATGATTGGAATCTTCAGATTACATAGAAACTATGACAAGTATATAGTGATGGAGGGATGTATTCAACAACTGATCATTAATGTGTGACTTCTGTGTACTCTCAAATTCATACTGAAAAGTTTTTGTGGGAGGCAGTCTTACAGAGTGGTGATTAGGTTAGAGTACTCGTTTGTTCTGTTTGCCACAGAATGTTTAAAAGTTAGAATTTTATACTTAGAATTTATGACACAACATTATTAAGTGAAAAATATGGAGGATATTTTGCATGAATTCAGTAGATAAGCACACTGAATTTTGGCCAAGTTGCATGCGTTTCATACTTTAGGAACTACACCAATATCTCCTTTCGATAGTTATGTGCAGGTTTCTTATGAATTTTTAAATATTTCATACATTTTATAACTTTTTACTGGGTAATGGTTTACAGAAGCAATCATGATTTTTGAATTCAAGAATGCACACACATTTTTGTTCCATGTCATTTATTTCAATCCACTCAATGTAGCCCAACATTGCATTGTTTTAGTATATATAGTTCATGTAACTACTTATTTTCTTTATTTTGGCTATTAAGTCTATTTTTTTCTGAATCACACTTTTTCTAAACTATAGCCACAGGAATAAAGAAAATTCTAGATAAGGGAAATGGCGGTTTAGACCACATACTAATGATGACCAAATTACATTATGAAATAGACACAGGGAAGAAAAACAGAACAAAAATTAAACAAAATCTGTCTCTATAATGATTTTTAGGAAATAGAATGCGTTTTATTTTCTAAAAATCATTCTAGAGCATAATTATCATACTGTTGTAACCTTTTTATCAATGTTTGATGTGCTCACCTTTTACTTTACTTAAGATTCTCAATGTATTGCTTCCTTCGCGCTTTGCCCGAGTCGTTGCTCTCTGATAAGCCTGAGACTGCTTATGGCAAGGTCAGGGAGTCTGACTCACTAGTCCCTCTGCCAGAGAAAGATGAGGTTATCGGTGTCAGGAAAGATTTACAGCATTAGAAATCTTACATAAAGTTGCTAAGTGTAGGAATCAACTTGATAGCCAGGGGCTTGGATTTAGGGTTTCACAGTGTGCATCGTTCTATCTTTCAAAGTATTTAAGTTGCCTTTGCCCTAATGATTCTAAGCAGAAATTAACACAGTGGAACACTGCAGTAGTTGACTCTCAAAGGAATTTAGATTACAGGGACTCGTGTTTGTCATCTTAATAGACTAATGTAATCCATTTTGTGTTCCTTTTAAGGACAATGAGACTATTATTATTTTCTTGGAGTATGAATATGATAATGGACTCTTAAAGAAAAAGAATAAAAGCACATAAAATCTTTAATACCAGTGGAATGACTCTCACATGTACTAGAAGGATAACAACAAAACTTGTCATCATTATTTAATAAAAACTTCTTAGTTTTTGCATCAAGGTCCATATTTTGCTACTTCATTCTTTAATAGTATTTTATGTTCTAAGACATTATTCCCCCCCGCCCAAATACCTGTCCATTTATTAAAAGAAACTTATATCTAAGATGCTCTCTAGGGAGTCTAATCATGTACCCAATTGTCTGTGCTTGAGTATTCATTGTTAATTTCCATTGTCACTTAATTTTTTATTTATATCCAGTCCTTCAAATGAAATGTTTGAGTACTTTGCTTAAACTCACTTATAATGAGCACATAATTCCCCTAATCTTTCAGGTGTATGACACACATGCAATAATTAGTATTCAATTTCATTTTCTTCCTTTCTCTGATGAAATGAAAATTGGAATTATTACTTTAAATTTATACGCTCAGCATACAATTACTGATAACACCACAATTCCTTAATAGCTTCGTGTTTAAAGGGTTAGTACAATCAAAGTAGTTAAATATGAACATTTTCCCTTTTTAAGTTTCTCTGACCTTTATTTTTTCATCTATATTTTCCAAATGTTAAATAATTGCCACATTACATACAGTACTTAATTAGCCACCTAATATATCACTTACTCTTTCTGACTAATATGCTAGAAATAACAACTTTCTCGTGTTTACAGAAATATGTAGGGGTATTACAAAAAATATATGAATGCTTATTAAGCCTCTGTGTTATTTGCTAACTGACTAAGGTCAGTCAGAATGACTAATATGTATTTATTTTCAAAGATAATTACTTCCTATTTCCTATGTATTTTTAATTGTTATTTTGGGTAATAACACTTATTTCTGTTCTTATTGTCTTAATTTTATGATGGTCTGATTTTTTCATATTCATTTTCTGTATTAGATTCTAATCCATTTATTTGTTCTTCCTCTAAACAAACATATATTGAATGCCTACTGGTACTGTCCTCTGTTAACCAAACCAAACCAAACCATATCAAACAAAAAACCAAAACACTGCCATTGTGCACATCCCACCCAACAGGGATCACTATATACTGCTTCTAAGGTTGTAAATATTTACAGGGACAGCTGCTTCTTTATCCCATCTCTTCTATTAAACACTGGAGAAGAAAACAGTACTTACTTGCCATCATGATACTCAGACACTAAGAAGGAACTAGAAATATAAACAGATATATATAGCAATATCATATCTATTATGTGTTTCCCTAACATTTCATTTGAGCCATATGTTTCATTATGTAAAAACCACCTGTCTTAGTAGAACCTTACTTCGATAAAAAATTACATTAGCTTAATATTTATAGAATAAAAGGAAAATGATATCCACATTATTTTATGTATAATAAAGCCATATTACTATGTGCTTGATTGAACAATACAATACTAAGATAAAGCCATGATTTTCTAGTAGTTATTGCATCACCAGCATATTTATCACTGGAAATAAATGGATTTTGATCTATTTAAAATAAACCTCTATATAAAACTGAGGAAAACCAGTTTATTGCCATTGAGCCTATTCTTACTCATAGCAGCTCTATGTGATGAGGTAGAACAGTGCTTGTGGGTTTCTGAGACTGCAACTCTTTTCGGGAGGAGAAAGCATCATCTTTCTCCAGTGGAGTGGCAAATGGTTTGAATGTGTTGAATTTGAGGTTAGCAGCCTGACATGTAACCCAGTATTCAAGCAGGGCTCCTTCATTACATATAGTTTTCTATGTATACATGAGGATAAAGCAGAGTACTTTTACTGCCAGGGTTTCAGTTCATACATGCATAGGTTTATTCCAAATAGAAGGTATCCAAATTCGCCTTCTCCTTGTTATGGTGACATAAAAGAAAAACAAAACAAAAAACCCACACACATTAATTAAAACAGTGTTTTCTGAGGAGAGCCGCTGTGCCAATTAAATCAAGTCAGAGAGATCCGTTCAGGAGGTTTGGGTTACAGTTTCTTGGGATTCAAATGGCCAGATTTTATTGAAAGACATAATAAGCTAAATTTTAAGTAAATGGAAAATGCATCATTGAGAACAACAATAACAACAACAGAACACAAACAGGTGAGTTGTGCCATCGAATTCTCCCCCCATCATAACAATGCACCTGATCATCCTTTGAGGATGGCGATGGATTAAGAGAATTTTATTGATAAACCTTACTCTACTCTGTACATCATACAGTCTACATTTTTCCTATTTAGACTTCATTACTGTCCTCAAACTCAAAAAAGAATGAAAGGGAAAACCATGTGAATGCCTCAAGGATATTGAAACTATTGATAACCTGGGATTCTGTTGTTGGAACTTCAGAGGACGTTCATTGTGGGAGGGGGTGACAAAGAAAGAAGAGTGGAGAGAAATGAGGACGGGTCATAAGAAAGTTGTTACCCAAAAGAAGTGTAGGAACCAAAACAGAGTAGGTCAGCAGCATTTTATAAGGAAGCATTATTCATCAACCGTGAAATATTTCACTTGTTTATGTTTAAATGGCTATAAGATTCTGCTTAATTTTTCTTGAAAAAGCAAAACAATCTGGTGCTTGTAATTAAAAGCAAGAAAACAAAAAATGACCTGCAGGTTAGATGGGCCAAGAAGACAACTATACAAAGGCAAATTATGTTACAGATTCTTGTATTTGAAGTACAGATTCCCAAACCAGCTTTTTCTTTAGTTTTATTGGCAATGGGATTGAGAAAACTACCAAAAAACATTAATTCCATTTAGGAAGTCGGTGCATATTTATGTGTGTGAAATCATTTTAAGCATGTATAGACAGTTGGACTTCCTTGAAATGTAGGAGTCAAATTTTAAAACTAAAAATTTTTAAATGACATTGTTAAGTACTGGAGAGTCAAATTCAACTCATACTAAAGGGCAAAGTAGAGCTGCCTTAACGAATTCCCTAGGTCTTTTAACCTGTGTAATCCTGATGGATGGGTTTGGGTAGTAGCTGTCAGAACACATCAACAAAAGGAAGCACACACACACACACACACACACACACAGTAAAAAAGAATGATGTGCAGGTGCCACAACATTGACTACTTTCAGCTGGATTTGGTCATTCATTGCGATGGCCACAAAGAATTCAAGACAATATTCGTAATTATGGGATTTATTAAGGACGCTTTAAACCCAAAAATCAAAACTCACTCAAAGCCCCATAAACAGGGTCTGAGGCTATAAATCTTTTTGGAGTTGGCAACCTCGTTATTTTCTGTAGTAGAACTGTGTGTTTGAATTGTGCGCCTTCTGGTTACTTGACACTCAACAGGTTATAAATGCCTGTTGATGTTCTTCTTGTTAGGTAGTGTCCAGTGGTTTGGACTGCTAACAACCTGATGTAAGACAGGAGTAAACACGGACTTGTCCTGTGTTATCCTCACATTTGTTCTTGTGTTTGAATCCATTGTTTCAGCCTCTGGGTCAATCCATCGCGTTGAGGGCCACCTTCTTTTTTGGCTGCCCCTCCACTTTACCAAGCATGATGTTCTTCACTCAGGACTGGTCTCTCCTCATAGCATGTCCAAAGCACGTGAGAGCAAGTCTCGACATCTTTGCTTCTAAGGAGGCTTCTGACTGTACTTCTTTCAAGACAGATATGTTTATTCTTTTTCCAGTCCATGGTTTCTTTCAATATTCTTCACCAGCACCATAGTTCAAAAGCACTGATTTTTCTTCAGTCTTCCTTATTCAATGACCAGTTTTCACATGTATATGAGATCATTGAAAATGTCATGGCTTGGATCCGGTGTAGCTTAGACCTCAAAGTAACAACCTTGCTTTGCAATACTTCAAAGAGCTCTTGTGCTTCAGATTTCCCCAATGCAATGATTATTTGATAGATTGACTGCTGCTTCCATAAACATTGATTGTAGATCTAAGCAAAATGATAATCATTTTTTTAAATTACTAAATAGTATTTTATTTTATTTTATTTTTTTAAAACATTTTATTAGGGGCTCATACAACTGTTATCGCAATCCATACACACATCAATTGTGTAAAGCGCATTTGTACATCATTCTCAAAACATTTTCTCTCCACTGCAACCCCCGATATTAGGTCCTCATTTTTCCCCTCCCTCCCTGCCCCCGCCCCTCATGAGCCCTTGATAGTTTATAAATTGGTATTTTGTCATATCTTGCCCTGTCCAATGTCTCCCTTCACCCACTTTTCGGTTGTCTGTCCCCCAGGGAGGAGGTCACATATAGTTCCTTTTAATCGGTTCCCTCTTTCCTACCTGTTCTCCCTTTACCCTCCCTGTTTCGCCACTCACACCACTGGTCCTGTAGGGTTCATCCACCCTGGATTCCCTGTATTTTCAGTTCCTATTTGTACCAGTGTACATCCTCTGGTCTAGCCAGACTTGCAAGGTCGAATCCGAGCCATGGTAGTCGGAGCGGGGAGGAAGCATTTAGGAACTAGAGGAAAGTTGTATTTTTCATCGTTGTTACATCGCATCCTGACTGGCTCATCTCCCCGAGATCCCTCTGCAAGGGGATCTCCAGTGGCCTACTAATGGGCTTTGGGTCTCCACTCCGCACTCCCCCCATCATTCACTATGGTAAGATTTTTTGGTCTGATGATGCCTTATACCTGATCCCTTCGACACCTCGTGGTTGCATAGGCTGGTGTGCTTCTTCCATGTGGGCTTTGTTGCTTCTGAGCTTGATGGCCGCTTGATTACCTTCAAACCTTTAAGACCCCAGATGCTATACTTTTTGATAATAGCAAATTCCTACCATATGATTATTTAGACAGGACAGCCTCTTCTTAGCTGTGTCTATACGCAAGCTTTTCCTGGATTCCTGTCCTGGAAATCACATGGCCCCTTAACCTCTATCTTATTCCAGCATTGTTGCAAAGTCCTTTTAGAGCTGCCAATAAATGCCCAAAGGGCATGTCCCGCCACCATAAGCATGAAGGCACCTCACTCCAACTCTGTGAGTCAGCAAACTTAGCTTCCCCTGTTAAGTGTGAGAAGGAAGCCCACTCCACAAGCCAGCTTGCTGGCCAAACACACTCAGCTTTACTTGCTCCATTGACACGGAAGTCCACCACACTGTCATGCTCTTGCTCTGGCTTCTGCTACAGCTGGGCCTCTACCACTGCTCTGGTGTTACACTGCTTCCTGAATCAAGTGAGGTCAGTGAACAGGGATAGCCACTCCTGGCTTTTCCTACTTGTTGGGAGTAAAATCCCTACCTCTTGCTTCTGACATGACTCTTTTTATACCCAGCAGGATGGCAATCACAATTAAATTTTATTAACAATCACTCCCCATTGAACCTTATCAGTAGCTTAGCCTGCCTTCTCTCCCCCAGTCCCATCAGGTCTATGTTGTTTGGTAGGAGTAACAAAGACTGTGGCTAGAAAACCCATATTACTATATATATAAACTAATACACTGCATTGTACGTGTGTGTGTTTAAGAAGTCGAGATTTCAGGTGCCTTGTGGTTCATTTAGTTTATCTCATGAATAATACCAATACATTTCTACTTTCTAATTTTGATAGTGTGAATAAAAATCATGTGAACTAATTGAAAATAGCAACTTGATATTGTCATAAAAGATAAAACTCATAAAATTTAGAATCCTTAACAATATACCCAACTCAGATCCAGGGCGCACAATCTCTGCTCCACTATCTGCACAGCCTGTACGTGACAGAGCCCCGTGTCGGGACCTGCGAACTGGTGGAAATTGGAAGCAGTTGAGCCACTATCCTCTTTCAAGTTTCTTAGTCCCGTTTTCCTCTTTGACTACTAAATTCACTCTCCAGTATTCCCCTTCGAATCCAAATCTCGCTTCAGCCGAAGCTATTAAACCTGCCTATGAGCATTGTCTATGGAAAATGTGGATTATGAATTGGAGTCAGTGACTACCTCTAATGCAACAATTAGTCATAATATGACAGCAGTAGGGACTTCGGAGAGAATAGAACAGGTGTACTCCACGTCTGTATGTGTGTCCTGAGAGGTGAGACATGCAGAGAAGCAGGGGGTGGGGGCTAGCGGGCGAGGAGTGAGAGTCTGAGCTGAAGGTTCAATTGTCTCCTCCTGTTTAGCTTCTGGGAACTTGTGGGATTACTATTTGGATTGGATTGAAGGAATTCCTTCTTTCCACAGTGGACACTGAACAAATTTGTTCTGCCCCAGTGAGTCAGTGAAAACCTCCTTGGACTGAGAAATGTGACTGAGTAGCTAGCTGCTTGGCCTCGTTCCGAAAGTTTTTTCTTCTCAAGGCAGCGATTAATTGGAAAGCATTTCCATTGGTGGAAGTGTGCTGTGGCTGCTTAAAACTAACTGTCGTTAGACTTCCCTGGGGGAAACAAAGGCCTCCATTCACGTGTGCTTCAGTTACAAATTCGTTTCTTTAATTTCTAAATCAATGGGCCATTTTCACATTGCAATACTTTGCAAGCATTGACTCAGTAATTTTACATGATAAGTATTGTTATTATCCTTATATTCTGATAGGGAAACACAGACACAGAGATATAGATGTGTGGACAAAAATCAGTGAGCCAGTAAGCAGCACAGTTAAGCTTCAAACCCACACAGCTGATGCCAGAGGCCAACCCTAAATTACCAATATTTCTTATACCAATACAAACCTAAATTACCAAATTGCACAATACTTCCTGTCACTGCACTTGGTGCCAGTCTATTACATTGTGTGCATGCACTGTCCTCAGGTTTAGTGGAATCTTGCAATGTTGTTTAAGTTACATCCCCTAAAATTTGACTTTACATCTAAGAAAGCATTCCACCTATGCTCTGGGGTGTTACCTTTCAGATTCTACTACATAAACATTTCCTGCAGATTTTTTTTTTAATCAATTTATTGGGGCTCATACAATTCGTCACAATACATAGATCAATTGTGTAAAGCACATCTATACA
>NW_022111373.1:66017728-66028220 GCF_000313985.2 Echinops telfairi
CCTACTTCTTTCCTCTATTTCTTTGCAGCTTCCTCCTATCCCAATACCATGTTCAGCCTTCATTCTGGGTACAGTAGTTCCTCGCGGTTTTCTTGACCTTGGTCACTCCCTCCCATTCCTCCCATCCTCTCCCTACCGTTGGTTTTGAACCATTCGATCAGAGGGGTGACAGCCCACGTCTGGGGAGGTACATGAGAGTACATGAGAGTCCGACATGAAGATTTTTTTAATTATTATTTTTATAAATAATTTTATTGGGTGGGTTTATAGCTCTTATAAAAGTCTACACATCAATTGTATCAGGCACATTTGTACATAGTTGCCATCATCATTTTCAAAACAATTTCTTTCTACTTGAGCCCTTGGTATCAGCTCCTCTTTTTCCTCACCCGCTCATGACCCCTTGATAAATTATAAATTATTATTTTCTTATCTTACACCATCCACTGTTTCCCTTCAACCACACTTCTGTTGTTCATCCCCCCTGGGTGGGGTGTGTGTGTGTTATATGATGATCATTGCGATCAGTTTCCCCTTTCTCCCCCATCTCCCCGCATGGTATCAGTATTCCCATTACTGTTCCTGAGGGGTTTATCTGTCTTGGATTCCATGTGTTGAGAGTGCTTATCTGTATCAGTGTACATGCGCCGGTCTAGCCAGATTTGTTAGGTAGAACCAGGGTCATGATAGTGAGTGGATGGGGAGGGGGGAGGAAGCATTAAAGAACTAGAGGAATATTGTGTATTTTTTGGTACTATACTGCACCTTGACTGGCTCATCCCTTCCTTGTGACCATTCTGTAAGGTTATGTCTAATTGTCTACAGATGGGCTTTGGGTTTCTACTCCAAGGGCTCACATCAATATGATTGTTTGTTTGGGGTATTTGATGCCTGATACCTGATCACATCATCACCTCCTCATCACACAGGCTAGTGTGCTTCTTCTATGCAGGCTTTGTTGCTTCTCTGCTACATGGCCACTTGTTTAACTTCAAGCCTTGAAGACCCCAGATGCTATAACTTCTAATAGTCAGGCACCATCAGCTTTCTTTATCACATTTGCTTATGCACCAATTTTGTCTTCAGCAACAGGAAGGTGAGACTCACAGAAGATTTTTTTTTTAAACATGCAGAGACCCAGACTTCCATCCTCAGAGCTTGTAAACTAGTAAGTCTGCATTGGAAACCAGGAAGTTTTATAATGAGAAGCATCTACCCCATTTCATTATTATAAGCAATTTTCTAAAAGAATCTTCATAGTATTGGAGCATATTATATTGCTTTTGAAGCATTTAAAGGATTGGATAATGTCAAGAAATCTCAAACACGAGTGCTATAATTTGAGCTACCTTAACCTTCCTATATAAGGACTTGCCTTAAGTTGAATCCACATCCCTCCATGAAAATAAAATGATACTGCTTGATTTTTTTTCCAAAGAATTTTTGCCAGTAATATCACGGCTTCAATAATTAAGTCATAATTAAATAGTAAACGAGTTGTAAAAATATTTGCATTCCCAAAAGACCAGCCTTAAATGTTTTATTGTTAAATCTTCAGTAAATTCTTAGGAGTCTTTAAAAAACACTTATATACCATGCAACCAGAATTATGATCACATCAAAAGTACATTGACATTTAATTATGAAAGGTGCAGTTAGCACATTCAGCATTCACCCATTGTCTTTGGGAGTAACATTAAAGAAGTTATTCAAGACAGAAGCAAGAGAATGAACGTACAAAAAAAGAGTTCAGGAAACTCAAGGGGCATCAAGGACTAGTGAAGAAATGATGTGCAGGTTATATCTAGCCTTTTCCAGCTTCAGTAAGAAGAAGGGGAATCCAACTCCACACCAGTGCAAGGTCAATTGCCACAAAGCAAAGGTCATACATGTCCCCATCCTCCATCCTTCTTTACTTTGGACACCAAGAATCTCTGCCAGAGCACTCTACTTCGCTACTAAGTTTGATAATCTATTGCAATGAGCACAAAGAATTTACAGATGATAATCACAATGCTGGGGATTCATCAAGGGGTCTAACAGATTTTAAGACAGTAAGGATAGAGTTGTTTTGTCTTCAGGGGCTCTTCTCAACCATGATGGTAGAGAGGTCTCTCTGGCCTTGACCTCTCAGCCATGTGTTTCTTGGGTCTCTGCCTCTATGGTCCAGGAAATAGGCCTTCCTCTGTGTCTCATAGTCTTGGCATGGCTTCTCTGCTCTATTTTATGGAATTGGAGTTGTGGCTGCTAGTGCTTTTGTTGCCTCTGCCACTATAGGAAGGGATCTCAGCTACTCCCAGCTAATGGCTCTTCTTTCTGGATGGTCATGGAATATCCTGCTTCTGTTTCTGATATGGATCTCTCATACCCAGAGGAATAGCAAAACCTTTCAGCACTCTCTAGCAGTGTTTGCATGGTCCCACCCAATTGTTTGAAAGTGCCATGGACTGCTAAAAGGAGAAACCAATCTGTATTGGAAGAAATAAGGCCCAGTGGTCCTTACTGGCAACAATTGCAAAACTTTGTCCTACATACTTTGGACATACTGTCAGGAGAGACAGGTCCCTGGATGAGGATATCATACTTGGTAACGTGGACTGGCGGTGAAACAGAGGACGGCCCCTATGAGGTGAACTGACACAAGGGCTGCATCAAAGAGCTCAGACCCAGGAACAATCATGAGGATGGTGGAGAACCTAGCCGTTTTTTCTGTTGCGCGTGCGGTCACTGTGGGTGGGAGCCGAATCCATGGCACCTTTCAACAACAACACAAATCCAATTTGTTGTTGGGAGGTATAAATATGTGGGAAAAGAGCAATTTTAAGAAATTTTACTTCACCACCGGTCTTATTATACTGAAGAGTTAGGTATATGCAGGAAGAATGGGAGAAAAATATGTATGGAAATGTAAGAATACAACAGAATGTGAAGAAATATACATTATTGGACGAAGGTAATAAATGATGGTTAATAAACCTTTTGCAGTAAAATAGCAATGCTGTCAGTGTTAAGAAGATGACATTGCAGAAACATGACGTTGAGGTCCCTACAATTAGGTTGGATTCTTTAGAAATGTGAAACCAGTGAAGTGTGTGTGTGTGTGTGTGTGTGTGTGTGTGTGAGAGAGAGAGAGAGAGAGAGAGAAGTTTATATCAAGAAAACATGCTTTTATGTTCCTGGTGGGCTGTAGAATTGTACAACATTTATGGAAATCAGTATGGTACTTTCTTAAACAAATGCAAATCAAAGTACCTGATGATCCAGCAATCTCGTTACTAGGTATGTATCCTAAAGGAGTTAAGAGGATAACATGAATAGAAATATGTACCTCTATGTTTATTGTAGCAATCTCCACAATAGCAAAACAACTCAAAGCCCCCACTATAAAGGAATAGATAAACAAGCCCTGGTATATTCATACTATGGAGTTTTATGCTTCAGTGAAAGGCAATGATAACTCTCATAAACAATGCAAGACGTGAACAAGACTAGAGACCATGATGCTTAGCACACTCACTTCCTCTTACAAAGATAAATAGCATCACGAGAGTTATAAGGAAAAACAAAGAAGAAATATGGTTTATGCACAAGGGTGGGAACAGGGTGAGGGAAGGAATGGGAGAGGACAAAATAATGGAGGGTTTAACAGGAAGAAAACATTTTAAACAACTCCAGATTTGTTCC
This sequence comes from Echinops telfairi, assembly GCF_000313985.2. Classification (NCBI taxonomy): domain Eukaryota; kingdom Metazoa; phylum Chordata; class Mammalia; order Afrosoricida; family Tenrecidae; genus Echinops; species Echinops telfairi. The sequence goes on from NW_022111373.1 coordinate 66,021,413, forward strand.
CCCTCCAATCTAAATATTGGTTTGAGTGCCTAAAAGGGTCAGGGGGCAGGGTGTGGGGAGTAAAATTGCAGTGGGATGAAATCTTTAATGAAATACAAGTTCATTTCAAATGTATGATAAAAAGTAAAAGAAAATGGTTCACACAGTTGTAGAAGGTGGCAAGTTCCAAATCTGTATATCAGATACATGGCTGGAGGCTTTTTCTTCTGACTCACGTGTCTGTGGAGGTTGGGGAACCCACGATTGGCAAGAAGAGAGAATTGTGGCTGCAGACCCATATGAATTCTAGGTCAGAAGGTCAGGTTTGTAGATGCAGTGGCCTAATGAACTCAAGATTGATGGCTAAGGTGGCAGGCAGTTGGTTGAAGTCCAGAGAACTGAAGGTTGACAAGCTGGAAATGGGATCTAGAAAGAAGAAAAAGCAAGCCAACTATTCCACAACTATCCCTCAGTGAAGTTGATGCAAAACCTTAACTCTCATACCAACTAATGGCTCACATTAAGAGGTATTGGTAAATGTTCACTTAAATCACAGTTGAATTGTACATTAAGTAATGGAGAATCTAGAAATTGGGTCAAGTTAGGATATTTTTATAACTAAATGTCCAAATAAAGATGTACAGAGAATCAGATGAAGTGAAGAGCTATTGGAACAAAAACAAAAAATGAAATATTAAGAAGGGTGATGGCATGGCTTGAAGTGAGAGGGCCGGAAGCACTTACTGATGAAGATTGCCTCATATGCATGTGAAAGTTAAACATTGAATAAGGAAGACAGAAGAATCAATGCATTTAAACTGCGATGCTGGTGAAGAATATTGCAAGTACTATGGCCTGCCACAAACAAGCAAATGTCTCCTAGAAGTACAGCCAGGATGCTTCTTAGAAGAAACCGTGGCATATACTTTGGGTAAGTCTCATGCGCTTTGGACATGGCAGGAGAGACTGCAGAAGGACCATAGGCTTGTTAAAGTGGAGGGGCAATGAAAAGTAGGAAATCACTCCATGAAATGGATTTACACAGTTGCTACAACAATGAACTCAAACATAAAAAAAATAATAATGCACAGATGGCAAAGGCAGAGCAGTGTTGCATTCTTAAGACGGGCCATGGGTGTGAAGGAGGAGATTGCAGAGTTGCTGCAGTATCTCCAGACTACATAGTCCAGAACCTCTTGTCCTTGCTACCCCTTGCAGAAGTTGCTCCTTAAGTGGAATTTTCCAAACAATCTCTTGCTCAGGAATATTTAAGAGACTGCATTTACAGGAAGGCAGTAAAAAAATAAAAAATAAAAAGGACTTAAACCAGCTCTACTAGTTGGGAAGATTTTTCTTCCTCCAAAACTTGCTGGCTTCAGTATGGATTACAACTCAATGTGAAAAAAGACCAAAATCCTCACAACTGAACCAATAGGTAACCTCATGGTAAATAAAGAAAAGCTTGAGGTGGTCAGGGGTTTTGTCTTGCTCGGACCCACAAGCCATGCCCAAGGATGCAGCAGTGAAGCGATCAAAGGGCACATTGTGTTGGGCAAATCTGCTGCACAAGACCTCTTTCTAGGGTTGAAAAGCAAGGAAGTTACTTTTAGGACTAAGTGGTGCTTTACTCAAGCCATGATCGTTTCAGTAGCTGCTATGCGTGTGAAAGTTGGCCATTGAATAAGGCAGACCAAAGGAGAATGAGACATTTAAGCTGTGGTGCTGGTGAGGAGTATTGAAAGCCCCAAAGGAACCTGCTGTGGTACCATATGCAAGACGGCTAACGGGATGAACAAGAGCGTCTGGGAAGAGGTATTACCAGAATGCTCCATAGAGGAAAGGATGGTGACACTTGTTCTTAGGTACTTTGGACATGTGTCAGGAGATACCAGTTCCTGATGCAAAGCTTCGTCTTTTCTATCACTTCATATGCATTGTGGCATGGTGGTTGGGCTAGGTAGCTAGGTGGAAACCACCAGCTGCTTCATGGAGAAGGATCATGTTTTCTACTCCTTTAGAGCATTTCCATTTTGGAAATTCATAGGGGCCATTCTCCTCTGTCCTACAGAGTCACTGTGGGTTGGCGTTAGTTCCTTGTCAGTGCGTGAGCCATATGCCCATGGAGGAAGTGGGACACTAAATAAGAAAGACTGAAGAACTGGTGCATTTGAATTTAGGTACAGGTGGCCTACCAAGAGGACAAACAAATCTGTCTTGGAAGAAGTATAGCCACATGCTCCTTAGAGATAATGATAATGAGACTTTGTCTCATATACTTTGACATGTTCTTAAGAGACACCAGTTCTCAGAGAAGGACATCACTTTTGGCAAAGTAGGAGGAACACTAGAGAGAATAAGGCCCTTAATGAGATGGGTCGGCACAGTGGCTGCAACAATGGGCACCAGTACAGGAACAATTATGAGTACTGCGCAGGATCTGGCAGTGTTTCCCTCTGCTGAGCATATGGTTGCTGTAGATCGGAACCTAATCACAACAACAAGAGTGTCTTAATAAAATTCTATTTTCAGAAAGCTTTATGTGCCTCTAAAAAGTAAATCTTGATTTTGGGATGGCAAGTCTACACATAGGTAGCAGTTCTCTTGTATTTGGGGTCACTGTTCGTCACAAGCGATGCCTAAGGGTTTCATAGTTTCTCAGGGAAGGGCGGTAAGACTTCATGTCACATACTATGGATCTGTTGTAAGGAGCAATTCATTCCTGGAAAAGGAAATGATATTTGGGGCAGTAGGGGGCAGTGAAAAAGAGGAAGGCCTTAGCAACCGTGGATTGACCCCATGGCTGCACCAGTGGGCTCAAACATCGGAATACTTGTGTGGACGATGCAGGACTGATGGCGTCTAACGACAACACTATAGGACAGAATTGACAATTGATTTAATTGTGTCATCTCAATGAGCAAAAGGGAAGATGAAAGGAACTGAAACACAGTTTTATTATTTTGAGCTTGAGCACCATGGTGGTATCATTGGCAAAAAGTCTAGATCCAAGAGAGCCATCAGCTTCGAAAATGATTAACCTGGGTTGAGTCAGTATATTTGATCTACTTGGATAAAACCTCACTAATGAAATCACAGCATCGCATTGGAAAAGTGAGGGTACTTCTCTGCAAAGGGAGGGGAAGTGGACAAAGTACATGGCAGGGCTTCGCGACATCTCTACATAGATGTCATTGGCCATTTTAAGCAAAGTGGTTATGCCTAGTGGAATAGGTTGGTGGGCGGTGTTCAGTTAGAATTGAAATATACAGCTGAATGAACAAATGAGTGTCCAACAAGAATGTTTTCACAGAATGCCAAAAGATCCATTTGTGCCTGTTTCCATTTCCATCAAAATGATTTTTGAGACAAACAGTTCCCTAGGAAAATGTCTGTGGAGGACTCCCAGGAAGAGAGTAGCTGAATGTAAAGACTCCTGGTAAGTAAGTGCAGCCATTCCACATGGAGACCTTAATTGTGGTTAGGCGCCGTCGACTCCGTTCTGACTCAGAGCTACTATATATTTAATGTCCTGCTGTTATGAATATCTTTAGCTGAATTCATACTACACTTGCTATATTTGTATTTCATCATTTAAATTACATTTAGCTCAGTTATACTTAGTGGATTACTAATTATTAGTACCTTAAAGAAATGAAGTACTGAATTTCAGAATTAAATGTAAACAATTTTACCTTACTTTTTCTAGCAAGGGCTTCAAGTAAAGCCAGTATTTTACATTAAGACAGTTTTTAAGAAACCATTAAAATGCTAAGTGGTTATCCCACGGGGAGTGGGGGCAACAACATCAATAATAAATAAGGCCTTTTAATATAATTGCCAATAGATTTTAGCTCCTCATTCCCCTGGGGAACATTAACTCAGACTTAGAAAGATATTTATCTAAACTTTTAAAGTTTAAAGAAGAGTGCATTATCAAATGTTTGTTTAGAATTTTTAAACTTTTAAATCGGCAGTGTTTTTTTTTTCTTGTTACTTGCTATTAAGCTAGCCCTAACGTGTGACCCCATCGATAGTAGAAAGGAATGATGCTTATTGACTAGTGGTTATTGAACACCTACAATTTTCAGAATGCTCTTTAAGCCATATCCACATATTCTGTGCCCATGCGGAACTCATTTAAGAAGATGAGACATTTCAAACAGTCTTATGTCACCGATGTCTACTTCAATATGTCTAAGTGTGAGAGGAAAAGGCTGTTGATTTGATGCCGTGAGCATTTACTGAACTCTGAACCATGTGCTGAGGGAACCGTAGAGAAAGAATCCTGGGAGTTTTATCCCCATGGGACTGTCTGAAGGGCACTCGGTTTCCAGGTTTAGAGAAAAAAATCTTCCAAAGTGAGCCTTTAATCCACTTAAATCATCCATCCATTAATTCAGCTATGAATCCATTCATTAAATGTATTCATGGGACATTTTTCCTGTCCTAGTAGCTCCTCGTGAAACCCCTTTGGCAGAGTGGTTTACACACTGGGCTGCTGAGAGCAAGGTCAGCAGTTCAAAACCACCAGCGGCTCCAAGGGAGAAAGACGAGGCTTTCTACCCCTGCAAAGATTTACAGTCTTGGCAACGCAGGGGGAAAGGTCTCCTCTGTCCCTGATTGGGTGGCTGTCAGTCAGGACTGACGGTGTCAGTGAGTGCCATCACCGGTCCACATGCCATTTCCTCAGGGAAGTCTGCAAATGCCTCCTTCACTCCGGATGGCATGAGGTTTTCCTAATGGCTGGGGGCTTCTCTTATACAGCACTTAAATTAGCATGCGTGTAATGAAATGCTATGTGCAGAGTACTTCACTGGGCAAGCCATGTAAGGTGAGGAGCAATACTTGTTTGCTCATTATGGAAGTCTCATCAGCTCTTGTGACTAAACCTTTAATAAGTAAGAGCAGAGCTTTTCTTATAGTTCTTGTGACATATAAAAAGCCTACAACACTTTTATTTGTTCAATAAGTAATCAGAGAATTAATAGTATGAAGATGTGTAAGGTACATGATGTGAGAGTTTAAATCTAGGACACATGAAATATGTTTATATAGTAGATATATACTATGGTGAAATAATGAAGTGTTCAAGATATGAAATCAACTGACCACTAACTCATCTTGGCTTAACCACTCTAACATACATCTTCATCACATATTAAAAAATGAATAAAATAAACTTATTCTATTACCATGGAGTCAATTCTCACCCAGAATGACCATATATTGTGTTTCCAATGCTGTAAGTCTTTACAGAAACAGAGAGGCTCATCTTTCACCGATGGAGTGGATGGTGGGTTTGAAATGCTGATCTTGTGGTTAGCAGTTCGAAGCTTAAAGTGAGGACAAGACAGAGCCACCTCTTAGGGCAGTTGTGGCAATTATCTGATGGATGTTTAATCACATATTTGGCTGTGCAGACAGTGATTGATAAATGTACATTCGCTTTCTTGTGACAGGTGGTTATTGAGAGTTGATGCAGGTTCTTTTTACTGTCCCTAAAATCCTTCTCACTTATATCCATAGTTAAAGGATTTTTAAAGTAAGTATTTTCCCCCCAAAATAATACTATATGTTTCCTAACCTCCCCAGTCCACTAAGTGTGGGCAGGTGACTCACACATGGCAACTGGCAGGTAAGGAGGGTCCGATGAGAGTTTGTGAGAACCTTCTTAAAAGGCAGCGTCCACAGATGGCTTTCAGCCTTCATCTCCCCTTCCATCTTGATGCCTAAGACTTGGAAGCTGTCAGCCTGGACTTAGAAATCAGGCGTACATACAGTAGACAGCAGATTGAAGATGCAAGGGACCCTGAATAGCAGACAATTATGCCTCACTACAATTTTACACAAGCAAGAAGTCAACTTGTTTGTTATTTAGGCCACTGTTACGGTAGGCCCTGTCACTCACACAGAACTGAACCATCACTAATATGAATCTGAAAAATAACGTGTTCAGTACTAGAGGCAAGGCAGAGTGTGACAGTGCCATAATAACATCGTTAAAGTGTAAAACATACACACAGGACAAGCCTTTTAAAGGGGACTTAAAGAGCAGATAGATCTCTTCTCAGTTTGCTGCAGTGGGTAAAAGGACTTTCCATGTGGATAAACATAGTGAAAGAAGAAATTACACCAATGTTCAACATCATCCTACCCCTTAAAAGAAACCTTAGCTCAGCAGATACTCTCCTCCAGATTTATTTCTTGCCTTTCCCCTGGATTTAGAATGGCCACTCAAACCAGGGAAAGGCTGGAGGGTGATGCCAACAGGTAACTCAACTTTTTAGTTTCCTGCTCCAGTCAGTATTAATTGATAGTTTCATTGTATGCTCTTGGCAATGTGTTATTTAACTTTGACAACATTCTGTTTTGGTTAATTACTTCTATGTCTGTCTTCCTCTTTTTTTTCTCCTTGAATTTTATTTTATCATTAAATATTTTTATTGGGGGGTTTTAGCTCTCTTATCACAATCCATACATTCATCCAGCGTGTCAAGCACATTTGCACATAGGCTACTATCAGCATTTTCAAAACATTATCTTCCCTCTTGAGCCCCTGATATCAGCTCCCCATTTCTTCCCCTCCTTCCCCTGTCTGCCCTCCCTCACGAACCCTTGATAAGTTATAGATTATTATTTTTATGTCTTACATCGTCCTCCATTGCCCCTCACCCACTTTCTTTTCCATTGTTCATCTCCCTGAGACGGGGTTATAGGTTGATCCTTATGATTGTCTCCTCCTTTCTCCCCCCACCCTTCCCTAATCCTCCTGGCATCTCTACTCTCCTTGTTGGCCCTGGACCATTTATATATCCTGGATTCCCTGTGT
>NW_022111373.1:66028501-66042282 GCF_000313985.2 Echinops telfairi
ATAGCCAGGCACCATCAGCTTTCTGCACCACATTTGCCTATGCACCCATTTTGTCTTCAGTGATTGTGTCAGGAAGGTGAGCCTCACCGAATGCCGAATTGTTAGAACAAAGTGTTTTTGTGTTGAGGGAATACTTGAGTTGAGGCCCAATGTCCATCTGCAACCTTAATTCTTAACATATAGATATGAGTACAAAGTTCTATTCTATTATTTACATATGTACATGCTTGTATTTAGACCTCTATAAATGTCCTTTGCCTCCTGGTTCTTTCCTCTTTTCCTTTTACTTTCCTCTTGTCCCACCATCATGTCAGCCTTCATTAGGGTTTAGTGATTCCTTGCTGCTACAATGCTCTTGATTAAGCCCCACTAGGCATCCTATGCCCTTCTCTCCATTGATTTTAGTTCACTGTTGTTCCCTTGTCCCTGGGTTGGTTCCCCGAGCCCTTCCTTTCTCCCAGCTCCCCCCATGTCTTCCTCTTTATATGGCATGTCACATATACAAGGAATGTTCCTTTTCTGTCATTTTCCTGTCCACTACATATGTCATGGTATAGGTAGACCAAATATTTGAAGAATTGAATATATTACCTTATTATATAGATGCATAAGGGCATGTATGATAATAGTTAAATAAATGACTGGAGAAACAAGTTGAATTGAGTCTGTGGAAATATGTGGATGCTGGAGGGAAAATTATATACATTTTAATTTAGTAAAAACAGGAAACCAGGGTAAGCTTGAGAATAGATAGAAGTGATCTAAGCATGAAGAAAATTTGTAGTTAAGTCCAAAAAAAAAGGTCAAATATTATATTTTCAAATTTTAAACATCTAGAAAGTCATGATTATCATATTTTGTTTTCAGAAACTTTATATCACTTAAAAATGTTATATTGTGCTTAAGATGAAAGTTGATATATAGCAAATTTGCTTTCCCATCAGTGAAAATAAATATGAGGGGGTTTCAAGAAAGTTACAGGGAAAATGGAATTAAAGAATAATGAACTTTGCCACAAACTTTGTAAAGCTCCTTTGTACACAACGTGCTCATTACATCCCTACAAAGTGTCAGCACTCTCCCTGTTTTCTCATTTGGTCAATACTTTTGGGAAGTCCTCTCACCTCTTGTTTACCAGTAAGTCTGTTTTCTTCTCTCCCTCTTCCCCTGGCCCTCCTTTTTGAAATACATTCTACCTTTTTACCCATTCTAACTGAGAACTTCTATTGCAATCCACATAAGCAGTAGTGGTAGCCGGGCACCATCTAATTCTTCTGGTTTCAAGTTACAAGAGGCCCTGCTTTATGAGGACTTTTAGTCTTTGACTAATTGTTTCTTGGAAGCCAACTATTTCCTTGAGTCTCACAATGTCTTCATCCCCCTTTCTTCTAAGCAGGAAGAGACCAACGTGTTTCTCAGAGTGCTGCTCACCACTTTTCAAGACCTCACAGACTGTTCACCAGACCAGAATGTAGAACACTAATATTACTTTTATGAACTATGGTGTGACCATCAATCCAGATGCCCTTAGCCTTCAAGTTCAGGAGTTGAGTATAGATACGGTAGATGTCTTAGCAATTTCTATACCTGTTCCCCATAGTACACAATATACCTCTGTGCGTATGCAAGTGATTTCCGTGAAAACCCTTCCACATACTTAACATAGATACTCATCTGTGTGTCTACATCACTTTAAACCATATGAACCTCTACATTTTGGGTTCAAAGTAATGAAGAGATACCAGATGACACCGACACTCTTAGCAAATTTCAAAAACAAAGCAGAAAATTATGAAAGCTGGAGAGGATGTGGAGAGAATAGAACATTCATACATTCTTCTTGGGTTTGCACAATTTTCTAGCCACTATGGAAAATAGTATGATGTGAATACAATAAAAATAAATGTGAATACAATTTTGTTAAAAAATTAAATAAGCATTAGAAATGTATAAACAGTTTTATTCATTTCTCATAGCTTTAAAACTGGAGTTAAAAATATGATTTCAATAAGAATATATGTAGTCAGTAGTGAGTTGGAGGTAGCTTTTGATCAGTAAAAGTAAATTGTCTTATAAATCTGGTTATACTTGAATGAAATTACACAAATAAAGGAATGTTATTTTCTATGTACGTGTTTCATCTGCTCAAGATTTAGACAATTTTATTGTAACTACTTAATTAGGGGATATGGGAATAAAGCTTTTTGAAAGACATTAGTTATAATTTTAACGATTTTTAACTGCCATTACCTGTTCTGCAAATTATTTTAAAATCTTCCTCCTAAATGGTCTATACGTTATTTATTTGTTGTTTGGTTACATGCAATTATATGGTGCTAATGGAACTACATTTCTTTGAACACATGTAAAATGATTATCTCTCTATGATATGTGGGAGTATGGGTTGATGTTGGACAAGAGTGCAATCTAGTAGAGGTTTTTCTGGGTTGAATTTTGCTTTTGTATATTCTTATTTCACTTCCGAGAGAGCATGAATGACCAGAGTCCTCCATCATCTTCCCATTAACCCACACTGAAGGTCACAATTGTCCGATTTATTTCTCAGATTACAATAAGGGCACATGAAACAGTGTATCATGTGTATAAATGAACCTTGAAAAGTACAGTTAATTGAAGAAAAGCAATTAAAGAGTCTAGCAGTTCTGATTAGCATGAACCAAAGAATCCTTTTTTAGTGATGGGGGAGGTTGCCCAATTTCTTTATTAATTGATAAGTGCTAAATTCAAATTTTCTGCTCTGTGGAAAAAAATGGTATTGAGGAAAAGCATCTTTAGGCTCTCGAAGGTGCTGGACACCTAACATCATCACCTTTAATACTCAGGCCACCCTTAGAATTAGATCATCATGACACTAATAACCCTATCTAATTCCAAGGTAACGGTGTCAGTTAAGTGTCCAGCACCTTCAAGCATCAAAAGATTGTTTTTTTCTCAATACTATTTCTTTTTGCACAGGAGAAAATTAGATAACATCATTCGTGTCATACTGCCAAAAGAACAAACACATCTGTCATAAAGGAGTGCGGCCTGCGTGCTCCTTAAGAGGCTAGATGGTGAGAATTCATCTGACATACTTTGGACATGTCAGGGGAGTCCAGCCCATGGGAAAGGACATCGTGCTTGGTACAGCGGAGGAGCAGTGAAAAACGGGAAGGGCATTGAGGAGATGAATGGACACGGTGGCTTCAGCAGAGGCCTCCAGCCAAGGAGTAATTGTGAAGAGGGTACAGGACCAGGCTGCATTTCATTCTGCTGTGAATGGGGACATTATGGGTTGGAACCATTGGACTTGATGGCACTTAACATCAACAATAACATTAGTGCCATTGAATCTATGAATGGATTTTTGTTTACAGAGATTTAGTAACATACCCAAGGTCATGTGAGCTACTATAGTGGCAAAAGACAAACAACCTTTCAGTACAATGACATACTTCTTCCTCTCAGAGAAAAATAGCTTCATTGTTTCTTCTTCTAATACCCTTAGAAAGAAATAGGCTTTGGGGGATATAAATGATCATTTTAGTGTTGATCAATATCAAGAAAGGAGGGAAGACTCCATACACTCTCCTGATTTTAACTTGATATCGCTCTGTACACAGTTATCTGATAACATTGTTGTTGCACACTGGATGTACGTAGACAGAGGGATTTCTCTCAAGGCAATGGATAACACAGTTTACGAGGCTGGCAAGTGTCAAGTCCTGGTGTCTTATATCAGACTGGAGGCTTCTGCTATCTCCTCTAGCTGCAGATCTAGGGCAGGTGGCAGGCTGCTGAGAAATCCCAGTGTCTGCAGATAGTAGTGGGAAAGCAACCTCAAGGAACTGGCCATCTGATGACAAACCAGAGGCAGGCATCAGATCCAGCCAGCATACTCATCCACATATACCGGAAGGAGGCCACCACCCTTAGGAAATATCCTTTTTATTGCTTGGCTGCTCATAGCATACCTCAGCTTGGAAATAATTACATTGTATCCAATTTCATCATGAGGGATGATTATATTATAGATCCTAACAAGAGAGAACGGTCACCCAGCCAAGCTGACACACAAACTTAACCATCACAACTACCTTTCTCTTAAACATTTACTGATGAGACAGGTCTCGGGGTCATTGAGTTCAGTTCCAAAGTTTGGTTGGTTATGAAAAACTCCGAATTGAACGTAGCATAAATTCACTGATAGAAACTACTTGGGTAGCCCAAACTGGTAAAGTATTTTGAATAACAGACAAAAAACTGACAGTTTGCACCTCCCCAGAGGCACCTCATAAAAAGGGCCTACTGATCTGCTTTTGAAAGATACTGGCTTTGAAAACTGTGTGGCGAGGTGCTACTCTGAATACCTGGGACTGCCCTGAATCGGTATCTATGTGTCTTTATCTCAAAAATGTCTACTTGTAACAGTGGCTAAACTGTTATAAGAATTTTTGATATTTGATTCAAACTACCTTCATATTTTAGATCAAAGTCCCATAATGCTCACAGATACACAATGCAAGTTAAAACGTATGGCCATAGAAGTATAAAGAAAAGCTGGTAAGGCCATGAGCAGCTGCTAAGCAAAAGGTTGGTTGTTCCAACAAGTGACTCCTACGGATTAAAGACCCGGTGACGGTCCCTATACAGATTCCAGGCGAGGAAACACTATGGGACAGTGTTCCCCTGTTAGTCAGGTCACTAGGTACTAGCACTGACTCCACAGAATATCAAACAGAAACCTTTAAATGCAGGCGAAAAGATTACATGATATTTCTCGATTCTTCTAGGGAGAATTCATTTTAGACTATTAGAATATTTTTAATCTGGTGGCATTTCAAGATATGCTGGGATATTTCTAGTGTGTGATTTTATTCTTCATATAAAACATACTCTCAAGAAATCTGAAATTAGATCATCTGGTTAAGCCAGGTAATGCTATTCCTGACCACAACTTGTAGGTCTAGCATACCAGCTTAATAAAATTCAAAACAGCTAAGCAATATTCAGTTACAGTTTTTATGCAAATTCTTGAAATCATGAAGTTAAACTTCTAAAGAAAAAACATGAAACGTAAGTCCTTTTTTCATTATTGTTCAGAACATATGCTAATATATTCCACTAGAGCAATGTAATTTAATTCCTAAAAGGTATTTATTTAATTTAATTTTTGAAACACAGATGTAAGACTGTAGTCACTTAGATTAAAATAACTAGAAGAAGAACTAAAGGAATCTGAAACATTAAGCTGGTGCAGGGTAACAGCAACTGCATGTGTGTTCCAGGGCTCCCCAGCCTTCTACCAGCCTTCGTAATTCTCTTTGTAGTTGATTCATTCTTATTCCCCAGTGCTAGAAAATAACATCCTAGAAAACTTGCCACCGTTTCGCATCAGAGCATATGTTTGCTATGCGGCCTTCTTGATGTATAAGCCGGTTTCACTCCTCCTCCCCCTTTTTAGTGCATAAAAATGAACACGATCACAGTTGTCTCTTTCCCTTAAGTTATTTTCAACTTTTATTAAGTGATATTTGTTGCTGTCTTTATACTTAATTGATCGAAAGTTGGCATTAAAGTTTTAGGATACTTACTCCCACTACCATTAATATCGTCATACGTGAAAAAGGTATTGAGTGCTCACACAGTAAAACTGGGACGACGTTCTGATGACATTGTTGTCCAATACATGGTCAAATCAGATGTCGAGCTAAGAAAAGTATGTTAACACAGGGGAAGATACTGCCTTCAACTCCACCTGCCAATCTCAACCTCAGAGGATCCGCCAAGATAGCTTTAATTAAGACCATACTTAAAGTCATTGCATATCCCATTTCCATTTTTCCTTTTGACAGCACTCAGTGTTGCCATCCATCAGATTAATTTCAAAGTCCACTCGGTGTTATGGACAAAGCAAAGAAGTCCATTCATAGGGACCCCAAGTAAACATCTGCCCCCTTCACTGTTAGAATATAATTTTCTTGACATCCCTCTTGAAAACTACATTTTAAAATGTGATCTAAAATCCATTGCCAGCTATTGGATTTAGGCATACAGTAACCTTATAGGACAGGGTAGAAGTAACCCAAAAGCTTTCTAAGGCTGTAATCATTAAGGAAGCCAACTGCTATACTTTCTCTTACAGAGACGCTAGCAAGACTGTACCTCTGATCTTTTGATTGGCAGCAAAGCACTTACCATATATACTCGTGTATAAGCTGAGTTTTTTCAGCACCTTTTTATGCAGTTTGTGTGGTAAACTTAGGTGCCTCGGCAAATATTCATGTCAGCTTATACTCGAGTATATATGGCAACTACTGCACCATCAAGGATCCTAAATTGGATTCATTCCCTAAAAGTTTTCCACAGGGATAGTTCCCTGATTTTACTTGCTAGCATTGAGCACCTGCAGGAGCCTGAGAAAATGGAGCTTCACCCACAACCCACACACCTCTGCTCCATCCCTGACTTGCTCCTCCGACTCACAGTCCTTGTTTGTCCATCAAAGGTAACTCCTTAATTTTTTTCTGACCAAACCTGTGGCGTCTTTGGAAAATAATCTTCAGCAAGGTGACTTTGTTTTCATAATTTTTAATACATTTTGGGGGGAGAGATAGCATTTCTATGTATTTTGTTGCAGACACGATGTCAATTCATCTCAATGAGGATCTTAATCCTCTTTTTCTCCACTTGACCACTGACGTTCCACTTGACCAGGCACGGTGTTCTCTTCCAGTGACTGGGTCTCTCCTCTGGTGTCCAAAATATGTGAGCCAAGGTTTCCCCATTCCCAATTTTCAGGAACATTCTGGTTGTGCTTCCTCTGAGATAGAGTTATTTGTTCTGCTTGCAGTCCATGGTACTTTCAATATTCTTCCCGAGCACTTCATTCAAATGCATTATCTTTTCTACAGTATTCCTTATTCAGTGTCTGGCTTTTAAATGGACAATTTTCCTCTACTGCATTAACAAGACTTTGTTCAACCTTGTCTCTGAATATTATTTTATAGTCCTTGTAGTTTCCCAATTTCCGAAACACTGATTCTTGCACAAAGCCTTTTCACTTTTAGCAACCATTACATACTTTTCAATTGTACCAAGTGCGATTGGATTATGGTCAAGTTGTACTCTTCCTTGACCTTGTCAAACTCATTTCTCATGTAACCATCTTAACTAAATAGTCACTGATAACTTATTTTTAATGTCAATGAGAATTATTTTAAAATAGTGAAAAAAATTGCAATGTGAAAAACTACTTTGCCACAACTAGATTAAAATCAGCTAGGAGCAAGTTGGAATGAAATTTAAAAATCTGTCTTCTATAAATACTACTACTATAATCATACATTTTAAGGATTTTCCCCCTGAATTTATAATTGATTTCTATTATTTTGGAGACATATTCACTAGGATTATATGCATAATCAGGAAAAACGACAAGTGAAATCTAAAATTCAGAGTATTCTCACTAAAATTTATGCCTAAAATTTAAACTTTATTTTGGGGATTCTAGACTATCTTCATATATATTTCATTTAATTTATCACCCAGGCTGAATTATTTAAATAAAGCAGCCAGAGTTCAGTTAATTTGTGAGTGTGAGGCTGTGAATGTTAGCACTGGTAAAGCTACTAAACAAAAAGAAATGGCAACAAAGGGGAGATGAACAAAATATACTGAAAGCTCTTCAGGAACAGGTGGAAATATGGAATAAACATTGTTTTTCCAGGCTAGGATTCCTGGAACAACCAATACATTCTAACTCTGATGTTGCATTTGTCTGTTGCATGCTGTTTAGTGAATGGTACTTTTCACTTTGATTGGAAATTTTACCAGGTGCAAGGCATCATAAAGAGCATAAGTCTTCATGTATGTGCACATGTGTTTATATCCCTTCGTTCCCCAAAGAAACCCACGAAGCTAATGGAGTGCCTGCCAAAGGCTGACCAGCATTCAGAATAGTGAAGGTTGCAGCCTCACCGACACCGAGTTCATTCCAACTAGTACAGGCCCACCAGACAGCATGCAGCTGCCCCCGCCCCTCTGTGTTTCCAAGACTGTCAGTATTGCCAAAGCCATAAACCTCATCTTTCCACCAGGGAGCAGCTGATGGGTTGAACTGCTGACCCTAAGATTTTCAACTTATAAACTACTACACCGCCAAGGCTCCTTTTAGGATGCTTGGTTGAAAGTGCCATCCAGTCCATTCCGACCCATAGTGGCCCCATGCACAAGAGAACTAAACACTGCCCAGTCCTACAGCATCCTTATAATTTTTCCAATCCTTTAGTCCCCTGTGGCAGCCACAGTGTCAAGCCATCCTGCCAAGGGCCTTCCTCATTTCCACTGCCCCTCCACATGAGCAAGCAGGATGTTCTTCTCTGGGCACTGGTCTCTCCTGGAAAAATATCCAAAGAGCATAAAGGAAGTCTTGCCTTCCTGGCTTCTAAGAAAAACTCTGGCCTTCTTTCTTCCAAAACAAGTCGGTTTCTCCTGTTAACAGGCCATGGGGTTATCAGTGTTCTTCTCCAGCACCATCACTCGTATGCACTGATTCTTCATTTTTCTGTCTTATGCGTGTCCAACTTTCACATGCATATGCGGCCATGGAAAATACAGTGGTCTCAGTCAGGCACACCTCAGTCTTCAAAGGAACGTACTCCATTTTCAATATTCTAAAGCGATCTCATGCACTGGATTTACCGAAAGCAATGCATCCTTTGACTTCTTGACTGCTGCTTCCATAAACATTGACTGGGGATCCAACCACAGGTTTTTCTAAAAGTTCGGGATAAAGTTGAAAAATTCTGCCAATACCTTCAGTCAGAAATTGATCAGACATGAAATCATGATGAATTGATAAGTATTGGCAATTGGACTTCAAAAGTTGGACACAAAGAGGAAATAACAATAGTAGACAAAAATCTTTGAAAACATCAACCTTTTTTCCCCATTTATCATGATATTACCTTATTGGCACATTTGTGTGGATTTGGTGTAATTTACATTGAGTTGCATCCACCCTGAGGACTATAATCCTTGAACTTCATCAGTAAGTGCTTCAAGTCCTCTTCACTGTCAGCAAGCAAAGTTGTGTTATCTGTACACGGCAGGTTGTTAAGAAGCCTTTATCCGATCCTGATGTCACGTTCTTCTTCACATAAGTCAGCTTCTCTGTTTATTCATTCATGAAGAAAGCAAGGGGTCATTAAAAAGACAGTAAAGAAAGAAAAGAGCAAAGTGGATGTTTGAAGTTTGCTCTTAACCACAGAGTAGCTAAAACAAGTAGAAGAACTGATGAAGTTAAAGAGCTGAATAGAAATTTTCAAAGGACAGCTCTAAAAGATAAAGTCAAATATTATAGTGAAATGTGCAGAGAACTTAGGTTAGAAAATAAAAAAGGAAGGACATAATCAGAATATCTTAAACTGAAAGAACTCAAGAAAAAATTCAAGCATCAAGTTGCAATATTGAAAGATTATCTGGGCAAACTATTGACTGATGCAGGAAGCACCAAAAGAAGATGGAATTAAAACACAGAGTCCCTGTACCAAACAAACAAACAACACCAACCCCTGCCCCCCCCCCCAAAATTAGACCACGTGCCATCATTTAAAGCGGTAGCATATGAACAGAATCAGTAGTGCTGAAAGAAGAAGTTCAAGCTTCATGGAAAGCATAGGCAAAAACAAGGCTCCATCACTGGTCAATGGACCAAGGGAATTCAATGAAGGCCTAATTTGTGTGGAGACTCTGCAAATGTATTTGGATTTTTTTGCTGTAATCCATAGTATTCTGAAAAGCATGCTCTCAGAACTTAAGCTCTAACGTAATTCACTCCTCTAATCTTGGATTTTATTATTTACCTTTCTTGGGTCAATTGAGTTGATTTGTTCCTTTCCTGTGAACTTAGCTGACACCTCAAACCAGGCATTTGATGCAATATTGACATTGCTCAAACATACTGGTTAAAGTTTTCAAGTGAATAGTGCTAGAACTTATTGATTTCCCCAAAGGGTTTTGGGAGTTAATCTTTAAGTGTTTTCCAAAGATGTTTAATAAGTTTTTATGAAGAAACCCTATTGCTATTGGGTCTAATGATACTCAAAGTGGTAGAGTTAAATTGCACCATAGAGTTTCTGAAGCTATAAATCCATAGGGAAGTAGACTGTCTTGTGCCTCTCTCACAGAGTGGCTGGTGGGTTTGAATGGCTGTCATTTTGATTAGCCATAGAGCATAGGTTTGGTTTAGGTTTTTTTTGTTGTTGTTTATTGTTTTTATAGGTGAGGAGGGATACAAAAATATCACCATACCTAGAAACCTTTTACCAATGAAAAGCTTTAAATTTAATTATTAAATTTGAATATCAAGCACAACTTAAAACAAGTCATCGGCCAAGCATTTGTTTTCCTTTCTAATCGATCTTAAACTAGTATAATTCCCTAGAGTTTTTTCTAAAAGAAATTTCATTTTCCCTTATCCCCCTAGCATATTTTCTTTCAGTATGAAAAATAAAACAACCATACTTCCTTTCATGGAAATAATAAAAAGTAATTCCATTTTGCAACGTGTATGTTTTCATTTTATGTGTACATTGCTTTCACATAGGGATGGATACCCGACACAAGTGAGACCCACATCGGAGTGCCTTATTTAAGTATATCACAACTCTGCTAACAAGCTCACTATTAAGAAAACCAATTAGCTCTTCATAAACTACTCTTAAAATTAATTGCTTCCAAAAGTAAGGTGTTTTCTTAAATTATGCCCCTAACTAATTTTAAGTACGTTAGTATATCATAAAAGAGCTCTGGCGGCACAGTGGTTAAATGAACAGCAGCTAAAGACGCTGACATGAACCACTAGCCACTAGTTGGTAGCAACACTGAGCAGTCTGCTTAGGTAAAGAACGGGAACTTGGAAACCCTTACAGGAGTGCTACTGTGTCTTGTAGGGTCTTGATGAGTCAGAATCAATTTGATGGCTCAAAACAATAATAAAAAGAACACACTGCCATCATGTTAATTCCACCTCATCTGGTTTCTGAAACTCTATCTTTATGAAAGCTGAGGAAATGGTGCTGGACCATGTCTGGCCTCTTCTGGCTCAATGGGAGGAAAGAAGACTCCACATCAACAACAGCACACGGCGGGTCCTCACAAAGCAACAGTCAGACCTGCCTCCACCCTCAAACTTCCTTTTCCGTCTTCTGATACCAAATGCCCCTCCCGTGGCATTCTACCTCTCTGCTACGTCCCACAGCCCATTGAAATGGGGTCACAGGGAACTCACAGACAAGACTCACAATGGTGCAGCTCTTACTAGGGAAGTCAACAGATTGCTGCTCAGAATAAGAAAATATGAAGGATGTATTTTATGCAGTGCCTCGTTTTCGCCATGTCAGCAGGCATGTCTCTCTGGCCTTCAGTCTCACAGCCAGGTGGCCCCCTGGTCTTTGTCCTGTTCAGTCAAGTGTTCCAAAGCGCCTTTAAATCTAACTTACTGCCATCAAGCAACCTTGTAAGACTGGGTAGAACTGCCCCTGTGAGTTTGTGAGACTGTAGCTCTTTAGGGGAATAGAAAGCCTCATCTATCTCTCAAGGCTCCTTTAGCACAGATACATGCTCAAAAGGCACCATGTTCTGCAAGGTAGCCTCCTTCCCAGAGGCACTCAGCTGTATACCATCTGTGGACGAGGACGTCTCCTGGTCTCAGTGTTGCTCTTCTGCTGCTGCCTCTGTGCTGCCACCAGGGCCATTTGTTCTCTCCCAGTCACGAGCATTTCTGGCTCTTCTTTTTGGGTCATTGTGATATTCCTTATTCCTGTTTCTGAAATGGAAACATTGACCATTTCCCTCCACAAGAATAGTACACACCCTAATTGCCTGGTCCCAGCCAATCCCTTGGTGGGGGTGACAGAGCATATAGATAAAAGAGGCATACTAAATAACTTCACCTCCCAGAATCAATTTCCCTAAGGATCAGCTGCTGGGCTTGAACCACTGACCTTTCAATGGTTAGCAGCATGGCATGGCGCCTTACACACAGCGTGACCAGAGCTCTTTATACAATAATTATGTTTCAAATGCTTATTGCCTTTGTTTTATGCCAGATAATATGAAATTGATCTAATATGTTAATCCCATGTTTACTTTGCATTTATTCAATTAATATTTAATTAATATTGAAAGTTTCCCCAAATCACATTGCCTTTGAGACTGTTACTACTTTAAGCAACCCTGTGGGAGCGAGCAGAACTGTCCCCCACAGAGTTGTTGGTGAGTTTAAACTGAAGACATTGCAATTGGCAGCTGGACACGTAAACACGGTGCCACCTGGGTGCCAATGAATGCTTACTTATTGCTATTATCTCCTATTCTTGGAACCTCTATCGGATATTCCTGTTTTGTGTTCTGTTGGTTTCTGAAAGTCCCTTGTGTATGTCTTTGTGTCTGCCAGTATATGGCCAGGTACATGAGTGTTTAAGGGTAGGGCTGTGAACCACAAGGTCAGCAGTTGGAAAACACTAGCTGCTCCATGGAAGAACAAAAGGGGCGTTTTACCCCCATAAAGAGTTACAGTCTGGGAACACTACAGGGCATTCTATCCTGTTCTCTAGGGTAGATAAGAGTCAGAATTGACTCAATGGAAAGGAAGGAGTGGAAAACCACCACCACGTCTGTGTTACTTGTCTGTACTGTGTATGAATAACCCTGAGAAAAAGGGGAATTCCAGAACACTTCACTGTGCTCATGAGGAATATGTACATGGGTCAAGAGGCAATTTTGTGAATAGAACGAGGGAACACTGCATGGTTTAAAATCAGGAGAGGTGTGCATCAGGGTTGCATCCTCTCACCACACTTATTCAATCTGTATGCTGAGCAAATCATCAGAGAAGCTGGCTCATATGAAGAAGATGTGTCATCAGGATTGGAGGAAGGCTTGTTAACAACCTCAGATAAGCATATGACACAATCTTGTTTGCTGAAAGTGAGGAGGCCTTGAAGCACTTGTTAATGAAGATCAAAGATTGTAGCCTTTAGTGTGGATTATGATTCAATGTAAAGAAGATTAAAACTCTCACAACTGGACCAATAGGTAACATCATGATAAAAGGAGACAAGGTTGAAATTGTCGAGGATTTTATCTTGTTTGGGTGCATACACAATGCTCATGGAAGCAGCAGTCAAGAGATCAAACTATGCATTTCACAGGTAAACCTGTTGAAGAAGACCTCTTTGGAGTAGAGGACTCGGATGCACCCGCCTCAAGTCAGAGTATTTTCCATTGCCCAATATGCATTTGAAAGTTGAACAGTGAGTAGGGAAGACAGCAGAAGAATCGATGCATTTGAATTGCGGTGCTGGAGAAGAACATTGAAAGTACCATGGACTGCTAAAAGGGGCAAGCTGATCTGTCTTGGAAGCAGTCCACTCAGAGTCCTCCTTTGAGGCAAGGATGGCAAAACTTTGTCTGAAGTATTTTGTTCAATTGTGATCACTATGGGTGACACCTAGCAACAACAAAAACAGGCCTTAAGGACATGAACTGTGCTGGTATTGAATTCAACCTCAAGTGCTCTACTCTCCTAGGTGTGTCAAAGAAACAAGAGAGATGTCACATTCATTCTCCAAAAGGAAATGTTGAGACTGATCCTGACGTGAAGCACTGTCAGTGATAGGGTATCACCCACATCCATCGAGTTCATACACTTGAAGCAAAAGACTCAACAGATTTCAAGGGTCGGCTTAAGAAAATAAAGTATTATACAGTGAACC
>NW_022111373.1:66043773-66045966 GCF_000313985.2 Echinops telfairi
GCAAAAACCGCAATAGAGTGAAGCTGCGGAAGTCGAAGCACGAAGTGGCGAGGGTTCACTGTAATCAAATGGGAAGACCTTGGAGTTAGAAAACCAAAAAGGAAAAATACACTAATCATTTCTTAAACTGAACAAAAATACATACATATATCATAAAAACTCAAGCCTTGGGTGGAAACATTAAAGGAATTTATGATGAAAATATTGACTACTATACTATGGAAGGCATCAAAAAAGATGGAAGGAATATCCACATAAACTATACCAGAAAGAATTGGTCAACATTCAACAATTGTGAAAGATAGCCTAAGTCTTAATGCTGTTGAAGGTAGAAGCCCAAGCTGTACTGAATACCAATTGAAATGTACTGAAACTAGAGAATACCACAAAAACAATAATACTGAAGACATTCAACTGTGTATATTATAACAGTTATGGCTAATGCTGAGATAAATGGGAATCGTGGAATACTCAGATGTTTTCATGTAGAACCTGTACATAGATTAAGAGGCTACTGTGTGGTTGAAAATCAGGAAAGGTATACATCAGAGTTCAATCCTTTTTCCATACTTATTTTACTTATTTATTCTGAGTTCTAGTTGCATAGTGGTTATGCACTGGGCTGGTAACCATGAGGTCAGCCATTCAAACCACCAGCCACTCTGAGGGAGAAAGGACTTTCTACTCCCATAAAGAAAAACAATCTTGGAATAGAATAATCAGGAATTAAAATGGACTCAATGTTAGTGAGTTAGTTTCTCACAGTTGATTGTATGCTAAGCAAATAATTTGATCAGCTGGACCATATGAAGATGAATACATCATCAGGATTGGAGGAAGACTTATTAAAACCTGCAGTACATTGATGAACTGATCTTGCTTGCTGGAAGTGAAGAGGACTTGACGTGCTTACTGAGGAAGATGAACGTCTACAGCCTTCCATATGGATTACATCTTAATATAAAGGAAACAAAATGCTCGCAACTGGACCAATAAAAAGCATATGATAAACAAAAAAAGATTAATGCCACAGATTTCATTTTATTTGAATCCACAAGCAATCTCCATGGTAGCAGAAATCAAAGAATCAAATAATATATTGCATTTTTCGAATCTGCTAGGTAACACCTCTTTAGAGTGTTAAAAGGGAAGATGCCATCACCATAAGAACCCAGCTGCCTCTGTCCCAGCCATGGAATTTTAAGTCACCTTATATGCATAATGAAGCTGGAAAATTAATAAAGTGGGCTAAAGAGGAATTGACACCCTTTGATGGACTTGGGGAAGAAAAGTAAATATTCTAGGGAATTCCAGATCAAAAGCCAAATCTTTGTTGGAAGAAGTACACCTAGATTGCTCTTTAGAAGTGAGAATGAAAAGACTTTGCTTGTGTACTTTAGGCATGTTGAGCATCATGCTTGGTAAAGGGGGAAAAACATCTTTGAAATAGATTAGCATCAGTGGAACCAACTTGATTGAATCTAAAAATAACAGTAACAGCTATGTATATAGTTTATCATCTTGAAAATACATACTTTAAAAAATTGAATGTTGCTTTAACTTAACATGATTCTGGCTTCATAGTAACCACATAGGACTGGATAGAACTGCCCGTCAGCTTCTTAGACGAAATCTCTAGGAGAGTACAAAGTTTCTTCTTTCTCTTTTGGGAGTAAGGTGACTAATTTGCTGATTGTATTTTGAGTACATTTGCAGAAATTTTCAAGTTGTTTAGTAGTTTCTTCTCCTTACCTTTCAATATGAATTTTATAACATCTGCTGATGTCGATAACATCTGCCTTTGGAAAAGGTTTCTGTAGTCCTATGTTCATGCGCACTACATTTTTCCAGCAATTTTAGTTGCATATAATTCAGATGCTTATTGATTTAATTGTCCACTTATCTCTACTGTTCAACCTCTCCATCAAAGCCTTTATTTAAACAATTACATTTTTCACTACAGTATCGCTAATTTGGTGCTTCTTATATAGCTGTCATATGTTTCAAAAATCTTTTCTGTATTTTATAGGTCATGTAATTTTTAAAAATTTACTTCAAACCCTAATATGTTCTACTAGGTAAAATGATTTCTAGCATGAGTTCTATCTTTTGATTATAAACAAGAAAACATACATGCAGGAAATGATGTTTCCTCTGAGTCAATTCTAAATCATGACAAACTGATGACCGCTT
>NW_022111373.1:66047316-66048373 GCF_000313985.2 Echinops telfairi
TGTGTTTGATATGCTTATCCAATATTACAAATCCAGCTTGTTGTTAGTTAGCATCCAGTTGAATATCCCTCATGGCCGCCCATGTGTACTCCTCTCCAAATTCAAATCCCATATCATTACATGGGAAGGGCTAAAGAATTGTA
The DNA here is from genome assembly GCF_000313985.2 of Echinops telfairi. Taxonomy (NCBI): domain Eukaryota; kingdom Metazoa; phylum Chordata; class Mammalia; order Afrosoricida; family Tenrecidae; genus Echinops; species Echinops telfairi. The sequence continues at coordinate 66,047,460 of NW_022111373.1, forward strand.
TTTTCCATTTGAAAACAACAGCAACAACAAAAACTAAAAATCAAAGATCAAATGTAGTGTTGTGAAAGCTTTATAGGCAGCAAGTATCATTAAACTTTTCTTATACATTATATCATGCATCATATACTATTTAATGTAAACATCATATTGCACTCCTTTTATTGGTGAGGAAATTGAATTTCTGAAAAGGTATGTTGTCCAATATAATGTAGGTAGGAAACTACAAGACCAGATCTGAAGCACAAACCAATTATTTTCTGCCTAGTTTTAGCAAAGTTTCTTGCTATTCTAAATCCATATTTTATGTCTTCATATTTATATTCACTCAGGAGAAGACAAAATTCATTCACATATCTGAGTATGCACTTCCCTTTCAAAGGACCTTTCAGTGCATATATTGTCTGCTAGTACAGTAATTTCTTTCATAACAAGTACATATTAAAAAGGTGCCTCATTATACACCCAAACATTTACCACATTCCCACAGAATAACTTTGAATTTAGACTGTACATGTTAAATTTCCCGGAAGCCTTTGATGCAGTTCCTGATATAGCTCCAATAAGCAGATATGTCTACGGTCGTATTTTAACCAGTGTCATTTTTACAATGCGGTCACAAAATAATGCTGGATTGGGCAGACATGTGACAGTTGTTTATGGTGATATTTCTCAAGTAATGATAGAATCTTTTTCAAAGGCTTAGTGTACTTCTTGCATCGATACAGATTCCTAATCTTATTTCTAAGTCTGATCATGTTGGTGAAACTATAGCCCATTTATATTGAATTCTTAATGATCTAAATTTAATTAGTCTAAAGACAAGAGACTTCAAAATCTAAAACCGAGCAGCAGGTATATATTGTGCTCCTAATTTGCAAGCTTAGTAATTCAAAACCACCAGCCAAACTGAGGGA